>NC_090650.1:40771808-41093474 GCF_040937935.1 Hyperolius riggenbachi | reverse complement strand
GTGCGTGTGTGTTTGTGTGAATAGTGTGTGTGTATGTGTGTGTGTGTGTGTGTGAGCGTGCGTGCGTGCGTGCGTGCGTGTGTGTGTGTTTTCCTAGGATAGTATGGCTGTCCTTGCTGCTTTAAACATTTCAATTCCAAATATTTAGCTCATAAATAATCACTTTTAAATTTGCCTTGCTCAGTTTATCCTTCAGTTGTGCTCAAAATATTGATTTTCAATCTATTGCAACATTTTCTCTGTAATGTGTCCCTTTCTATACCATTTTCTGTATATAAATAACAAACAACAGAAAGCTGTGAGATCTCACAACAAAACCTACATCAGTGTGCTGTGGGCGAGAGGCTACAGGCTTTCCTATATTATTTTATGATGCTTTGGAGAGACAGGGCCTCGCTAGTACAAGCAATTGGAAATGAATAACACTTCCCAGGGTAAGGAGAAAGCTATCTTCTAATAAACTTCTGTTCCCCTTACCGCTGCAAAGTCTATAGTTAATCAATGAGGAAGTGCAAACACCTTGAGCCCGGCGAAATAAACAAACATTAGCTTTATTTAACAGAAGTGCAGCTACAACGCTGCCGCTATTAGGCGTGATCAATGGCCGCAGGGCTTTTATTAAACAGTCTAATACTGCCCGCAATTAAAATTTATTTTCTATGAGGATGGAGCAGTTTGCTCAGCTATTAATTAAACATCCTAGTGAAAAATCGGTAGCAAGATGGATGTGCTAACTCATCTCCTCCTGATTCAGCAAAGAAGTCCTTTGTGAAGCTGAAGAAACATGCTTTTAGTTTAGAAAAAAAGTGACCTAGAAAAAGCAGTACTGGAAAGTCACACTGCACGGCTGTCCATTGTTTTGGACCCAAATCCCTCTGTAGGTTTGATCTATGGATCTGTAAAAATATAACGTAAAAAGAAAGTTCCTCACTTCACCGGGGCCGGCCAGCAAGAGGACCTGTCATATTTATTATTATTTATATATCGGCGAAATCTTCCGCAGCGCTGTACAGAGTATATTGTCTTGTCACTTAAAGGAGTCATCAGGGAACATTTAATAAAATTGGAAATGATGATAATGGAGTGATACTCACAAGAGAAGATTGCAACAAGGGCAACCAACCATACAGGCAAGTGGAGACCCTGTCTCCACTCGGGTGATCATCATCCAGGTTATGGTTGCTCTCTAGAAAATAAAATGACAGAGGGTGTCTCCAGATCTGCAGATGATGCTGGCCTGTTTTAACATCTTGGGCTTGATTCACTAAACACTTTGCACGTGCAAACTACTTAGCACCCTAGTTTGCATGTGAAACTACTTAGCACCCTAGTTTGCATGTGAAACTACTTAGCACCCTAGTTTGCATGTGAAACTACTTAGCACTAGAGATGTAGCGAACGGTTCCCGAACCGTTCGCCGGCGAACATCTCTGAATACATGGGGCATTTACTACTTCCGGGTCGCTCTGACCCGGAGTAGTACGCCTGCGCTGCCCGGCGAAGCGCGTCCTAGATCGCGCTCCTGTTGCCGGGCACTCTCTGCGCATGTGCGTGACGTCATGAACGACGTCACGCACATGCGCAGAGAGTGCCCGGCAACAGGAGCGCGATCTAGGACGCGCTTCGCCGGGCAGCGCAGGCGCACTACTCCGGGTCAGAGCGACCCGGAAGTAGTAAAAGCCCCAGAGATGTTCGCCGAGCGAACAGTTCGCAACATCTCTACTTAGCACCCTAGTTTGCACGTGCAAAGCCTTGAAATCAATGGAGCTTCGCCCGCACAGTAAAATACAGTATATTAATGTAATTATGAATGGTGGTTACATTAACATGTGCGGGACCGTAAAGCGATGCGTGCAAAGTCTTACGCGTGCCACATAATGAAGTATATACAGTAATAATCAATGTTTTACATTGCGCTCGTGTGATCTGCACTGACTTTGCATGCTAACTATCATTATCACGTGAAGTCAGTGCAGTTCACTGTATTTTGCACGCAAAGCGTTTGTGCACAAAACTTTACGCGTGCAAACTCTTACGCGCATGTTAGCACATGCTAAAGCATGTTAGCAAGTGCAAAGTGGCTTTTCACTGGTGTGCTAACACTTTGCACGCTTTAGTGAATCAAGCTCCTTGACTTAAAAAGTAAGGGTGCCCATACATCACTCAATGTTGTGTTCCGATTGATCCTTCAATCGATTTCAGGCTGAAATCAGTCAAATGGATTGATTTGGAATCTTGGTTGCAAAGACTCGCCGATGTACGCCCAAGCGTAAAGTGCCCCCTGTCCCCGTGTCATGTTCTGTGTTTTAAAGCTTCACCTCTCCCACAGCGCAAATTCCAGTCTCCTCCAGTGAGGGCCCATGCCACGTAGCACCAGGCGCATGTGTGATGTCACAACATGTGCCGAGTCACATGGAAAGGTGAGACCTTAAAACCAAGAGCATGGGCACTGGAGGAACACTGTACACTTGGGGCAGCCTGGCAGACAGTGGCGTGAGGATGATTTCCAATAGATTTCATGGTGAGAGCTGCAGAGGGGCGGGATTGAAGCGGGGAGAGACATAGAGGAGAGGGATAGAAGCGGGGAGAGTCATGGAGGGGAGTCATAGGGGCGGGGAGAGCCATGGAGGGGTGGGATCAGGGCTGGGCCGAGGCATAGGCTGGAGAGGCTCCAGCCTCAGGGCGCAGTGTAGGAGGGGGCGCACAATTCATTCAACTGTCATTCCTAATTTTGTATGAAGCAGAAAGAAATAAGAAAGGGGAATAGATAGCAGTGACTGCAAGCCAGATAACTAGATATTAAGGTGTTGGGGAGGTTGTGGGCCCTGTGGCCCTCTTAGTCCAATAGCAATCAGTGTGTGATGGCTGGGGTGGGAGGGGTGGAGGGGCACACTTTGGTGTCTCAGCCTTGGGTGCTGGAGGACCTTGTCCCGCCTCTGGGTGGGATAGAGGCAAAGAGAGACGTGGAGGGGGGATAGACATGGCATAAAGTAGGGGGAGCTCGGAGAGGAGTGATAGAAGCAGGGGAGAGGCTCTTAAAGGCGGGGAGAGGCTCTGAGGGGCGGGGAAAGGCTCCAAGAGGAAGGAAAGGGGAGTTTTGCAGAAGTTCCTCTCCTGCAAGGGACGCCCCTTCCCCTAGTAATCTACCGACAATCTGTTTTCGACAATTTTGGGGGGCCACAGTGGAGTCAGTGAAGGGGGGAGAGAATGGAGAGAGGCGCACAGCAAACACAGAGGCATGTCATTAAGCAAGGAACATGTCTCTGTGTCCCAATTGTATTATAAAAATCTCCTCTCTCGGATATACACTTCAACATGACTACCTCTCTAATAAATTGTGATAAGCAGGAAATTATCCTAACCTGAACGTTTCCACTGAATCTAAAGAAATCTAGCAAATAAACAGGGATGAGCAGAAACTATGCCAGCGCGAATTTACGCATCGTAGTTCGCATCTATGCATCGTAGTTCGTAGACGAAGTTTCAAAACTACGCTTACAAATTCATGCTTAGCGAAGTACCGCTACGCGTAGTTTACGCCCTCAACGCGTAGTAAACATGTGTATTGCGAAGTAAACTACGAATGTGTTATTTGCGTCTATTTTTCCACGTACGATTGTATGCTTACAAAATTATGCATTGGAAAGGGGAATGTACGCATAGAAGAGTTCCTGGAACTAGCAATTCTAGAGGAAATATTACGTACATTTTTCCGCATATGGGCATAAGCATCCGCATACACTATGCTTCGCACTACGCGTAATTGCGTATTTTAACGCGTAGTCTACGAAATGCATACGAAGCGAATATTTGATTTCAAAGCCATAGTTTGGTGAAGCGTAATTGCGTAAAACTATGCGTAGTTCCAGCGTAGCGAAGTTGGCTGACTACAACCATCCCTGCAAATAAATGCTACTAGCTGTTGAATCTAGTGATGCTCAAATACCCCTTTTTAAAATTCGAGTTTGGTCGAATTCGAATAGTAAATTATTCGAGGTCAGTCGAATATTCGAGTCGAATAATTTTTACTATTCGATTCGACCTCGGACTTCGAGCTCACTATTCGAGTCGGTATTCGAGCTAACTATTCGAGCTGACTATTCGAATTGGCCTTAAATAGCTTCCAACACTTGTTTTGAGGGTGAATGATGCAAGAAACATCTTTTTTTCCAAGTAACAACAGCAAGTGATTATGTGGGGATGTTCCTTTAAAAAAAAATGTGGAAAGAGAAGTTGTGTCCTTAATTTTGTTCAGTAGTGTTACTGTATATACTTGTTCTTCTTCTTCTTTATCTTTCTTCTTCTTCTTCTAGATCTTCTTCTTCTATATCTTCTTCTTCTTCTTCTATATTGTCTTCTTCATCATCTTCTTCTTCTTCATCTTCTTCATCTTCTTCTTCTTCTTCATCTTCATCTTCTTCTTCTTCTTCATCTTCATCTTCTTCATCTTCTTCTTCTTCATCTTCTTCTTCTTCTTCTTCTTCTTCATCTTCTTCTTCTTCTTCTTCATCTTCTTCTTCTTCTTCTTCTTCTTCTTCTTCTTCATCTTCTTCATCATCTTCTTCATCTTCTTCTTCTTCTTCTTCATCTTCTTCTTCTTCTTCATCTTCTTCTTCTTCATCTTCTTCATCTTCTTCTTCTTTTTCATCTTCTTCTTCATCATCTTCTTCATCTTCATCTTCTTCTTCATCTTCATCTTCTCCTTCTCCTTCTTTTTCAATATCGTCTTCTTCTTCTTCACGTATTTCTCTTTTCAATTTTTTTTTAAACAAATGCAGCTATTTTTGAGCGTAACAAATAGCTGGTGGGCGCACGCATGTTGGAAGCGCCATTGTATGTGCTCCCTGGCAGTGGAAACACAAAGACAGCAGGAGGTAAATTCAGCAGCAGGAGGAGGAGGATGAGTGTGTGGCAGCAGGCAGTCAATGAGGCAGGCAGCTCGCCGTGACATAATAGCCCTGGTACCTAGCGGTGATACCAGGGCTGTAAATAAACACAACAGGAGGTCCCAGACAGCGGTCGTGCAGCCCACATTGTGTCCAATACACAACTGGGACAACACAGTTTTCAACCCGGGCACCTCAGAAAAATTAAACCTTTTTTTTTTTTTTTTAATGGTTTGTTTGGTTTTGGTTTTGCAACCAATATACCGTATATACTCGCAAGCAAGCCGACCCGCATGTAAGCCGACCCCCCCACTTTTACCCCAAAAAACAGGAAAAAATGATTGACCCTCATGTAAGCCGGGGGTAGGAAACGCTGGCCGCGTGATCCCCCCAGTATGTCCCAGTATAGGTAGGTAGTGCTCAGTATAGCAAGTAAAATGCCCCAGTATAGCTAGTATAGTGCTCAGTATAGCTAGTATAGTGCTCAGTATAGCTAGTATAGTGCTCAGTATAGCTAGTATAGTGCTCATTATAGCTAGTGAAGTGCCCCAGTTTAGCTAGTATAGTGCTCAGTATAGGTAGGTAGTGCTCAGTATAGCTAGTAAAATGCCCCAGTATAGCTAGTATAGTGCTCAGTATAGCTAGTATAGTGCTCAGTATAGCTAGTATAGTGCTCAGTATAGCTAGTATAGTGCTCAGTATAGCTAGTATAGTGCTCAGTATAGCTAGTATAGTGCTCAGTATAGCTAGTGAAGTGCCCCAGTTTAGCTAGTATAGTGCTCAGTATAGTGCCCCATTATAGCTAGTATAGTGCCCCATTATAGCTAGTATAGTGCCCCCAGTATAGCTAGTATAGTGCCCCCAGTATAGCTAGTATAGTGCCCCCATTATAGCTAGTATAGTGCCCCATTATAGCTAGTATAGTGCCCCATTATAGCTAGTATAGTGCCCCATTATAGCTAGTATAGTGCCCCATTATACCTAGTATAGTGCCCCCAGTATAGCTAGTATAGTGCCCCCAGTATAGCTAGTATAGTGCCCCATTATAGCTAGTATAGTGCCCCCAGTATAGCTAGTATAGTGCCCCCAGTATAGCTAGTATAGTGCCCCCAGTATAGCTAGTATAGTGCCCCCAGTATAGCTAGTATAGTGCCCCCAGTGTAGCTAGTATAGTGCCCCCAGTGTAGCTAGTATAGTGCCCCCAGTATAGCTAGTATAGTGCCCCCAGTATAGCTAGTATAGTGCCCCCAGTATAGCTAGTATAGTGCCCCCAGTATAGCTAGTATAGTGCCCCCAGTATAGCTAGTATAGTGCCCCATTATAGCTAGTATAGTGCCCCCATTATAGCTAGTATAGTGCCCCCATTATAGCTAGTATAGTGCCCCATTATAGCTAGTATAGTGCCCCATTATAGCTAGTATAGTGCCCCATTATAGCTAGTATAGTGCCCCATTATAGCTAGTATAGTGCCCCATATAGCTAGCATAGTGCCCCAGTATGGGTGGGTGGGTAGGTAGGTGCTGTCCCTCCCCGCTCCCCCTGCGGCCGCCGCTGCTGCTATTACCTTAGGCGGCGCCGCTTCCTCTATCCCCGTCCTCCTCCGGTAGTAACTCATTCACAGCAGCGCGCCTCTCGCTGCTGTGATGACGAGGAAACCATAGAGAGCGGCTTCCTGTAGCGCGATGCCGTTACTATGGGAACCGCTCTCTATGGTTTCCTCCGTCATCACAGCAGCGAGCGGCGCGCTGCTGTGAATGAGTTACCGGAGGAGGACGGGGATAGAGGCAGCGGCGCCGCCTAAGGTAATAGCAGCGGTGGCCGCGGGGGGAGCGGGGAGGGACAGCACCTATCCACCCACCCACCCACACATGACTCGCAAGCAAGCCGACCCCCCAACTTTTGGCCCACTTTTGGGGGGTCAAAAATTCGGCTTGCTTGCGAGTATATACGGTAGCTATTGTTTGACGTAATAGCTGGTGGCAGAGTGGCAGCAGAAGGTAATTCTGTGTACCCTGGCAGTGGGAAACACAGACAGACAGCAGCAGCAGGAGGAGGAATGGAGGAGTAGGCGAGCAGCTATTGTTTGACGTAATAGCTGGTGGCAGAGTGGCAGCAGAAGGTAAATCATCTGTGTACCCTGGCAGTGGGAAACACAGACAGACAGCAGCAGCAGCAGGAGGAGGTATGGAGGAGCAGTGTGAGTGTGGCAGCAGGTAGGCAGCGTGACATAATAGCCCTGGTACCTAGTAGTGTTGGGCGAACATCTAGATGTTCGGGTTCGGGCCGAACAGGCCGAACATGGCCGCGATGTTCGGGTGTTCGACCCGAACTCCGAACATAATGGAAGTCAATGGGGACCCGAACTTTTGTGGTTTGTAAAGCCTCCTTACATGCTACATACCCCAAATTTACAGGGTATGTGCACCTTGGGAGTGGGTACAAGAGGAAAAAAAAATTTAGCAAAAAGAGCTTATAGTTTTTGAGAAAATCGATTTTAAAGTTTCAAAGGGAAAACTGTCTTTTAAATGCGGGAAATGTCTGTTTTCTTTGCACAGGTAACATGCTTTTTGTCGGCATGCAGTCATAAATGTAATACATATAAGAGGTTCCAGGAAAAGGGACCGGTAATGCTAACCCAGCAGCAGCACACGTGATGGAACAGGAGGAGGGTGGCGCAGGAGGAGAAGGCCACGCTTTGAGACACAACAACCCAGGCCTTGCATGAGGACAAGAAGCGTGCGGATAGCATGCTTTGTACCACCATGCAGTCATAAATGTAATAAAGATAAGTGGTTCAATAAACAGGGACCACGCGGCAACGCTAACCCAGCAGCAGCACACGTGATGGAACAGGAGGAGGCGCAGGAGGAGAAGGCCACGCTTTGTGAGACACAACAACCCAGGCCTTGCATGAGGACAAAAAGCGTGCGGATAGCATGCTTTGTACCGCCATGTAGTCATAAATGTAATAAAGATAAGAGGTTCAATAAACAGGGACCACGCGGCAACGCTAACCCAGCAGCAGCAGCAGCAGCAGCACACGTGATGGAACAGGAGGAGGCGCAGGAGGAGAAGGCCACGCTTTGTGAGACACAACAACCCAGGCCTTGCATGAGGACAAAAAGCGTGCGGATAGCATGCTTTGTACCGCCATGTAGTCATAAATGTAATAAAGATAAGAGGTTCCATAAACAGGGACCGGCAACGGTAACCCAGCAGCAGCAGCAGCAGCAGCAGCACACGTGATGGAACAGGAGGAGGCGCAGGAGGAGAAGGCCACGCTTTGTGAGACACAACAACCCAGGCCTTGCATGAGGACAAAAAGCGTGCGGATAGCATGCTTTGTACCGCCATGTAGTCATAAATGTAATAAAGATAAGAGGTTCCATAAACAGGGACCGGCAACGGTAACCCAGCAGCAGCAGCAGCAGCAGCAGCACACGTGATGGAACAGGAGGAGGCGCAGGAGGAGAAGGCCACGCTTTGTGAGACACAACAACCCAGGCCTTGCATGAGGACAAAAAGCGTGCGGATATAGCAGCAATGCTTTTTGCCGCCATGCAGTCATAAATGTAATACAGATGAGAGGTTCAATAAACAGGGACCGGAAACGCTAAACCATCCCAGATGTTCATCGGTCATGTTACTTGGTTGGGGTCCAGGAGTGTTGCGTAGTCGTTTCCAATCCAGGATTGATTCATTTTAATTTGAGTCAGACGGTCTGCATTTTCTGTGGAGAGGCGGATACGCCGATCTGTGATGATGCCTCCGGCAGCACTGAAACAGCGTTCCGACATAACGCTGGCTGCCGGGCAAGCCAGCACCTCTATTGCGTACATTGCCAGTTCGTGCCAGGTGTCTAGCTTCATGCCCGGTTTCAGGTCCAGCGGTGCCAGCCACAAATCCGTCTGTTCCTTTATTCCCCTCCAAATTTCCTCCCCTGTGTGCTGCTTATCCCCAAGGCAGATCAGCTTCAGCAACGCTTGCTGACGCATGCCAACAGCTGTGCTGCACTGCTTCCACGATCCTACTGCTGCTGGTGCTGGGTTAGCATTTCCGGATGAGGTACAGCTTTGAGATGCGTTGGAGGAGAAGGAGTCAGAGAGGTAGGTGCTGCTGTTGTTATCCAGCTGTTTGCGGCGTGGGCAACACCCGCGCCGTAGCAGGTGAGGAATCGCTGCCAGGCTCCACAAGGTTCACCCAGTGCGCGGTAAGGGAGATGTATCGACCCTGGCCGAACGCACTCGTCCAGGTGTCAGTGGTGAGGTGAACCTTGCAGGCAACGGCATTCTTCAAGCTTCGGGTTATTTAGCTGACCACGTGCTCATGCAACTCAGGCACTGCAGAGCGCGCAAAGTGGTAGCGGCTGGGAACAACGTAACGTGGGATGGCCACTGACATCATGCCCTTGAAGCTGTTTGTCTCCACCACTCGATATGGCAGCATTTCGCAGGCCAGAAGCTTGGCTATGCTGGCTGGCTGTTACTGCCACGGCCCGGGGGTCATTTGCTGGCAATTTCCTCTTGTGCTCAAACATCTCAGAGACAGACAACTCAACCGTAGCGCTGCACACCGAAGGGCTGTTGGTTGTTGTGTTTGATGAACACTGGGAGACCTCAAGAGCACTAGTCCGGAAAGTGACAGTGTCAGCATCGTCTGATGTTTGTGAATGTTGTGAACCACGCAATGGCTGGGCTACTGCTGCTGCTGAGGCGGGTCTGGAGGTGAGTCTGGTGAACCCAAGGGAGGCAGTGTTGCTGGTGGTACCCTGTCCTGCCGCGTTTGCCCACAGAGTGGGATGTTTGGATAGAATGTGGCGGCTCATGCTGGTGGTGGAGAGGTTGTTAATACTTTTCCCCCTGCTCAGGCGGGTCTTGCACACCTTGCAAATCGCCATGGTAACATCCTCAGTGCAGTCTTCAAAGAAAGCCCAGACTTTAACTGGCTGAGGACTCGGACCTCGTGCGTGATGTGCTGGTGCTGCTTAACCCACTGCTGGACGCTTGAGAGGTCATCCAAGTAATTATCTGGTCCTGTTCTTTTGGATCTGTGAGGGTTGTTGTCCTGGACAACATGGGCAGTATTGAGTGGGTTTTCTTGGGTGCTCCCCTGTGGCCTGTACGTGAACCGTCAGGGGAAACACCTCTTCCCTTGCCCCTCCCTCTTTCACCGGATTTCTTCCTCATTTCACTTATCCTTAAAGTACACGCTGACTGGCAGCAGTACAGTGGCAGTACAGAAATGCTATACAGTGGTGGGTGAGCGGTGTACCACTATTGTCAGCAGTGACACAGAGCACAATGCTATACAGTGGCGGGTGAGCGGTGTACTACTGTTCCCAGCAGACACAGAGTGGAAGTAAACACAATGCTATATAGTGTGGCTGAGCCGTGTACACAGAGTGGCATTAAACACAATGCTATATAGTCTGCTATATAGTCACCCCGAACAGGGTGATGTTCTGCAGAACCCGAACAGTGGCAAACACTGTTCGCCCAACACTACTGGGAGGGAACGCAGATTTTAGTACCTAAACACACGATACAACATGTTTTCCGGGGTCGGACTCTGAGGCACATACAGATGGTCCCGATCATCATCCTCATCATACAACTCTTCTCCTGAGTCTGACCCACCCACCACCTCTGCCACCCCAACATCCCCAGACACAGACCCCTCATCGTCCTCAACATTAACTTGGGATGCTGGCCTGAGCCAGACCTCCTCCTCCACATCAGGCCCCATCATCTCCTCAATGGCAGCCCTCATTAATCGCTCTGGCGACGGACTGATGGACACAACGTTCTCCTCCGGGGAGGGCTGCTGCTGACCACTGGCTGCTGGGGTGGATGTTATAGCTTGCGTGGGGCGTTGGCTGTTGCTGTTGTTGGGAGTGCTGCTCACAGCGGAGGTCTCTGGGGAACTCATGTTGAGCTCATATAGTGGTTGACGGTGAGTGGAGTATTACTGATCCCAGCAATATACACACTGACTGGCAGAGTACGCAATGCTATATAGTGTGGCTGAGCGGTGTACACAGAGTGGCAGTAAACACAATGCTATATAGTCTGGCTGAGCGAGCGGTGTACTACTGTTCCCAGCAGAATCAGAGTGGCAGTAAACAATGGTATATAGTCTGGCTGAGCGGTGTACACAGAGTGTCAGTAAACAATGGTATATAGTCTGGCTGAGCGAGCGGTGTACTACTGTTCCCAGCAGAATCAGAGTGGCAGTAAACAATGGTATATAGTCTGGCTGAGCGGTGTACACAGAGTGTCAGTAAACAATGGTATATAGTCTGGCTGAGCGGTGTACACACAATGCTATATAGTCTGCTATATAGTGTCAGTAAACAATGGTATATAGTCTGGCTGAGCGAGCGGTGTACTACTGTTCCCAGCAGAATCAGAGTGGCAGTAAACAATGGTATATAGTCTGGCTGAGCGGTGTACACAGAGTGTCAGTAAACAATGGTATATAGTCTGGCTGAGCGAGCGGTGTACTACTGTTCCCAGCAGAATCAGAGTGGCAGTAAACAATGGTATATAGTCTGGCTGAGCGGTGTACACAGAGTGTCAGTAAACAATGGTATATAGTCTGGCTGAGCGGTGTACACACAATGCTATATAGTCTGCTATATAGTGTCAGTAAACAATGGTATATAGTCTGGCTGAGCGAGCGGTGTACTACTGTTCCCAGCAGAATCAGAGTGGCAGTAAACAATGGTATATAGTCTGGCTGAGCGGTGTACACAGAGTTTCAGTAAACAATGGTATATAGTCTGGCTGAGCGGTGTACACAGAGTGTCAGTAAACAATGGTATATAGTCTGGCTGAGCGGTGTACACAGAGTGGCAGTAAACACAATGCTATATAGTCTGGCTGAGCGAGCGGTGTACTACTGTTCCCAGCAGAATCAGAGTGGCAGTAAACAATGGTATATAGTCTGGCTGAGCGGTGTACACAGAGTGTCAGTAAACAATGGTATATAGTCTGGCTGAGCGGTGTACACAGAGTGTCAGTAAACAATGGTATATAGTCTGGCTGAGCGGTGTACACAGAGTGGCAGTAAACACAATGCTATATACTCTGGCTGAGCGAGCGGTGTACTACTGTTCCCAGCAGACACAGAACAGTGAACAGAATGCTATATAGTGTGGCTGAGCGAGCGGTGTACCACTATTCCCAGCAGACACAGAACAGTGAACAGAATGCTATATAGTGTGGCTGAGCGGGCGGTGTACCACTATTCCCAGCAGACACAGAACAGTGAACAGAATGCTATATAGTGTGGATGAGCGAGCGGTGTACCACTATTCCCAGCAGACACAGAACAGTAAACAGAATGCTATATAGTGTGGCTGAGCGAGCGGTGTACCACTATTCCCAGCAGACACAGAACAGTGAACAGAATGCTATATAGTGTGGCTGAGCGAGCGGTGTACCACTATTCCCAGCAGACACAGAACAGTGCACAGAATGCTATATAGTGTGGCTGAGCGAGCGGTGTACCACTATTCCCAGCAGACACAGAACAGTAAACAGAATGCTATATAGTGTGGCTGAGCGAGCGGTGTACCACTATTCCCAGCAGACACAGAACAGTAAACAGAATGCTATATAGTGTGGCTGAGCGAGCGGTGTACCACTATTCCAAGCAGACACAGAACAGTGAACAGAATGCTATATAGTGTGGCTGAGCGAGCGGTGTACCACTATTCCCAGCAGACACAGAGTGGCAGTAAACAGAATGCTATATAGTGTGGCTGAGCGAGGTACACAGAGTGGCAGTAAACAGAATGCTATATAGTGTGGCTGAGCAAGCGGTGTACTACTATTCCCAGCAGACACAGAGTGGCAGTAAACAGAATGCTATATAGTGTGGCTGAGCGAGGTACACAGAGTGGCAGTAAACAGAATGCTATATAGTGTGGCTGAGCAAGCGGTGTACTACTGTTCCCAGCAGTGACACAATGACAGGGGGGACCCTGGCTAGCGTGGCTGGAGCGCGAACTACCCTGCCTGCCTACCCAAAGCTAAACCCACAGACAAATGGCGGAGATATGACGTGGTTCGGGTATTTATTTACCCGAACCACGTGACCGTTCGGCCAATCAGAGCGCGTTCGGGTCCGAACCACGTGACCCGTTCGGCCAATCACAGCGCTAGCCGAACGTTCGGGGAACGTTCGGCCATGCGCTCTTAGTTCGGCCATATGGCCGAACGGTTTGGCCGAGCACCGTCAGGTGTTCGGCCGAACTCGAACATCACCCGAACAGGGTGATGTTCTGCAGAACCCGAACAGTGGCGAACACTGTTCGCCCAACACTAGTACCTAGCGGTGATACCAGGGCTGTAAATAAACACAACAGGAGGTCCCAGACAGCGGTCGTGCAGCCCACATTGTGTCCAATACACAACTGGGACAACACAGTTTTCAACCCGGGCACCTCAGAAAAATTAAACCTTTTTTTTTTTTAATGGTTTGTTTGGTTTTGGTTTTGCAACCAATATAGCTATTGTTTGACGTAATAGCTGGTGGCAGAGTGGCAGCAGAAGAAGGTAATTCTGTGTACCCTGGCAGTGGGAAACACAGACAGACAGCAGCAGCAGGAGGAGGAATGGAGGAGTAGGCGAGCAGCTATTGTTTGACGTAATAGCTGGTGGCAGAGTGGCAGCAGAAGGTAAATCATCTGTGTACCCTGGCAGTGGGAAACACAGACAGGCAGCAGCAGCAGCAGCAGGAGGAGGTATGGAGGAGTAGTGTGAGTGTGGCAGCAGGTAGGCAGCGTGACATAATAGCCCTGGTACCTAGCGGTGATACCAGGGCTGTAAATAAACACAACAGGAGGTCCCAGACAGCGGTCGTGCAGCCCACATTGTGTCCAATACACAACTGGGACAACACAGTTTTCAACCCGGGCACCTCAGAAAAATTAAACCTTTTTTTTTTTTTTAATGGTTTGTTTGGTTTTGGTTTTGCAACCAATATAGCTATTGTTTGACGTAATAGCTGGTGGCAGAGTGGCAGCAGAAGGTAATTCTGTGTACCCTGGCAGTGGGAAACACAGACAGACAGCAACAGCAGCAGGAGGAATGGAGGAGTAATGTGAGCAGCTATTGTTTGACGTAATAGCTGGTGGCAGAGTGGCAGCAGAAGGTAAATCATCTGTGTAGTGTACCCTGGCAGTGGGAAACACAGACAGACAGCAGCAGCAGCAGCAGGAGGAGGTATGGAGGAGTAGTGTGAGTGTGGCAGCAGGTAGGCAGCGTGACATAATAGCCCTGGTACCTAGCGGTGATACCAGGGCTGTAAATAAACACAACAGGAGGTCCCAGACAGCGGTCGTGCAGCCCACATTGTGTCCAATACACAACTGGGACAACACAGTTTTCAACCCGGGCACCTCAGAAAAATTAAACCTTTTTTTTTTTTTTATGGTTTTTTGGTTTTTGGTTTTGCAACCAATATAGCTATTGTTTGACGTAATAGCTGGTGGCAGAGTGGCAGCAGAAGAAGGTAATTCTGTGTACCCTGGCAGTGGGAAACACAGACAGACAGCAGAAGGGCAGTACACAGCAGCCCACTGTAGGTGTAAAATGTGTGGCTGCAGGCGACGTAATAGTCAAAGTGAACCAGGCTGGCTTAGTGAGCAGGAGCCAGGAGGTGGTAAAGGGTGGTAAGGCACATTAACGATGGTTCCGGCAGCCAGTTCATGTCCCCCTCTCGCCGACAACAGGGGCCAGGAACTCGCCTTCCACCCACGCCTGGTTCATCTTGAGAAACGTCAGTCTGTCCACAGACTTGTGAGACAGACGTGAGCGTTTCTCGGTGACCACGCCACCAGCTGCACTGAAGCAGCGCTCGGACAGCACGCTGGAAGGGGGGCAGGACAGCACTTCCAGGGCGTACTGCGCCAGCTCGCTCCAGATCTCCATGCGCTTGACCCAATACTCCATGGGATCAACAGGGGCATCGCTGTCAAGCCCGCTGTACGACCCCATGTAGTCAGCCACCATGCGGGTCAGGCGCTGGCTGTGACCGGAGGAGGATGCTGCTGCATGCATCTCCTCTCTAGTCACTGCTGCCGGAGCCTCTACAGTCCTGTAGAGCTCGTGGCTGAGAGACAGCAGGTCTGTGGGGCGCTTGCTGCTGCTGGATGCAGGCACCTGCTGCTGCCTCTGTGCTGGCTGCTGGACAGTGGGGGTGGAAGGCTGGGGGAAGGCTTCCTCCAAGCGCTCAACAAGGGCCTGCTGCAAGCTCCTTATTTGTTGCGCTGGGTCTCCTCCTGCAGGCGGCAGGAACTGGCTCAACTTCCCCTTGAGGCGTGGGTCCAACATCATGCTGATCCAGATGTCCTCCCTCTGCTTCATCTGGATCACCCTGGGGTCCCTGCGCAGGCACGTCAGCATGTGCGCTGCCATTGGGAAGAGGCGGGCCACGTCTGCTGGCACATCGACGTCAGTGCTGTCCTCATCCTCCTCCTCTGCCGCCTCATCCTCTCTCCACCCCCGCACCAACTCAGCTGCGCTGTGCTGATCCCCCTCATCAGCAGCCAGGTCAGGGACCTCCACCAAGTCCTCCTCCTCCTCCCCCTCAGAGGTGGACTGCGCAGCTGGTTGCCGCTCCTGCTGGTCCAAGGCTGCCGCTCCCTGTTCCAGCAAAGCATCGAGGGCCCTGTTCAGCAGAGAAACCAGGGGCACCCACTCGCAGACCATAGCATGGTCCCTGCTCACCATGTTTGTGGCCTGCAGGAAGGGAGCCAGCACAAAGCACACCTGCTGCATGTGCCTCCAGTCATCATCGGGGACGATGGACGGGATGTTGCTGGTCTTGTCCCTTCTCTGAGCTGCGGAAACAGTGGCCAGGGCAAGGTACTGTTTGACAGCGTGCCTCTGTTCAACCAGACGCTCCAACATCGCCAGGGTGGAGTTCCAGCGAGTCGGAACGTCAAGGATCAGCCGATGGCGTGGCAGATCCAGCTCCTTTTGCACGTCTTCCAGGCTCGCACAGGCTGCAGCCGAGCGCCGGAAGTGACGCACAACATTCCTTGCCGTTTCCAGCAGTTCGCCCATCCCCTGGTAGGTGCGCAGGAACTTCTGCACCACCAGGTTCAGCACGTGGGCAAGACAGGGGATGTGGGTCAGGTTTCCCCTGTCTATTGCGGCAACCAGATTGGCCCCATTGTCGGCCACCACCTCTCCAACTTTGAGGCCTCTGGGGGTCAGCCAAATCCTCTCCTGCTCCTGGAGTTTGGCCAACACATGGGTTGCCGTCAGCTTGGTCTTCCCAAGGCTGACCAAGTGCAGCAGCGCTTGGCAGTGGCGGGCCTTCACGCTGCTGCTGAGGCGGGGGGTTTGGCCAGGTGTGCCGGAGGATGGCAGAGGATCGGAGGAACCTGCTGCAGTTCCCCTGACCCTGCGGGGTGGCACCACCCACTGTGTTGCTGCTGCTGCTGTGCCCGCTGCTGCTCTCCCATCCTCACCCCCTTCCACCAAGCTGACCCAGTGGACAGTGAAGGACAGGTAGCGGCCTGTCCCGAAGCGGCTGCTCCAGGAGTCCATGGTGACGTGGACCCTTTCACCAACCGCGTGCTCCAGCCCTCGCTCCACATTGGCCATCACAAAGCGGTGCAGTGCAGGAATGGCCTTGCGGGCAAAGAAGTGTCTGCTGGGGAGCTGCCAGTCTGGGGCTGCGCAAGCAAGCAGCGCACGAATGTCGCTCCCCTCCTGCACGAGCGTGTACGGCAGGAGTTGGGAGCACATGGCCCGTGCCAGCAAGCCGTTCAGCTGCCGCACGCGACGGCTGCTGGGAGGCAGAGCCCTAACCACCCCCTGGAAGGACTCGCTCAAAAGGCTCTGGCGTGGCCTTTTGCTGACACGGGAATCAGCAGACACAGCAGAGGAGGCCACTGAGGACTGGCTGCCAGAACAGGCCTCAGTGTCGGCGGCAGGAGTTGCAGAGGGGGGAGGAGCAGTGCATTTCCGCACTCCTGCTGGTGCTGCTGGAGGAGCAGGAGGGCGGGTGGCTGCTGTTGCTGCTGCTGCTGCTGAAGGCTGTGCAGTGATGGGTGTGGTGCCACTGCCAGCACCAGATGCCTTCAGCCTCTGGAACTCCTCATGCTGGTGGAAATGTTTAGCCGCAAGGTGGTTGATGAGCGAGCTGGTGCAGAACTTTAAGGGGTCTGCACCTCTGCTCAACTTCCGCTGACAGTGGTTGCAAGTGGCGTACTTGCTGTACACAGTGGGCATGGTGAAATATCGCCAGATTGGTGACTTAAACATCCCCCTACGGCATGGAAGCGCTGCTGCCTGTCTCCCTGTGGTGGTTGGGGGGGGGGCTTGGGGGGCTTGGGTGCGGCTGGTGGTGGTACTGGCAGATGCTGCTGCTGCTGCTGCTGAGCCTGAGACACCAGCAGGCTGTGGGACCTGCCTACTGCTGCTGCCAATGCTTGCAATGATGCGCCTCCTTGCAAGGCCCACAAGAGCATCCTCCACCTCCTCCTCAGAGCTGCTGAGGACGACATCCCCTGGAGGTGGTGGCACCCAGTCTCTGTCTGTCACCGGGTCATCATCATCCTCCCCCTCCTGAAACATGTCCTGCTGGGATGAGGACCCCCCAAACTCCTCTCCTGATGCATGGATGGGCTGCTTGACTGTCGCCACAGTCTTGCTGTCCAATCCCTCATCCCCCAAAGTGCCCATCAGCATCTCCTCCTCAAAATCGCCAACAACAGCAGACAATTGACTCATGATGCCTGGGGTCAAAAGACTGCTGAATGACAGGTCGCCAACTGACGGTGAACTGGCCTCCTCCCCAGGCCCTGCTGGGCGGCTGCTGCGAACAGGGGTGGTGGTGGTGGTGGTGGTGAGGGTGGAGGCCTCGGATGCAGAGCTGATGGCGGGCTGCTCATCCTCCGTCATGAGTTGCACCACAGTGTCTGCATCCTTTTCCTCAATGGGACGTTTCCGACCCGGCTGGAGGAAAATGGGAGCAGGTGCTACACGCTGCTGCTGCTGTGTCTCTGCAGCGTGAGTTGCAGATGCTCCTGCTGGGCGGCGCCCAAGGCGTCCACGGCCAGTGGCTATGGGAGGAATGTTAGCCACTGACGCTGCTGCTGCTGCTGCGGAACTGTGCATGGTGGCGCGCCCGCGGCCGCGGCTTGCCACAATGCTGCTCCCTCTCCTCCTGATTCCCTTGCTGCCCTTCCCCTTGCCCAAACCGCGCTGGCTACCACTTCCAGACATCTTAAATGTTTTGGGCGTATAGACAAAAGTTTTGTAAAAGGGCGGGTGAAAAGTGGGGTACTTTAATGGAGTGGGTTGGTTGGTGAGGTGACTGAGTGAGTGTCCCCTAGTACAGTAAGTAAGTAGTAACAGTCAGGAAGTACAACTAGCAGTTACAATAATCAGTAGTAATCACAAGTAAATTTAGTGTGTGTACACTCAGACAGTGAGTGCACGCACGCAGGAGCTAGTAGCCTATGGACAGTGACTGAGTGTCCTAGACTCCTAGTACAGTAAGAGTAAGTAGTAACAGTAAGTAGAACTAACTAATTACGATAATCAATCAGCGATCAGAAGGAAATAGAGTGTGTGTTGTGTGTGTACACTCAGACAGTGAGTGCACGCACGCAGGAGCTAGTAGCCTATGAACACAGTGACTGAGTGTCCTAGACTCCTAGTACAGTAAGAGTAAGTAGTAACAGTAAGTAGAACTAACTAATTACAATAATCAATCAGCGATCAGAAGGAAATGGAGTGTGGGTGTGTGTACACTCAGACAGTGAGTGCACGCACGCAGGAGCTAGTAGCCTATGAACACAGTGACTGAGTGTCCTAGACTCCTAGTACAGTAAGAGTAAGTAGTAACAGTAAGTAGAACTAACTAATTACAATAATCAATCAGCGATCAGAAGGAAATGGAGTGTGGGTGTGTGTACACTCAGACAGTGAGTGCACGCACGCAGGAGCTAGTAGCCTATGAACACAGTGACTGAGTGTCCTAGACTCCTAGTACAGTAAGAGTAAGTAGTAACAGTAAGTAGAACTAACTAATTACAATAATCAATCAGCGATCAGAAGGAAATGGAGTGTGGGTGTGTGTACACTCAGACAGTGAGTGCACGCACGCAGGAGCTAGTAGCCTATGAACACAGTGACTGAGTGTCCTAGACTCCTAGTACAGTAAGAGTAAGTAGTAACAGTAAGTAGAACTAACTAATTACAATAATCAATCAGCGATCAGAAGGAAATGGAGTGTGGGTGTGTGTACACTCAGACAGTGAGTGCACGCACGCAGGAGCTAGTAGCCTATGAACACAGTGACTGAGTGTCCTAGACTCCTAGTACAGTAAGAGTAAGTAGTAACAGTAAGTAGAACTAACTAATTACAATAATCAATCAGCGATCAGAAGGAAATGGAGTGTGGGTGTGTGTACACTCAGACAGTGAGTGCACGCACGCAGGAGCTAGTAGCCTATGAACACAGTGACTGAGTGTCCTAGACTCCTAGTACAGTAAGAGTAAGTAGTAACAGTAAGTAGAACTAACTAATTACAATAATCAATCAGCGATCAGAAGGAAATAGAGTGTGGGTGGTGTGTGTACACTCAGACAGTGAGTGACCGCACGCAGGAGCTAGTAGCCTATGGACAGTGACTGAGTGTCCTAGACTCCTAGTACAGTAAGAGTAAGTAGTAACAGTAAGTACAACTAACTAATTACGATAATCAATCAGCGATCAGAAGGAAATGGAGTGTGGGTGTGTGTACACTCAGACAGTGAGTGCACGCACGCAGGAGCTAGTAGCCTATGTACAGTGACTGAGTGTCCTAGACTCCTAGTACAGTAAGAGTAAGTAGTAACAGTAAGTAGAACTAACTAATTACGATAATCAATCAGCGATCAGAAGGAAATAGAGTGTGTGTTGTGTGTGTACACTCAGACAGTGAGTGCAGTGCGCACACGCAGGAGCTAGTAGCCTATATGAACAGTGACAGTGAGTGTCCCTACGGGTACAGTAAGAGTAAGTAGTAAGTAAGTACAACTAACTAACAATAATCTATCAGTAATTAGAAGGAAATAGAGTGTGTGTACACACAGACAGTGAGTGAGTGCACACACGCAGGAGCTAGCTAGTAGCCTATAAACAGTGACAGTCAGTGAGTGTCCTACTCCTAGTACAGTATAACTACAATACTATTAGTAAAGGACAGCAGAAATACTGGTATAGATGAGAGAAATAAACAGAGGACAGCTGCCCACAGAGGCAAGGCCCCCCTGAGGCCTAAACCTGTAAGCTTGCAGCAGCTGCCTGTCTCTAATGTAACACACAAGCTACTAACTAAAATACAATGTCTATCTAACTAACAACAATATAGGTGTATATGGCAGGTGTAGGTGAGCAAAAACGCTAGGTAAATGATCACAATAGAGCACTTGCTAAGCCAAAGCACAAAGGAGCAACTCTCTCTCTGTACAAGTCTCAGGCAAGCATGGAGAAACGGAACATGGCGGCCGCTATTTATAGGGTAGGGGCTGGCCAGGGTCCCCCTCTGTGATTGGCTGCCGTCAGAGGGCCTGGGAGCCCTCTGATTGGCTCTAAGGACATCAATCTGGGCTATGACGCTATTCGAGCTCGGTACCGAGCTCGAATAGCGCCGGGTTGCTCGAATAGCTCGAATAGCGAATGGGCTATTCGAGTGTACTCGGATAGCCCATTCGAATAGCTCCAGCTATTCGGAGCTCGAATACCGAGCTCGAATAGCTGAAAAAGAGCTCGAATATTCGAGCTACTCGAATATTCGAGCTCTGCTGAGCACCACTGGTTGAATCTAAAGAAATCTAGCAAATCAATGTCACTAGCTGTTGAATAAAGAAATCTAGCAAATCAATGCCACCAGCTGTTGAATAAAGAAATCTAGCAAATCAATGCCACCAGCTGTCAAATCTAAAGGAATCTAGTAAATCAATGCCACTAGCTGTTGACCTCTTAGCAGGCAGCTGATTTATTAACCACTTAAGGACTGCAGTCATAAAACCCCTTAAGGACCAGAGCCTTTTTTTCCATTCGGACCACTGCAGCTTTCACGGTTTATTGCTCAGTCATACAACCTACCACCTAAATGAATTTTACCTCCTTTTCTTGTCACTAATACAGCTTTCTTTCGGTGCTATTTGATTGCTGCTGCGAGTTTTACTTTTTATTATATTCATCAAAAAAGACATGAATTTTGTCAAAAAAATTACTTTTTTAACTTTCTGTGCTGACATTTTTCAAATAAAGTAAAATGTCCTATACATTTGAGCGCGAAAGTTATTCTGCTACATGTCTTTGATAAAAAAAAAAACATTCAGTGTATATTTATTGGATTGGGTAAAAGTTATAGCGTTTACAAACTATGGTGCCAAAAGTGAATTTTCCCATTTTCAAGCATCTCTGACTTTTCTGCGCACCTGTCAGGTTTCATGAGGGGCTAAAATTCCAGGATAGTACAAATCCCCCCCAAATGACCCCATTTTGGAAAGAAGACATCCCAAAGTATTCAGTGAGAGGCATGGTGAGTTCATAGAAGATTTTATTTTTTGTCACAAGTTAGCGGAAAATGACACTTTGTAACAAAAAAAACAAAAAAAAAAAGTTTCCATTTCTTCTAACTTGCGACAAAAAAAAATGAAATCTGCCACGGACTCACTATGCTACTCTCTGAATACCTTGAAGTGTCTACTTTCCAAAATGGGGTCATTTGTGGGGTGTGTTCACTGTCCTGGCATTTTGGGGGGTGCCTAATTGTAAGCACCCCTGTAAAGCCTAAAGATGCTCATTGGACTTTGGGCCCCTTAGCGCAGTTAGGCTGCAAAAAAGTGCCACACATGTGGTATTGCCGTACTCAGGAGAAGTAGTATAATGTGTTTTGGGGTGTATTTTTACACATACCCATGCTGGGTGGGAGAAATATCTCCGTAAATGACAATTGTTTTATTTTTTTTACACACAATTGTCAATTTATAGAGATATTTCTCCCACTCAGCATGGGTATGTGGAAAAATACACCCCAAAACACATTATACTACTTCTCCTGAGTACGGCGATACCACATGTGTGGCACTTTTTTGCACCCTAACTGCGCTAAGGGGCCCAAAGTCCAATGAGTACCTTTAGGATTTCACAGGTCATTTTGAGAAATTTCGTTTCAAGACTGCTCCTCACGGTTTAGGGCCCCTAAAATGCCAGGACAGTATAGGAATCCCACAAATTACCCCATTTTAGAAAGAAGACACCCCAAGGTATTCCATTAGGAGGATGGTGAGTTCATAGAAGATTTTTTTTTTTTGTCACAAGTTAGCGGAAATTGATTTGAATTGTTTTTTTTCACAAAGTGTCATTTTCTGCTAACTTGTGACAAAAATAAAATCTTCTATGAACTCACCATACTCCTAACGGAATACCTTGGGGTGTCTTCTTTCTAAAATGGGGTCATTTGTGGGGTTCCTATACTGCCCTGGCATTTTAGGGGCCCTAAACCGTGAGGAGTAGTCTTGAAACCAAATGTCGCAAAATGACCTGTGAAATCCTAAAGGTACTCATTGGACTTTGGGCCCCTTAGCGCACTTAGGGTGCAAAAAAGTGCCACACATGTGGTACCGCCGTACTCAGGAGAAGTAGTATAATGTGTTTTGGGGTGTATTTTTACACATACAGATGCTAGGTGGGAGAAATATCTCTGTAAATGACAATTATTTGATTTTTTTTACACACAATTGTCCATTTACAGAGAGATTTCTCCCACCCAGCATGGGTATGTATAAAAATACACCTCAAAACACATTATACTACTTCTTCTGAGTACGGCGATACCACATGTGTGACACTTTTTTGCAACCTAGGTGCGCTAAGGGGCCTAACGTCCTATTCACAGGTCATTTTGAGGCATTTGGATTCTAGACTACTCCTCACGGTTTAGGGCCCCTAAAATGCCAGGGCAGTATAGGAACCTCACAAGTGACCCCATTTTAGAAAGAAGACACCCCAAGGTATTCCGTTAGGGGTATGGTGAGTTCATAGAAGATTTTTTTTTTGTCACAAGTTAGCGGAAAATGACACTTTGTGAAAAAAAAAACAATACATATCAATTTCCGCTAACTTGTGACAAAAAATAAAATCTTCTATGAACTCACCATACTCCTAACGGAATACCTTGGGGTGTCTTCTTTCTAGAATGGGGTCATTTGTGGGGTTCCAATACTGCCCTGGCATTTTAGGGGCCCTAAACCGTGAGGAGTAGTCTTGAACCCAAATGTCTCAAAATGACCTGTGAAATCCTAAAGGTACTCATTGGACTTTGGGCCCCTTAGCACAGTTAGGCTGCAAAAAAGTGTCACACATGTGGTATCGCCGTACTCAGAAGAAGTATTATAATGTGTTTTGTGGTGTATTTTTACATATAACCATGCTGGGTGGGAGAAATATCTCTGTAAATGACACATTTTTGATTTTTTTTACACACAATTGTCCATTTACAGAGAGATTTCTCCCACCCAGCATGGGTATGTGTAAAAATACACCACAAAACACATTATACTACTTCTCCTGAGTATGGCGATACTACATGTGTGACACTTTTTTGCAGCCTAGGTGCGCTAAGGGGCCCAACATCCTATTCACAGGTCATTTTGAGGCATTTGTTTTCTAGACTACTCCCTACGGTTTAGGGCCCCTAAAATGCCAGTGCAGTATAGGAACCCCACAAGTGACCCCATTTTAGAAAGACGACACCCCAAGGTATTCCGTTAGGGGTATGGTGAGTTCATAGAAGATTTTATTTTTTGTCACAAGTTAGTGAAAAATGACACTTTGTGAAAAAAACTATAAAAATCCAATTTCCGCTAACTTTTGACAAAAAATAAAATCTTCTATGAACTCATCATACACCTAACAGAATACCTTGGGGTGTCTTCTTTCTAAAATGGGGTCACTTGTGGGGTTCCTATACTGCCCTGGCATTTTACGGGCCCAAAACTGTGAGTAGTCTGGAAACCAAATTTCTCAAAATGACTGTTCAGGGGTATAAGCATCTGCAAATTTTGATGACAGGTGGTCTATGAGGGGGCAAATTTTGTGGAAACGGTCATAAGCAGGGTGGCCTCTTAGATGACAGGATGAATTGGGCCTGATCTGATGGATAGGAGTGCTAGGGGGGGTGACAGGAGGTGATTGATGGGTGTCTCAGGGGGCGGTTAGAGGGGAAAATAGATGCAATCAATGCACTGGGGAGGTAATCGGAAGGGGGTCTGAGGGGGATCTGAGGGTTTGGCCGAGTGATCAGGGCCCACACGGGGCAAATTAGGGCCTGATCTGATGGGTAGGTGTGCTAGGGGGTGACAGGAGGTGATTTATGGGTGTCTCAAGGTGTGATTAAAGGGGGGAAATAGATGCAAGCAATGCACTAGCGAGGTGATCAGGGCTGGGGTCTGAGGGCGTTCTGAGGTGTGGGCGGGTGATTGGGTGCCCGCAAGGGGCAGATTAGGGTCTAATCTGATGGGTAACAGTGACAGGTGGTGATAGGGGGTGATTGATGGGTAATTAGTGGGTGTTTAGAGGAGAGAAGAGATGTAAACACTGCACTTGGGAGGTGATCTGATGTCGGATCTGCGGGCGATCTATTGGTGTGGGTGGGTGATCAGATTGCCCGCAAGGGGCAGGTTAGGGGCTGATTGATGGGTGGCAGTGACAGGGGGTGATTGATGGGTGGCAGTGACAGGGGGTGATTGACAGGTGATCAGTGGGTTATTACAGGGAAGAACGGATGTAAATAATGCACTGGCGAATCGATAAGGGGGGGTTTGAGGGCAATCTAAGCGTGTGGGCGGGCGATTGGGTGCCCGCAAGGGTCTAATCTGATGGGTAACAGTGACAGGTGGTGATAGGGGGTGATTGATGGGTGATTGATGGGTAATTAGTGGGTGTTTAGAGGAGAGAATAGATGTAAACGATGGATTTGGGAGGTGATCTGATGTCGGATCTGCGGGCGATCTATTGGTGTGGGTGGGTGATCAGATTGCCCGCAAGGGGCAGGTTAGGGGCTGATTGATGGGTGGCAGTGACAGGGGGTGATTGATGGGTGGCAGTGACAGGGGGTGATTGACAGGTGATCAGTGGGTTATTACAGGGAAGAACGGATGTAAATAATGCACTGGCGAATCGATAAGGGGGGGGGGGGGGGGGGGGTTGAGGGCAATCTGAGCGTGTGGGCGGGCGATTGGGTGCCCGCAAGGGTCTAATCTGATGGGTAACAGTGACAGGTGGTGATAGGGGGTGATTGATGGGTGATTGATGGGTAATTAGTGGGTGTTTAGAGGAGAGAATAGATGTAAACGATGGATTTGGGAGGTGATCTGATGTCGGATCTGCGGGCGATCTATTGGTGTGGGTGGGTGATCAGATTGCCCGCAAGGGGCAGGTTAGGGGCTGATTGATGGGTGGCAGTGACAGGGGGTGATTGATGGGTGATTGACGGGTGATTGATGGGTGATTGACGGGTGATTGACAGGTGATCAGGGGGGATAGATGCATACAGTACACAGGGGGGGGGGAGGGTCTGGGGGGGTCTGGGGAGAATCTGAGGGGTGGGGGGGTGATCAGGAGGGAGCAGGGGGCAGTTTAGGGACTAAAAAAAAAAATAGCGTTGACAGATAGTGACAGGGAGTGATTGATGGGTGATTAGGGGGGTGATTGTGTGCAAATGGTGGTCTGGGGGGTGGGCAGGGGGGGGTCTGAGGGGTACTGTGGGCGATCAGGGGGCAGGGGGGGGCAGATCAGTGTGTTTGGGTGCAGACTAGGGTGGCTGCAGCCTGCCCTGGTGGTCCCTCGGACACTGGGACCACCAGGGCAGGAGGCAGCCTGTATAATACACTTTGTAAACATTACAAAGCGTATTATACGCTTCCTATCCGGGGATCGTCGGGTTAACAACCCGCCGGCGCTTCCGATTGGCCGGCGGGTTGACGTCGCGGGTGGGCGGAGCCTATTGCCGGTGGATGCGCGCGCATCCCAGCGCGCGATCCCCGGCCAGAGAGTGCCCCAGGACCTGACGCCAATCTGCGTTACGTGGTCCTGGGGCTGCCACTTTGCCGCCGCCAATATGAAGTAGGCGGTCGGCAAGTGGTTAACTGGCAGCTAGTGGCATTTGACACATTTGCTACATTTACACTCAGTCAGTGGAGATTTGCATGTTGCTGTTCAACACTAGTCTAGTCATAAAAGATAACATTACATTTTAATCCACATAACTGAAAATAAAACAAAACAGCTATCACTAAACTAAACACTCCAAAAATGGCTTAAATGAAAAGAGCTAGAGACTGCCTGAAAACCAATATAGTTTCCCTGTAACTTAATATGTGTATACTCTGTAGTGTAGAGCAAACACATTAAATATGCATACTACTTTATTAGATACATGTTTGATTAAAACATGATTAAAAAAAACCTCTAAACCTGACCTGGGTCCTAAAAATGAAACCATGCTATTATTAAACTACATAACAAAAACACGCACTACAGCAAAAAATGATTAATATGTTAATAATCTACCTGAATACCCGATCAAAATGCATGCTCGGTGTTTGGTTAATACATGGACATGATTAGATACACTGACAACATAAGGGGACAAAGGAACAACCAATTATTACACTGGCTGTGTAGGGGAGCACAGGAACAAACAATCATTATACTAACCAGATAGGGTAACACAGGTAACATGGGAACAGCCAATTAACCACATTGGGGGAGCACAGGAACAGCCAATGGCTGTTCCTGTGTCCCCCTATGTGGTCAGTGTAGATTAGAATGACTGCTGCTGATGAAACCATATGTTCCCAAATTCCTGCACATCAACCAAACATAAATCAATGTGCAATCTGTTAGTTAACAGGACCCAATAATGTTACAGGAATGTTTTAAGACATAGGCACACCAGGCTGATGCTTAGAGTGACACCTGTAGAAGAGGACAAAACAGTGTTATTCTTAGCAAACTGCAATTGATGGTATTCTTATATATTAACCCTTTAGCAAACAACTCATTTAGCGGCTTGCAATTTCTCCAGGCCAATTTATTTGAGCACATTTCATTATTTGTATTAGCAATTCGCTAATGTTTAATAAATGTATCTGACAAAGTAATGTAAACAAAAGACAATGTTATCACCTCTTCAGATGAGGCCAGAAGCTTTCCACTGAAGAACAAAGTGTTGTGTTTAACTGTTTGAATGCTGTTCTGCTACAATTTTTTTTGTGGTAGTACTAGTAGATAGAGATGGCCCGAACCTCAAATTTATGTGAACTTCCGCAAAAGTTCGGTTCGCGCAAACTTTTACGAACCGCAATAGACTTCAGTGGAGAGGCGAATTTTGAAAACTAGAAACACTTATGCTGGTCACAAAAGTGATGGCACAAACACTGGTTCGCACGACAGCCGGGGGCCCCAGCCTCTCTCACTTGCTGGGGCCCCCAAACCACCATGCGATACCCAGAGGGAAATGTGGGTGAGCCCTGGCTCTCTCGCCTCCAGGGACTTCACCCCCATCACCTAAAAACTGAATGCAAACTGCAACACACACAAATGCTTACTACCAGTTCAGGCATTTTCCTACCTCTATCTGGCCAGCAGGCGCCAGTCAGCCAATCAGGTGCACGGTCATACACCCTTTGCCTGCCATACCGATCTAGCAGGATCTGCACAAATTAGCATTCAGGTGGGAGGCTTGGTTGGACGTAATCATTGATTACATCTTTTACAGGGACCGCTGCGTGTAGGCATCTCCCACACAGTCCCCTCCCTAACCACTCACCTGTCAACCGCGGTTGACAGGTGAGTGGTTAGGGAGGGGACTGTGTGGGAGATGCCTACACGCGGCGGTCCCTGTAAAACCACAAAAGTGATGGAAAAGATGTTTCAAGGGGTTTAACATCTGAGTTTTTGCATGGATGAGTGGGATAGATGCCAAAAGTCCCGGGGAAAAATCTGGATTTGATGCAAAGCAGCGTTTTAAGGGCAGAAATCTCTTTGAATGCTAAATTGCAGGCCTAAAGTGTTTCAAAACATTTCGCATGTGTATACATCAATCAGGGAGTGTAATTAGAGTACTGCTTCACACTGACAAACCAAACTCACTGTGTAACGTACCGCAAACAGCTGTTTGTGTAGTGACGGCCGCGCTGGACTGGTGCACACCATGGCGAGAGTGCAGGCTTGGGCGTGGTGGTTTTCAAGGCCATATGGTCGCCGGGCTGTGGGACTTTCCAGCAGCCTTAAAAATTCAGGAATCCACCTAGAGTCCTGGACCTTGTTGGTGGTGGCGGAGAAGGCAGTCAAGCGGCCTGCGGGCAGAGGTGCTGTGTGGGGAGCGACCTAGTCTTGGGGCAGGCAGTCACATGGCATGCAGGCAGAGATGCTGTGTGTGGGGACTGACTTAGTCTTCGGGCGGGCAGGTTGACCCAATGGGCTGTGTAAGTTATGTACCTGCCCTGACCGTGCTTGGCATACCAGGCATCTGTGGTCAGGTGGACCCTTGACCCAACGCTGTGTGCCAGAGAGGACACCACTTGCCTCTCAACTTCACGATACAGTTTGGGTATCGCCTTTTTAGAGAAATAATTGCGGCCTGGTATCTTCCACTGCGGTGTCCCAATGGCCACAAATTTACGGAAGGCCTCAGAGTCCACCAGCTGGTATGGTAACAGCTTGCGAGCTAACAGTTCCGCCAAGCCAGCTGTCAGACACCGGGCAAGAGGGTAAGTGGGCAGATGAGCAGGAACCGCTCAAGGTCAGAGGCAGAGTGGAGGAGGGTGGTTGGGAAGGTGCAAGGGAGAAAGCGTCTGAAAATGCTGCACCTGAAGGAGGAAGAGGAGAAGGAGGGTGGCTTTGCTTTTGTGTTCTGCTTTTGCTCAGGAGCTCTTCCCATTGCAGTCTGTGCCTTTTCTGCATGTGCCTTCGTAAGGCAGTTGGCCTTTCCACAGCTCAATTTTTGGAGGCAGAGAGAACAGATGGAATTGCTCTGATCTGAGGCAGACACATTAAAACATGTCCACACCACTGAGCACCCCTAGGGTGATGGCACCATGGTGGCAACAGCAGCTGACGTTGAAGGGCATGTTGGCTGGCTGTCCATAGGTGGAGATACATGGCACCGGACACTGCCACCAGCTTTTTCTGACGACGAGCTCCCCCTGCTCCTCCTACTCCTCTCTGACTCCCCCTCTGAACTGTCCCCCTGTTCATCTCCTCTATTGGGAACCCACGTGGCATCCGTATCATCGTCATCATCATAATCATCCTGCCCAGCTTTGCTTGCCACAGACACCTCCAAAACTGCACCAACAGCAGGTACTTCCTCATTCTCCTCCTCACACGTTATGTCCATAGTGTCGCCTAACTCAGACATATAAGGTGGTGTAACTTGCTTAGCGCCTTCATCTTGTTGTAACAATAATGGCTGTGCATCAGTGATTTCCCCACCAAATAACTCCTGCGTAGTGTTAAATGCAGCAGATGTGGTGCTTGTAGTAGTAGCGCTGGTGGCTGCGGAAGATGAGGTGTTCTATGTTAAATAGTCAACCACGTCCTGACAATCTTGGGACTTGATGGGACGTGCCTTCTTCTGAGCACTGTACTTTGGTCCAGGGCCATACGAAATCACATCAGCACGACCTCGCACAGACCTGCTGGGTGGCCTTCCTCTGGGTCTGCCTCTACCTCTGCCTCTACCTGTTTTGTCCGTTTTGTCCATATCAGGGGGGACGAAGTGAAAGGTATGCACTGAGTTGACTAAAACAATGTGCAGTCACACAGGTGCAGTTAACAGGTATGCACGGAGTGGTATATCACACTGCGTGCGCTCACGTAGGTAGGTGGGTGCACTGAACATAACAGGTAGGTGTATGCAGTGATGGGCATTGCAAATGTGCACCTGTCACACACACGTACCGTGAACATGTACAGTGACTGGTGGTATTAAATATCACACTGCGTGCGCTCACGTAGGAAGGTGGGTGCACTGAACAACAGGTAGGTATATGCAGTGATGGGTATTACAATGTGCACCTGTCACACACAGACAGGTACCGAACAGGCACAGTGACACTGCATGCGCTCACGTAGGTAGGTGGGTGCACTGTGAACAAGAGGTAGGTATATGCAGTGATGGGTATTACAATGTGCACCTGTCACACACAGACAGGTACCGGACAGGCACAGTGACACTGCATGCGCTCACGTAGGTAGGTGGGTGCACTGTGAACAACAGGTAGGTATATGCAGTGATAGTTATTACATTGTGCACCTGTCACACACACAGGTAGTCACTGAATGTGCTGGGCCTGGCAGTGGCACACACAGTAGGAATTACCAAGGCTGTCTATGCAACACAAGTGTCTGTGGGACACTACAAAAAAATAGATTACAAGATTAGCTCTCAAAAGAGCTGTTGAGGGGTGCTTTTTTAGCAATAAGAATCAGCAAGGAGCAAACTAAGAAGCCTACAAGAGCCTAACTAAGCTTTCCCTATAGGTCTCTGCACAGCAGCTCTCCCTTCTCGAATTACTGCAGGCACACGACTGAGTCCAATGCCTGACGCTGCCTGCCTTTTATAAGGGGGAGGGGTCCAGGAGGGAGTGTAGCCTGATTGGCTACAATGTGCCTGCTGACTGTGATGTAGAGGATCAAGGTTGACCCTAATGATGCACTATGGGGGCAAATCGAACTTCCGGAAAAGTTTGCGGTCTTCCGCGAACGCGAACCACAGAAGTTCGCCGGGAACCATTCACCGGCGAACCGTTTGGGCCATCTCTAGTAGTAGATTATATGCAGTAAATAATCTTTAAGAACAAAGAGGAAATGCAGAGTTTCACACCACTTTAATAACCACATTTTTCACACTCAATTGAGATTCTTCCAGTCATGTACCGGTAACTAAATGTTAAAAACTAGATTTTTAGCCGTGGAAACCATGTTAGACACAGGTGGTGGTGGTTTTCGGAACAAAGCCCAGAGTTGGGATATTTCAAAATAAATAAAAAAGAAAATTGGCCACTATCACACACACTGATGAGTTTAAAGGATACCCTCGCCCTTTTAAAAATTAAGAAATGGGGGGAGCAGGCATGTGCCGTTCTCATCCGTCCCCCTCCATTAAGGCCTTATGTCTCCCCGAACCTATCAGGGCCATTTTTGTGCTTTCCAGTTCCCTAGGCCTGCTGTCTCCAAGGCCCTCCCCCCCCCCCCCCCCCCCCCAAAAAAAATATTTTGTCCAACACTCTGACTAGTGATCATTGGTTCGAATAGGCTCATTTCAGTTGTGCTGCTCTGCCCCCCATTCAGCAAATAATTCCTGTAATTTGTGCTCCTGCCCGAATGTGCACAGCGGCCGATAGTGTTCTGGGCATGCATACTTGAGAAATGACGCTGATGTATGACCGGTACTTGTCAAGAATGCATAACACTGTACCGGCCATGGGCAGGAGCGAGAAATTACAGGGAGCGCGAGTGGCCCGAGCATGCGCTGCTTCTTTGTCCTCTGTGCGACTGGCTGCAGTCGGAGCCACAAACAGGTGGCAGGGCAGTGCAATGGAGAGAAGCCCATCCAAAACAGAGAACAGGTAAGTAGCAAACATCCTGTCAAGACCCACTTTGGATGTTCTGTTGTAATTACAGTGGACCAGAACCCAGAACTTCCTCTCTGCTCTAAAAGATATGCAACTACATAACCTTTAAATAAAAACATTTCTTTTTTACAGCTGATACAAATCCTGCAATAAATCTGCAGTGTGTCTACTTCCTGATTTTATGGAAGCAGACATATTTTTACCATCCTGTGCTTTCAAATGAGCTTAGATGTTGTGGCAGTCAGGTGACACAGTGTAGAGATCAAATTACAACTTGTGACACAGAGGAGGGGGAATTAGACAGGCTCTCGAAATACATACATGGTACAGTTCTCTGTTTTCCTTCTGTCCTGTGCAAGAGTTCAGCTCCACTTTAAAGCATCTGAATGACATTTATTTATATTTGCTGAAAAATCTATGCATCTCTTTTGAATGCTGAATGTACATATGGTGGTATGCTCTAACATATTGACAGTATATGGGAACAAAGTCTGAAGAAGGCTTATTAGCAGAAAGCTTACTCTTTTTCTTTTAAGCCAATAAATGGTATCACCCTGATTCAAAACTCTCTGCTTTTGCTGATGGCTAAGAGGGTACAATGCTCTACTGCTACAGGAAAGGAGAAGGATGCCAAACCATACACACGAGCATAGAGGTAGTAACAGTTCAGGTGCAGTGCTGCTCGGATACCCCTTTTCAAAATCCGGATTGAATTCGGATCCGGATACCTAGATATCTGTTTCCGAATTGGATATCCAAGTTTGAAATTTTGGAACCCAAATCGGATATCCGAACCCAGTATCCTAGATATCCGCCCAGATTCGGATATCCGGGTAGAAAACCGGAAGTGGGTTTTAAATTGCCTTTAAAACGTTTTTTTAGGGTAAATGAGGCATGTAGCATCATGTTTTTTTAATGATGTGGGGACTTAAAATCCTCCCTCAAAAAAAAAAAAAAAAATTCTCTCTCTCAGATGGGAAATCAGAGTTTGCTCGGATAGTGCTATTCGTATTTTAAAAAATATCCGAATTGCTATTCAAAGTTTGGATAGTGGAAAAAGTTCGGATTATCTTGGTAGTTTGGATACCCGAATATTGGATGAGCACCACTGCTCAGGTGTCCTTTAAAATGACAGTTTAGCAATGAAAGGGAAGAAAACAGCATTTTTATTCTTGCAGGTCTCATAGATGGTAGGAGCTGGAGGACAGAAAATGAGCCAGGAAAGAGTTAAAGAGAAACTCCGACCAAAAATTAAACTTTATCCCAATCAGTAGCTGATACCCCCTTTTACATGAGAAATCTATTCCTTTTCACAAACAGACCATCAGGGGGCGCTGTATGGCTGATATTGTGGTGAAACCCCTCCCACAAGAAACTCTGAGGACCGAGGTACTCCTGACAGTTTCCTGTCTGTGAACCTTGTTGAATTGTGGGAAATAGCTTACAGCTGTTTCCAACTGCCAAAAAAAGCAAGCAGCAGCTACATCACCTGCCAACAGTAAAAATGTCACCATGTAATAAATGTCAGAATGTAAATCAGGGATTTAAAAGATTTTACAATGGGAAAACACTGTCTAAATCATTTGTACATAATTATTGTAAAAATTAAGCACTTTTATTATTAGATAATTTTCACTGGAGTTCCTCTTTAACTAAGGAAGAAGAGACCACTGCTAGCTAAGAAAAACAGTCATAAATTAGGATTAGATACATTAATTAACAACTGCTGGGGTCAGTGTCAAAGCTGTAAAAGAAACTAGCAGAGCTCAGTGATGTTTGTGAATGCTTGCATTAAAACTCAGCGGAACTTAGTTCTATCTGCTTTGTAATGTAAATCCTTTTTATTTCTCACATCCAATTGTATGTCCATCATACAGAAGAATGATTGTTATAACACATCAAGAAGTGAGAGAGAGAGAAGCAGGGTTTGGGGAACTCTGGAATTCAGCTATTAGTGCAGAGCAGGGCGCTGGATGGCTGCGCTGCAGGACCAGAAGAGATGATTTACTTTGACATATGACCTCTTCTCTCTCCAAGTCATGCCGTCCTTCTTATCTTATCTAATTTTATCACCCTAGGCCGTGGCCTTTCTGGCCTTTCCAGAAATCCGGCCCTGCTTACGGGTCGGAAGGATTGGTGCAAACTGCAGAGGTGCTGCTGGGCGACGCGTGTCCTTGATCGCAAGCCTGCTGCTAGGCGCACTCTGCCCATGCGCACTACGTAGTTGTGAGCAGTGTGCATGCACAGAGTGCTGCTGGCGACAGCCACGCGATTAAGCATGCATGTTGCTGGGCAGCGCTTGTGCAGTGTGCACCGACCCTCTTGACCCTGAAGTAGGTTTGGGGAGACATTAGGTCTTAATGAAGGGAAACAGAGAATTGGGGCAGTGGTGGGCATGAGCATACCTCCCAACTTTTTGAGATGAGAAAGAGGGACACTTAACCTCTTGACGACCAGCTAAGGCCGATTGGCGTAAACTGGTCGTCTGCGGGCTACCTTTCCACGTCAGTTCACGGAGAGTGTCTCCGTGAACAGCCGGAGAGCCGCCGATCGCGGCTCGCCGGCAAAATGTAAACAGACGGGGAAGAAATCCCCGCTGTTTACATCATACAGCAGCAGCGCCGTAAGGCAGATCGGCGATCCCCGGCCTCTGATTGGCCGGGGATCGCCAGCATATGATAGGCTGAAGCCTATCCTTCAATGCGCAGGACGGAAATCCGTCCTGCGCAGCTCACAGGGGGAGGGAGAGGGAGGCAGCGGCGAGACGGCAGAGAACGCTGCGGAGGGGGGCTTTGAGGAGCCCCCCCCGCTAAGCAAATGCAGCCGGCGGCGATCAGACCCCCCCCCCCAGCAGGACATCCCCCTAGTGGGGAAAAAAGGGGGGTAGTCTGATCGCCCTGCTGCACTCCTGATCGGTGCTGCAGGCTGTAGAGCCCACGCAGCACCGATCATTGAAAAATCCCCTGGTCGGCAAGTGGTTAAGCCACACCCCTGTCACACCCCTGATCACACCCCCATCACACCCCTAGCCAAGCATACCATAAAGATGTCATATGAAAAATATGTTGTTTTTTTATAATTCAAGCCACACTGGTCCATTCTATCCTGGTTCATTTTATTTCATATTAACAATTTAAAATTAGTAATCTATCAATTTAAAGAGACACTGAAGCGAAAAAAAAATGATGATATTATGATTTGTATGTGTAGTACAGCTAAGAAAAAAAACATTAAGATCAGATACATCAGTCTAATTGTTTCCAGTAGAGGAAGAGTTGAGAAACTCCAGTTGTTATCTCTATGCAAAAAAGCTATTAAGCTCTCCGACTAACTTAGTCGTGGAGAGGGCTGTTATATGACTTTTATTATCTCAACTGTAAGTGAACTGTTTACTTTTCCTCTGCTAGAGGAGAGTTCATTACTTCACAGACTGCTCTGAAAGACTCATTTTGAATGCTGAGTGTTGTGTAATCTGCACATATTATAGAGTGATGCAATGTTAGAAAAAACACTATATACCTGAAAATAAAAGTATGAGAATATTTTCTTTGCTGCTAATCTTCTAATAATTATTCATAGTACACAACCAATTCATTATATCATATATTTTTTTTTCGCTTCAGTGTCTCTTTAAAGGATGGGAATAAAGTCACAAACACATTTTTAGTAGAGAAAATAAATAAATAATATATATATATATACATACATAGAAAGTGGGACAAAGTCCTGAAAGAGGGACAAATGAGGAGGAAAGAGGGACAAATGAGGAAAGAGGGACAGAGCTCCCAAAGAGGGACTGTCCCTCCAAAAGAGAGACAGTTGGGAGTTATGCATGAGGAGAGCATTCTACACAATCCTGCTCCCCCAGTTTTTTAATTTTTAAAAGGACTAAGGTATCCTTTAATACATTATATTGCTATGAGCATTTGCACAACTGCTGCATCCTCTGACTCTCGGTCTGCTTGACAGCGATTTCTTGTCCGCTTCTTCTAAGGGGCAAAGGCCTCATGGTGAGTAAAGGAAGGCGACACAGGAGGAGGCCTTCCTTATGAAACTCCTCTGCCTGCTGTCACTGCTGAGTCAGCACACAGGATGCGGGGAGGACAGCCAGGAAATGTTTAATTAGCTTTAATATTTCCAACGCAAGTTGCTTCCCAGAGAGATAAATGAGCGCCCATTGCCCGGCTCTCATTAGGATCGAGCTGTGACTCCGCGACTGTAAGGTGTACATACATAATACGGTGCGGGTGACAAATGCAGGCTGCGCATATCCTCCTTAAAGAGGAACTCCAGTGAAAATAATGTAATAAAAAAGTGCTTCATTTTTACAATAATATGTATAAATGATTTAGTCAGTGTTTGCCCATTGTAAAATCTTTCCTCTCTCCGATTTACATTCTGACATTTATCACATGGTGACATTTTTACTGCTGGCAGGTGATATCAGTGGAAGGAGATGCTGCTTGCTTTTTTGGCAGTTGGAAACAGCTGTAAACAGCTGTCACTTCCCACAATGCAACAAGGCTCCCACAGTGTGTGGTCATGACATCACACTGTGGGAGGGGTTTCACCACAATATCAGCCATACAGAGCCCCCTGATGATCCGTTTGAGAAAAGGAAAAGATTTCTCATGGGAAAGGGGGTATCCGCATACTGAGTGGGATGAAGTTTAATTCTTTGCTATGGTTTTCTTTAAACGCTACCAGCAATCTCTTAACAAACCTATTGTAATGCAGCCAGTGTAAACAATAAACATTCTTAACAGCCTATAGTCAAGTCTATCATACCAGGCACAAATCTGCAGTATATACTGTATATACTATATTTTTTGGCATATAAAACACTCTGGATTATAAGACGCACCTAGACGCCACCTGGATTGTCTGCAATTCGCCCGGGAAAGTCCTCCAGTTTTGGCCAGCTGGTGCAGGTGCAGTCTTTACAGTAGTACTGCGCAGGCACAAAACGCTCCCATCAATGAGTGCGCAACAAGGGCATCTGCATGGCCGGGCCACTCATGCTTAGAGCGCACTAGACTGGAGGACTTTCAGGGCTGAACCGTGAACAATCCAGGCAGGGGAGGAGGATAGCGAGGGAGCGATCAGCCTGGATGGGGCTGCAGGAAGCCCCAGGTATGTATCATTTTTTGAAATCCCCCTGTCTCAGATTTACTTTAAAGGAAACCAGACTCGGGACACTACAAAGATGTTTTACTTACCTGGGGGTTCCTCCAGCCCCTTAACTGCCTAACAACCGCGTCACGCCCATGGGCGTTAACACGGCAGCAGCCCCAGGACCGCCTAACGCCAATTGGCTTCAGGTCCTGGGGCCGGCTACTACAGGAGATCGCGCGCAGGCTGCGCACGCATCTCCTGCTTGGGGGGCGGAGCTCCGCCCCACCTTCAGCCGACCGCTAAGTCGACCGTCTTTTCACTAAGTACAGTGCTTCGATCTGCAGCAGCGCTGTACTTGGGAAAGCCATGTGACACGGCTGTCCACCTGCCACACAGGAGAGCGATCGGCTCACATAGGCTGAAGCCTATGACAGCCGATCGCATCATTGGCTGGCTGGGGGAGGGAGCAGGAGAATAATAAATAAACAAATAAATAAATAGAACATTGTATTAAAAAAAAAACATAACAAAAATATTTACATAAACAAAAATAAACACGGGGGGGGGGGGGGGGGGCAATCAGACCCCACCACCAGAGAGCTCTGTTGGTGGGGAGAAAAGGTGGGGGGGGGGGGGTGGATCACTCGTGTGCTGTGTTGTGCGCTCTGCAGCTTGGCCTTAAGGCTGCAGTAGCCAATTTAGTGAAAATTGCCCTGGTCTTTAGAAGGGTTGAACACTGCAGTCCTCAGGAGGATAAGTACGTCTGAGCCCCTCGCCGTCCTCCCGCGGCTCAGTCACATCAGTCAGGGTTTTTGGGCATGCGCGGATCTCCCCATAGGGCTGGAGGAAGTAAAAATTCTTTGTAGTAAAGAACAAGTAGTAAAGAGTAAGTAAAAATTCTTTCCAGTGTGTTGTCTCTTACACTTGCGGTACACTTTAAGCATGGTCACTGTAGGAGTGGAAAACGTGTACATGAAATAGAGGTGCTATGAAAAAAGGGCGCAGGATATAGCCAAATTTTGTTTCAAATTATCGCTTTGTGTAAAATTCATTTTTAACAATTGTTATTATTCCAGAGACACATCGTTTAATCGTGTTTCCATCTGACATTTAGCAGAAACTATCAATAACATGTTACCGCAAAAATACATATACAGTATAAATTAAACAGTAAATAACATTAGTTGGCTAATTTTTTAAGTCCAATATAACACCTTTCCATAAATCAAATGGTATTTTAGTGTTACTGATTTAGGTGAGTTAAAGTTTGCTTTATTACTACTAAACCTAACCCTACTCTCACACAGAACCCTCCCTCTACCTATCCCTAACCCTTAAACCCTCCTGGGGGTGCCTAAACCTAAGAGCCCTCCTGGAGGTGCCTACTGCCTAACCCTAAGACTCCCCTGGTGGCGCCTAACCCTAAGACCCTTCCTGGTGGTGCCTAAACCTAAGACCCCCCTGGTGGTGCCTGACCCTAACCACCTCCCTGTTGGTGCCTAAACCTAACCACCTCCCTGTTGGTGCCTAATCCTAAGACAGCCCCTGGTGTTGCCTAACCCTAAGACCCCCCTGACGGTGCCTAATCCTAAGACTGCCCCTGGTGTTGCCTAACCCTAACCACCCTCCTGTTGGTGCCTAACCAACCCCCTGTTGGTGCCTAACCCTAAGGCCCCCCTAGTGAAGGTGTTTAGCACTCAAAGCTTTAGGTGTATCACTATATACAGGCAGCACTTGCTAAGCCAACAGCACTGGAGCAAGTCTGTCAGTGACCAGCCAGCCACACAAGCAAGGACGATCTGTCTCATCATGCCAGCCCTCCTTATTACACAGGGGGGCTGGCCAGGGTTCCCTTCTGTTATTGGGTGCTAGGGCTTCTGCTGAGAGCCCTCTGATTGGCTGGGAGCCCTCTGATTGGCTCAATGACTTAATCTCCCTTGTTACAGTACCCAGATCCGGATATCCGGCGGGTACCCGCGGGTATCCGGATTATGCGGCCAGATACCCGCAGAGCTATCCAGATATTGGCCCAGGTATCTGGATCTGGATCCGACCCGGATAGCGTAAAAATGGTCGGGTACCCCAGTTTACCCGGGTACCCGGATCCGGATGAGCATCCCTGCTGGTGGACGCTAGCCAAAAAAGCCAGGTGATCATCAGCGGTGAGCAAATACTTCTGCTATCTTCTAAAGATACACTTCCTGTAAACATCTTTGTACTTTAAACAAATAGCGCTGCTGTGCTAGGAATGACAAAACGCCTCTCAGCAGATCAGGTGGGTAATGGTCGGAATTATCTATTTTTTTCCCCCATCGCGAAGTTGTTTTTATTTTATTTTTCTGTCTTGTGCAATCTCCAGATATATTTCAATCACAAGCCAACCTTTGCCATGAATGGCACTTGCCCTTAAGCACTGTCAAATCCTGTACGTTTGTTTGGCAGAGCATTAATGAAACAAACACATATTGCAGTGCAATCTGCGAGCCGAGCTGAGACGAAACCGGTTGACGTTCACAAAAAAAAAAAAAAAAATGAGAGCAAGAGGGAAAAAAAATAATAATTAGCATCAACTGACATGCCAAGGCAAAAAAAAACATGAAATCCCGTTATGTAAATAAATCTTTCTTTTTATACTCAAAGGGCACACGGAACGAATGGAACTTTCTGGGAAGTGATGCGATAGGAAAATAAAGGCTTTTGTGTTTAATTAGATGCACAGGTCTCGGGGGCATACAGCGTCTATCACCGCAGCGAATACATACATCGCAGGATGTACACACTGCGACTGCAACATGACTACCCTGTCTGGTCCTATTAGGCCTAGTGGGCTGTGGTGGGTTCCGCAGAAGGCTTGACAAGCAGGTTGAAAAGCATGATGGGAATAAATACGTTAAAAGGCAACTCTAGCCTTCAGGTAAATAGATGTGCAGCATGCTACATAATTAGGGAGAAATGGCAGCACATCCAAAACCAGGCTGCATCATTCTGAATGATTTGACAGCAAGAAGGCATGCAGAGCCTTTTAAAGGCATAAATGCACCCAATTTCATCTGAAACAGGTGCTACAATTTACACTTATGGAGGAGGATGTTAGCTTCCAAAACAGTTTGCATGCAAATAAATTAGTACTAGACCCTAACCTCTATGCAAATGTCCATTTGACCTGGGAGCAGCTAGCCATTGAAGTAAAGCAAGGAGTGGGGCGTGGACCGCGCACACCCTTCCAGGTATTTTACACAATAGAACAATTTTGTATTAGACCCTTCCACCGCAGTGTCTCATCCATCTGACCTTGTAGCAGCTAGCCACTGCGGTGGGAGGGTCTAGTATGAATTTATTTACATGCAAACTGTTTTGAAAGCTAACATCCTCCATCAGTGTAAATTGTAGCACCTTTTCCAGATGCAGTTGGGTGCATTGATGTCTTCGAAAAACTCTGCACATCATCTAGCTGTTAAAGTGGACCTGAACTCTTGCACAGAGCAGAAGGAAAACATAACAGAAATGCACCCTGTATGTATTTAAAGCGTTTAGCCTGTATAATTCCCCCTCATTTGTGTCTAATCACTAGTTGCAATTTGATCTACATGAATCAGGAAGTAGAAACTGTGCAGATTTATTTTAGGATTTGTATCAGCTGTAACAAAGAAATGTTTTGTTGTTCAAAGGTTATTATGCTGTTGTGTATCTTTTAGAGCAGAGAGGTAGTCTGAGTTCAGGTCCACTTTTTAAGTCATTCAGATCCAGCCTGGTTTTGGATGTGCTGCCATTTCTGCCTACTGTGTACAAAATGTAAGCTTAAAGGGACACTTAAGTAAAAAAAAAAAATGAGTTTTACTAACCTAGGGCTTCCAATAGCCCCCTGCAGCTGTCCGGTGCCCTCGTCGTCTCCCTCCGATCCTCCTGGCCCCACCGGCAGCCACTTCCTGTTTCGGTGACAGGAGCTGACAGGCTGGGGACGCAAGTGATTCTTCGCGTTCCTGGCCACAATAGCGCCATCTATGCTGCTTTAGCATATATCATATACCATATAGCAGCATAGAGGGTGCTAATGTGTCTGGGAACGCGAAGAATCACTCACGTCCCCAGCCTGTCAGCTCCTGTCACCGAAACAGGAAGTGGCTGCTGGCGGGGCCAGGAGGATCGGAGGGAGACTGCGAGGGCACCGGACAGCTGCAGGGGGCTATTGGAAGCCCTAGGTGAGTAAAACTCATTTTTTGTGTTTGACTTAAGTGTCCCTTTAACTTTACTTTAGATAATTAGTCTTTGTTTGAACCTGCTTAGGAATGGTTCAGACAGGCGTCTGCTCTGCATCTCATTTCAACACTGTAGTTTTTCCAAACACAAACACCATTTTCCTTTGCTGTTATATGTGGTTCGTGTGTAATTTCCTGTAGCATTGTGGTTCATCTCGCCTCCACCTATCAACATTCGCCACGTTTGCGATCATTTGCCATCGTTTATTGTCATACAACAATACTGATACTGTGTCTGACCTACAAATCTGTCCACAAAACCTGTCCAAACTACATTTCCAATCTTACTCAGAGGTACACACCTAGCCGCTCACTCCGCTCTTCCAATGAATTGGAACCTCCCCCCGCATCACTCAGTCCCATGCACGCCTCCAGGACTTCTCAAGAGTTGCTCCAACACTATGGAACTACCTACCTCCACCCATTAGGGCAGCCCCCTCCTTCAACATCTTCAAGAAAGCCCTCAAAACTCACCTTTTTACTCTGGCCTACCACCCCTCACAAGTGGTCTAAACCCGCAGCTGAACTCTGGTCCCCTACCTCTCGTGTCCTTACGTCTCCCTCTAGATTGTAAGCCTTTGGGCAGGGTCCTCCTCCTTTTGTGTCCTACCTGATAATGCACCTCCATTACTGTGCACCCATGCTATGCATCTGAGTGAACCTAACTTGCCTAATCTACATGCTCCCCTCCAGTGACTAAGTATTACCTTGTACTCATACTGTGGTCTTTCTTGTATTCATGTATTGTCATTTTGCTGTATGTCACCCCTAAATATTGTCTGTAACCTAAACTAATGTCCAGCGCTGCGTAATATGTTGGTGCTTTATTAGTACAATAAATAATAATAATAATAATACAACAATAACGGCAGCAAAAGCAAATCACTTCCAGAATAGTCTAAGACGATACAAGACGATGGGATCTACTGCTACGTTTGCTTGAACGACGCCAACTGCTGTCACCAGCGTTTACAATACAAAATGCTTACATTCATTTGAATGCAACGGCGGTAGATCCCTTTTGTCGGCCATCGAAAACTTTGCGTTTACCATCCATGTGAACCACTCCTTACACCAAGATTTCTACTTGGGCTTGCTGGGTTGTCAGAAAGTTGCCAGTAGAGTAAAGATGTGACTACTGGGGAGCATCCCATGAAGGAGGGGTGGAAGGGCTGCAAAGGGTGCAACTACTCCAGTTCCCTCTCTCTGATGTAGCCCCCTCTTCATAGCATGTGCTGTTTGTGGCCACACTCATTAAAGAGACACTGAAGCGCAAAAAAAATTATGATATAATGAATTGGTTGTGTAGTATGGGTAATTACTAGAAGATTAGTAGCAAAAAAAATATTCTCATATTTTTATTTTCAGTTTTACAGCTTTTTTTTTTTTTTTTTTTTATAACATTGCATCATTCTCTAATATTTGCAGTTTACACACTACTCAGCATTCTAAATGTTTTACAGAACAGGCAGTAAACTTTTGACCTGTTCTGAATTGTTCCCTGCAAAAGATAAAAACAATACAGTTGAGATAAAAACCATCAGAATTTAGAGATCTCTGCGACTTTGAAAGTCATAGAGCTCAATGGCTATTTGCATAGATAACAACGGGAGTTTCTTAACTCTTCGTGTACTGGAAACAAATATTAGACTTATGTCTCTGCACTCTGCTCCTAATGTTTTATTTCTTAGCTGTACTACACAACCAATTCATTATATCATAATTTTTTTTTCGTTTCAGTGTCTCTTTGAGGGTGGAGGAAGCCATGGTGGCCACATTGGTATGGGAAGAGACACGTGTTATATAACCCCCAGAAGATGGTTTCCCAGGCCATAGGGGCTCATTATGGGGAGACAGGGGGTAGAGTTGTAAATGGGGGAATAGCAGTTTTACTGGAGGCCCCATGATTTGGAGATATGCCCCTATGCTAGAATATTTATACTTAAAGCCAAATTTCATGATTTTACTTACCTTTAAAAGCTTCCTGGCTGCTCTGTTGAAATCTACGCCATGTTTGGAACCTATTATTCCTGCCACGGCGTAGATATCAACCATCCCCGCCGCATGCGCTTCCACACTCAGCTGATCTTAGCCACTCTCTTGGTGCTGCAGCCTCCTCACAGCAGAGATCCTTGAGGGGCCTAAAAGTAAGCAGCAAATACTGTAAGTTGGTCTGGGAAAGCCAGAGGCGTAGCTAGGGGTTTCAGCACCCGGGGACAAAGTCAGTTTTGCACTCCCTCGTGACAAGGTGCGAACCATAAGATGGTCCATCATGCTTTCCCAGAGATGTTTGAGTTTTAGAATAATTTACTGCATCTGTCTGATCTGCACCTGATTAAGAACAGGATCGATTTTCAGATCAGCACTGCACAAAATTGATCCTGTTCTCCATCAGTAGCAGTTCGGACATGCAGGAAATGATCAATTTGACCCATTGACCTGGCAGGAAATTGCATCGTGTGTGTAAGGCATTAGAAAGTTGGGAGATTTGCTGAAATACACATGATCTACTTTGCTGATGCAAACATGGCAAGCGCTGATTATAGCAGGGAGATAAAATAAAACAAAACTCCAGGGCAGAGAGCAGGAGGAAGCAGGAGAGAAGATTGGATCCTTCAACCGTCTTTCATAGTCTCTTCAATGGGGACGCATCAGGGAAAGTAAAACCTGTAACTGCCCCCCCACCCCCAGATGCTGCGCCTGGGGACAGATGTACCCCTTGCCCCCCCCATAGCTACTCCTCTGGGGAAAGCACCACAAGGGGAGCAAAGCAAACAAACATGTCTCCTACCACCTGACAACGTGCAAAATATAATTTAACATATTACAAAATTTCTATCAAATTCATATTTGTGCATAATTTTTAAAGTTAAATTTATTGTGCCAAATTCAGCAGCCCACCCCCTAACAGCAAAAGCAGACAGTCAGGAAGGGCCGGCAGAAAACACTATATGAGAACAGGGATTTTTTAAAGTTTATTTTAAATATATATGTACATTTGGCCGTGAGCCCAAACACACATAAAAATAGGCGTTGGTAAAACGCGTTGTCTTTCAGCTAACGCCGAATCAGTAATATTTCATACTCCCATTTCAGGATAAATATTCAGCACAAGATGACATCCTTTTTTATTAGAGGCATTCAAATATTTGCAATAAAGTGGCAATTTTGTTTTATGTGTAGCGGAAACAATGATAGTACAATAAAAAAAAAAAAAAAAAGCGTAACGATGGCTATTTTGTGTAATATAAGCTAGAAGGGAGACCTATGCATTTCTGAGTGAGCTTAATTTAACCTTGTGATTGGCAATACGCCGCCATATCGATTATTCTCAGATGTTCCGAATGCCCGAGCGTGTTTATGGGTAGCAGGGTTGTTTTTCTAGTAATCATAAAAAACACACAGAAAAAAAAGGAGACAAAACAATTGTATAATGTAATCATTTCATCCCATGAGGTGATTTTCATCCAGATAGTGAGAGGAATCCAGGCAGCCAAGGTGAATTAAAAACTGACCTTTTTAACGTTGACTGGCGTGACATTCTCTTCCATGTACACTTGTTTTCCAGGTCGAGAAGCAAGAAGCATTGATCCTGATTTTGAAGATCGGTTACAGTAGTAAACAGGAGGCGGGATGATTAATGGCCGCTGCGCCTCTTGTATTACGGTCGAGACGCCCACAGATTGAAAACCTTCTTCGATGCAGAGGTCACGATGCAAGTCTTAGCCCTGTCAGTGTCCTTCTATATGGGCCCCATTCAGATACACCGTTCACCGGCGTTGAGGGCTGGCAATTGTTTAACGCACACAAAATGTGAATTTGCTTGATTCAATAAAAAAAAAAAATGAGTGTTAAAGTTTTACTGTCCACACAATTGTCTTCTGATTTTAGGCCAGGCTCATGGCCATTGTCACTCAGCTCTTTCCTTGTGGAGTACGTAAGGATCTAACACTGTTTTGTCAGGCCGGAAGCCGTCTCAATTTAAGAACCCACAACACAGGTTATTGCAGTTTATACTAGTAGCTTCCCAGTGGCTTAAAGGACTTACGAGGCGAAAATGCTAAAAAAAGTAAATTACCTGCCTCATCTTTTATGGCACGGAGGACGCCGTCCGCGCCCTCCGTGCCGCTACGTAGCGTGGATCAGGGGGGTTGGCCCTAGAGCTGCGCAGCCGCACTCGCGGCCAGGCGGACTGCGCAGCCGCGGCCAAAGGAAGCGGCCATATTGCGGGTGGCAGGAGAGCCCGACCCGGTCCGTGGGGTCGGCAGCCGGCCCGGGGGGCTAATGAGCGGGGGGACCCGGCGGATCGGCACGGAGGGCGCGGACGGCGTCCTCCGTGCCATAAAAGATGAGGCAGGTAATTTACTTTTTTTAGCATTTTCGCCTCGTAAGTCCTTTAAAGAGAACCAAGCGCCACTTTTTTTTTCTGCAGTTTGTCCTGGTTTCTAATAGCTATAGGAGCTTCAAGTTTACCCCCTCCCCTTCTTGCTGCCCATTATTTATCCAGGGGAAGATGTGAAAATAGCATCTGTGGCTTCCCTACACTCTTTGAAACATAATGTCCTATCTCTCCACACCCCCTACTGATGAAAGCTTTTGTTTGCTCTCTGCTAATGTGTGCAATAAAATAATTACATCAGTCCTTACCTGCCTGAAATTTCTGTAGTAGGGCAGGCCTCGGAAGTAGGGTAATAAAGGCCCCTGCTAAACTTTTAAATACAAAAAAACCCGGTAAAATTGAAGTCTTTTTTTATAATGAGCCACGTTGTTAGCATGCCTTTTTAATGTACTATTAATATGCCCTGGATGCTAAAAATTGTGCTTGTTTCACTTACTTATTTCTTACGGTAGAGGAAGGTAGGATAGACCATTATTGTTTGTGAGAGCATATCCATTTGCAAGCCTGAGAGTATCAATTTCTTCTAGTCCTTCATACTCATGTAGTAATATTGGTCTTTGTACTCAATTTATATTTCATGTAACACACAAACTTTTTTTTTTCTATTCTACCGTATCTCTCTTCGTTGTATACTTTCAGCTGTTCCTGCCGTGCTGTTTTTTTGTATTGTCTTCTGAGTTATAGATTCCAATAAATTGAAACTTGTGAAATTTGTGTTGGGCAAATAGCCACTTACTCGGCCATGTGAGAAGGATCTCAATTGAATCTTTTTATGTTTCTGATGTTCTTTTCACCTGTTTCAATTAGTAGTTTCGGATGTTGGAGACCTTATTCACAGGGGAAAATAAGTGCACATTGGCGCTACACTTTTCACTTGCTTTAGACAGATGATAAGACGCACCACTCCACTCAAAATGATGCCTTTTGCAATGTTTGTTATTTGTTAAACTTTTATTTATTTATTTTAAATCTGCATTGCCATCCAAGCCTTTTTAGCCATGTTAAAGTGGATCCGAGGTGAACTTTTACTCATTGCATATTTGTGTTCCTTTCCTATTGTTTATAGGACACCGCATTCCTCAAGCCAAAAACTTTTTTCTTTTTGTTTTAATACTCTAATTCCCTATAAACTAAAGAAGCCAAGCCCACAGGTTTTCAGAGAGCCTTGGCATTAGCAAGGGATCATGGGAGCCAGTCTGGGCAGGAGGAGGAGAAGGAGGTGTTACTAGCCATTGATTTCAGAGGCAGAGGGGAGGAGGGAGGAGGGGGATTAGGTTTTTTTTCACAGGCTGAGTGCTCAAGATGCAGATAAGCCTGCCTCTGTGTAATGTTTAAAAACAACATGGCTGCTGTCATTGTATCACACTTCTATTAAAGCTGTTGGCAGCTAGATTTGCTGTGTAAACCGTAGATAAGATATATAGACAAGTTAATTGTTATAGTTAGTTTTTCATCTCAGATCCGCTTTAATCACCATGCTGATTGATATTGCCAGATAGTGTGGGGCTCCACTGCCTGTACAATACCAACCCATTTGGCCCATGACATGGCAGGAAGAGAGTAATTGGGGTTCTAATCTTAACCTTCACAGTATATAAAGGTAACTCTACCCCACACATGCATTAACCAGCAATTTTTGTAAAGAACAATAAACTGTCATACTTATATAATTCAAAATAATGAGCTAAAATGGCAAATAGCAGTTGTATGCAATCTGGAGTTCAAACTTGGATGCAAGTGTCTACTTGGGTGCTGAGTGATGTTAGATAGACTAAGGACCAACTCAAATGAGGAAACCTTGATGATTGTTGGTAAGTCGACTTAAAGGAATAATATCGATACCCAAGTGTTCTAAAATGACAATGTACAAATAATGTCTAAGTAGCTGTGTAAACATTTTCCTACTTTTCATGTTAAATATCAGAGGCAAAAGCTGTAATTTATTGAGGGTAGGATTTAGCTATACTGGGACAAATCAATTGCAGAAGGGGTGTCTGTTTCAATGCACAGCCAGAGTTGCATATCAGACTACAGAAAGCAAATATCAAACATATAAAACTCTGAAAGCAAAAACAGTATGAAATGCTGTGAGAATTAGTTACATTTCCTCTGTTCTCTTTAGACACTTAAGTCAGAAACACAGGACACAGAAGCTGCAGCTGTTGGGAGCTTTCTCTCTGTCACACATAGAGTTAACTGATCTAGTGTGAGGGGAATTTCCCCTCTCCTCATGGCTCAGTCAGCCCTCAGTTTTGGCGTCAGTAAAGTTTGAATGTATTTTGCTAACAGTAAACAAAGAAGTAGTTGCTACTAAAATGTACACACCAGTACTTAGCAGCACTTCCCAAACAATTCCTGTGTCAATTGAAAAAATATATGTGAATCAATAGTATTCCTTTAATAACACTAAAGTTTTTTGTGGTTTGTTTTTCTGAGAACTAATTTTTATCACTATCTGTCATACAGGTTACTGCACAGATGGTTATGACTGCAAAGGGGTTAATATTGTTTTTCATCCTCACATAGCCACACCCCCACTGACAGACAGAATGGGAGGGGGAGGTGAGTGGCTTCTTCTCCAGTAGCTTTTCTTCAAATTAGTGTTGGCCAAATACCCACAAACTCGACCACATGAGATGAGAAGGATCTAAATTGAATCTTTTTATGTTTCTGATGTTCTTTTCACCTGTTTCAATTAGCAGTTTCAGATGTTGGAGACTTTATTTACAGGAAAAAAATAAGCACAAATGAGCGCTACACTTATCACTTGCTATACACAAAGGAGAAGACGTACCACTCATTTTAGAATGAGTGGTACATTTAAAAATAAATAATAGTGTTCATTTTTAAAGACACTTATCACTTGACCTGAAGAAGCGGATAAGGACCCGCGAAACGTGTTGTCTTTTTAAAGTGTTCAATAAAATCCTTTAAAGCTTTTTTTTTACCTTTTTACATAAGCTACTCCTCCTACCTCTAGTCCAGGGGTCTCAAACTCAATTTACCTGGGGGGCCGCAGGGTGCAAAGTCAGGATGAGGCTGGGCCGCATAAGGAATTTCACAATCGCGGCGCATCGCCGCCTCTGCCCGCCTCTCTCACTCTTCCTTCACAGAGAGGGGCGGGGAGAGGCGGCGATCCGTGCGGCGATTGACGTCAGGAGGGACAGAGCTGAAGCTGAAAGCTCTGCCCATTCCGGGAAATGCCGGCAGATTGCCCCCCGGGCGATTTGGGGCTCTGCAGCCCTTGTTTAGCGGCGGGGATGCGGAGGATTACTTGGGAGCACTGAAGCGAACTATAAGGAAGCTTTTGCCGGCGAGGGCCACAAAATATTGTATCAAGGGCCGCAAATGGCCCGCGGGCCGTGAGTTTGAGACCCCTGCTCTAGTCTAACACGTAAACATCATTTTTATTAGAGCATCTCTTCAATCTATATATAGGCCCCTACTCCAATCCATGGTGAGCACAAGTGCTCATTGGCTCCCATAAAAGTGAATGAAGTTATGCTCAGTATGCAGGTTGTAATAATGGCTGGCATTACTCCTAGCAGACTGTAGAGGAGAGCTGGAGGGATTGTGCTTTTTTTTCCTCAATAAATCACACTTAAATGAGATAGCTGAGCCCTTTTATTTTACCTCCGTTCTTCAATATGAAAAAGCAACAGTAGGTGGGAGTTGTATTCACTGCAATATGGAGAGAAGGAGAAGTAGGTGAATAAGTCTACTAACATATTGACAAGCATGAATATTTATGAAGACTGTTGACAGAACTCTATTTAAAACACCACCTGCTGCGTTTTTCCTCTGGTGTTGCTAACTGAAATTTTGCTCTGCACCGTTTTTTCACAAGAGATGCAGCCTGATGATCATTGGATATCAGCTGATGATAATTTCATCACAATAGGACTTGTTTACAGAGCTGCAATAAAGCATACTTTAATTTATCATTATATATCTCTGCCAGGGCCATTTCTTGGGCAGGGCGACTGCCCCGGGCGCAGACCAGCAAGTAGAAGAAGGGGGGCGCAGGCAGAAGGACATAACCGCTAGGGAGCTGGTGACGTGCGGTGCAGCCAAATGGAAGAAGAAGATTACCAGCACGATCACCTTCCTTGACTCCTCCTAGGCTGCCTGCATCAGACGTCAAATAATCATCACGTCACCACCGCGCGATGACACCTGATGTCCTGTAGCGGTACTGCAGGCTGTCCATGGAGGAGTCGGCTTTCCGGGCTCTCTTCACCTGTGCGTTTTGCCTGCCTGGTCCCTGCTTCCTCCTGGATGAGCGGCTGGTCACTAGTAAGTAGGCAGATCTACTCGTGACCTTTGGCTCTGTGACTGTCCCTAAAGAGTAAAGATTTGCGAGTCCACGGGGGTGGGGGGGGGAAGGGGGGGCAATTTTTACACCCTTGCCTTGGGTGCAATTTAGCCTAGAAACTGCCTCGATCTCTGCTACCTCTTTATTTACAGTATCTCTGCTGGTACACATATCTACGCCCCTGCAGGCTTCACTTCAGCACCAGGGGCATAGATTTATTTACTCGCTTTTTTTTACCTCGTCATTCCCGACAGCCACACCCCAGACATTCGTTTCTGTCAGAATCCTGCTGTTCCATGATTGGTGAATGGGAACAGCTTGTTCCTAAACCCGATCACAGTGCCTGTGATGAATCAGGGCCGTCGTCAGCAAGACATCGGCTTTCATTAAAGGACTTCCGAGGCCAAAATCTGCCCCCAAAATGTAAAAAAAGTTAACTACCTGCATGACTTTGTAAGGCACGGAGGACGCCGTCCGCGCCCTCTGTGCCGTTCCGCCTGGTCCCCTCTGCTCAATAGCCCCCCGAAAGGCTGCGACCCCACGGTCCGGGTCGGTATCTGCAGCCTGCAGAAAGATGGCCGCCGGAGCTGGCCACGGCTGCGCAGTCCGCATAGCCGCTACTGTGGCTGCGCAGCTCTAGGGCCAACCCCCCGATCCACGTAACAGGCAGCGTGGATCGGAGGATTGGCCCTAGAGCTGCCTTACAAAGTCATGCAGGTAGTTAACTTTTTTTTACGTTTTGGGGGCAGATTTTGGCCTCGGAAGTCCTTTAACAAAACAAAAGTTAACACTTATTTTTCCTGTGCACTGTTTACAGTACTCGTCCCCCCCGGCAGTCCCCCCCCCACCCCCCCTCCCCGTAAAATGCAGGATAATAATCTTGATTCACAACTTCCTGTCTGTAAAATCTGTAAAATACAAGCTCTAGTGTCCAGCAATGCTTAGCTACTAAGATAAGGAATTATGCACACAGTATTTCCCTCCGTCTTGCCTCTTCCCCTTCCCCTTCCCCTTCCCCTTCCCCTTGCTTGTAGAGTCGTGAGACACAAACTGGGGGCTGGAATGGGCTTTGTCTGTGATCTTTCCACACAGGAGCAGATTGCTAGCAAGTAAGGAGTAAATAAATAGTATAATGAACAGCGCTGCAATTTATGGATGATAGAAACAGTCTCTATAAATATCAAAAATGTATACACATCCACTTGCGTATGCGCTCTATGTAGGGTTCAGCAATGTCCCTTTAAAAGTCTCTGTTGTATTGATAGAAAGCGCTCCGCTTCAATTTCACACCAGTAAAAACGACCCCCTTAGGGATTGCACTCACCCAGCCAGATTGACCACTATGAGATTGGTCAAATGATCGCTCTGTATGTCTCCTGCTTTCGAGCAACAGGTCTCTGCGTGGGTTCCTGTTCTCCAGGCAATGCTGTCACCACAGATGAAGATATGATTCAGAGATACCTCGCAAAGAAATAGCATCCCATAGCGTAAAATCGTTATGATAAAATCAGCTTTATTATAAAAGAGTACTTACAAACACGTGGGTATAACTGCGCTTAGAGTATTTAACGGGCTCTCCCCTGTGCCTCCCGGACAATCTCGCTGGGAATCCACGCTACCGCCACTGTATACTCCTCCGTGCCAAACTTCCCCACTGTCCGTTAGCTCCACCCTACGCGTTTCGTCACATGTGTGACTCATCAGGGGCGTGATGAGTCACGCGGGTGACGAAACGCGTAGGGTGGAGCTAACTATGGGATGCTATTCCTTTGCAAGGTATCTCTGAATCATATCTTCATCTGTGGTGACAACATCGCCTGGAGAGAACAGGAACCCACACAGAGACCTGCTGATCGAAAGGAGGAGACATACAGAGCGATCATTTGACCAATCTCATAGTGGTCAATCTAGCTGGGTGAGTGCAATCCCTAAAGGGGTTGTTTTTACTGGTGTGCAACTGAAGCGGATCGCTTTCTATCAACATAACAGAGAAGTAAGGATTAAAGCATATGAGCAAACTAGCCAAGTACATCTGTAGGTAACTTTTTTGAATAATAGCACCATCATTTGGACAATCTGTTCTGCTCAAAAGCCTCTGAGTTCTGTTTGTGATGTTTACATTTGGCTCATATCATTGCTGAACTAGTTAGCCTTAATTTTATTACCCGAGTTAGGCAAAAAATATCTAAAGCTCACTATACAAACATCAATTTTAAACACCCAAATGGACCCCACCAGCCAGCCATCATGCCCCCTTTGTGCCCCCAAAAATTTGAAGCTGGAGCCGCCACCCTACTTCAATCCTGGGTTATTAAAGTCCTTCTTTGAGGTGCCTAACAGTCCAAAAACACAAGCTGAACCCCCACACTGCAGGTGACATAAATATAGGAAATATTACATTTTATTTGTACCTGCAGTTTGGCACTGATAGCGCCTGCTGCACTCAGGGAAAACAGCCATGTATTTTTCTGCCACCTGTAGACACTTACCCAGGTATCAAAAGCCACAAATGTAGTTTTCTACAGAGGCCAGCAAAATTCTTTTAAAAGGTTGAACACATTTTTCCCAGAATAGTGTCAAATGCGATTACAAGGTTACAGTTCCCCCGTCTGCCTGATGGGAATAGGTCTGTGAAAGCTCGGCAAGGCTTGTATTTTCAGAGCAATCTCCTTTCCTGTGAAGTTACACGAGGCTTATAAAGAAACCATCAGTTTTATACTGACCTTGCCCACATCCCTGCTAGAATACAAAGGCGGCACAAACCACTACAAAAACGTCTTCCCATTAAGCTGTGACCTCTGTCTCAAGAAGCAAACGTTCATTCTCAAGATCAAGAAGTCTAAAGAAACCAGTGTTAAGAGATAGAAGAAGCACTGTGAAATTAGTAACCAGATAGACGTTTACAGTTGGAGTAGAGCCGTTAATATGGCTTATAACTGGATACTCACGTAGCCAATCAGAGTCGCCAGGCTACTCTATTCAGCTGCTTCACTATCTGCCATTATTCTGTGGTGTGTGAGGAAAACAAAGATCTCCCATGATGCCTCACTGAGTGAATATGCAAATAATTCCTATCACCGAAAACCAAATCTGCGTCCAGATCCACTAGAACTTAAAGGGCCACTATAGAAAAAAAAAATGGACTGCATTTTTTGGACTTAAAGGGAACCAGAGATGAACGATTCACACAAAATAAACATATCAGTTGATAGCTTGTAAAGAATAAATGCTCTACCCGATAATTTTGCCACTCTGGTGTGCCTTTTTGAGTGCTTTTTATCCATTGCTGCTCCAGGAAATATCCAATATGGCCGCCGGCTCATATCCCTTTCTGCTTCCAGGTTATGAGGTGTTCTGGATGTGCTGTCTAGGCTATATGAGACTATAGACAAGCAGGGCTGCAGCTGCAGCATTTCTTCTGTGTGCTTTCAACTTCATATTCTGGCATGCTGTGTGGCTGCCTGTAGGAAGTGTCTCTCATAGTAATGAAACTGCATACAGTAGATAATAATGATGACTGGCTGCACAGACAGAGCACACAGATCACACAGCCACACTTGTCTGTTAGACAGAGATTTTTCCTGCAGCAGCAGCCCCTCCCATGTCATCACAGCTCTCAGTATGTAAAGCATGAAATCTGATCCAGGAGAGGGAAGGCTTGGGCTTGAAAAGACTCCACAGAAGAGTGACTCAGCTATAATTATTCCAGGTCAAACCTCGACTGAATAGTCGGTGGATTCTTATCACAGTTGATAACAGATAGATTAGACTGAGAAGAATAAAACTAAAAGCAGGGTAGGTGTTTACTGTCATGTTCCCACTGATAAATGTAATAAAATACATGAGGGTGCTTCCTCTCTGGTTCTCTTTAAGACTCACTTTTTCTCCCCCAAAAGTGGTGGAAAAAGTCACTGCATCTTATAATCCAAATGCAGGGAGTTCCTGACTTGTGAATGCCTGCCAACACGAATCTCCAACCCGCCGCAATGTCGGGGACTCTCCCATGCAGGGGAGGATGCAGAGGACAAACAGAGGACCCAGAGGGACACAAAAGAGCATAGAGGAGGACACAAGGAGGACAGAGACGGACACATGGGGACACAGAAGGACACAGGGAGACAAAAGAGGTACAAGGGGGCATAATCCACAAGATTCCTCTTCACCATGGAGGCACCAGGTTTAGTATATGTTTTTTACTCCTGGTTTTTGTCCTCTATATCTTGGTGTGTCTTATGGTCAGGAGCAGCTTATAGTCCGAAAAATACAGTTAGCAGATTCAACAGATTATGCACTAGTCCATCTCCTCATGGGGGATTCTCAGGGTCTTCATTGTTATCAAAGGCATTTCCTGAAGCTAAGTTTAACTGCCAAAATATTAAGATACCAGCCAGCCTTTCTACTCACTATTTTGGCAGTTAGAGTGAGCAACTTCCGTTTCAGTAACAAAAAAAAACAAAAAAAAACCTGAGAATCCCTCATGATAAAATGGACCATTCTAAAACCTATTAGTTCTGTTAGATTTTAACTGCTACTTTTTGCTCTGGAGTGGTCTTTTAATTAAAATATTGCCTATTTTTTACAATATGCATTCATAAACTATTTATTCAGTGTTGCCCATTGTTAAATCTTGTCCTACCCTGATGTACATTCTTAAGTTCATGAGTGACGCCAGCATCTTTACTGCTGGATAGGTGAACCACTGAGAACTTTTTTTTTTTCCCTCCCATCTGTGTAGTGATTAGTGAATAAGAATATCACCAAGGCTGGATTTAGGCCAAGGCCACCTAGGCCATGGTCTAGGGCACAACAGGAGCAAGGGCACCAAAGCAGCAGATTAACTGGTGCAGCATTGCAGATGCTGCAATGCAGGGAGATCAGGCGAGCACCTGACCGCGGGACTCTGGTAATCTGCTGCCAGCCGCCTGTGCAGCAGCCACCTTGCTCTCTTTGCACATCTGCATTGTGGCTGGCGGCTATGGACTTCGGCAGCATTGGAGACGGAAAGCAAGAGGAAGCTTCTACACTGGAGATGAGCTGATGGCTGCTGCGATGTGAAGGTGAGCTGGCTACCTATAATGAAAGGGGTGGAAAAAGGAGGGATTAAGGGAGTCATCTGGCTACCTTTACTGGAGAGAAAGGGGGAGGGGTCATCTGGCTACCTGTACTGGAGGGAGGGGGGAGGAGTCATCCAACTACCTATACTGAAGGGTGCGGCTGGTGACAGTGGCCTTGGGCGGTAAAGAGTACAAATCCGGCCCTGAATATCACTTGATCTCCTAAAGTGCTCTGGGGCAGGAAGGCTGTGTGACATCATAGCCTTGGCTTAACATCGCTGGTAGGGCAAGGTTAAAAAGCAGTATACAGCAATATATAGATGTAAGAGGCATGCCCTGATAAAGGCGTACCTTTGTGGCCCCCGAAACAATCGTCGGCTGTGACGGTCAGATGCTGAGACGTGTGTGCTGGGATAATAAAGAAGTCATACAGTTCCTGAATAAGACAAGGGGCTTGATTCACTAAACCGTGATAAGACAAATATCACACGTTATCAAAGTTATCACGCGCTATGAACTTATGCCTGCTAATTTGCAATGGCACTCGTCCTGCCCTGAGGCCCTGCGGGTTCGTAGCGCTCGGTATGCTACTCTGATAAGGCATGTTAACTTTGATAATGCGTGATAACATTTGATAACGTTCGATAACTTTGATAACGTGTGATATCTTTGATAAGGTGTGATATTTGTCTTATCACGGTTTAGTCAATCAAGCCCCATGTGCGGAAACATTTTTTTTTAAAATGTTTACCACTGGAACTGGGACACAGACACAGTAACGTTAGAGCTCTATAGGATCCAGAGCCTTCCCTCTCCATAGGTGAGTATCTGTCTTTTTTTGTGTGCTTCACTATCACCTTAACCACTTTGTCCTCCTGGACGTGGAGCTACGTCCAAGAGGCCATGTGCGCTCCCGCAGCTGATCGCGTGTGTGCAGGCACGCTCCTGGCTGCGGATCGTTAGCCCAGGAATCAATGAATGGGGAGAATCTATGTTCTCCATCTAGATAGCCTTGGTTTGGAACTGCGTCTTGGACTCTCAGAGAGAGAGAGAGAGAGAGCTTACCTCTCAGCCACTGTGCTGCCCCAATAACAATATCATGATAAAGAGGCATATTTGTAGATTGATTCCTCTTCATTGTCATAAGTCAACAGAGTAATATCTATCATGAATAATACTGATAATAAGATAGGTAAATAGATTAGGGATGGTCAATAAGATGCAAATAATTCCAGGTTGATGGGAATTTTATGCTAATTCTGTAAAAATGTATGCAGCTTGGAGATGGGCCAGTTGTAGGTACAGCTGCTGCTTTTCATTGGTCCATTCCAAAACTGCAGAAATGTGCAGAAACGTGCAATTATTAGGATCTCGCGGACCATCCCTGAAATAGTTAGATGGATATACAGGATATAGATAGATAGATAGATAGATAGATAGATAGATAGATAGATAGATAGGTAGTGCTATAGAAAGAATCATCATCATTATAATAATTTAGCTATGACAGAAAGTCACTGCATCCTAATTATTTTCATTTCAGTAACAATAGTATACAATGGAAGAATCATTGACCATCCCTAACATATAGTAGATCGATAAATAGCTAGATAGATAGCTAGATAGATAGATAGCTAGATAGAGATAGATAGAATAATAAACAAGGGCGTAACTAGGCCCCACCGGGCCCCCCTGCAGAATTTAAGAGCAGGCCCCCCCCCCTCCCCTGGGGCCCGCTCTTGGCCGTTTTGTGGGGGCTGGAGGGGTGGCAGCATGAGGGGAAAACCTTGGCCACAGTCGGCGGGGAGAGGGGAAGTTCCCCCCCTCTCCCTCACCTCGGGGCTCTCCCCTCTGCGCTCCCCTCCAGCTAGATACAGTGTGGGCAGTGGGCAGCGGCGGGCAGATACATACCTTCTTCCGTGCCTTCCATCACAGACTTCTCGCTCTAGCAGCTGACGTCACTTCCGGAAGTGACGTCAGCCGCTAGAGCGAGAAGTCTGCGATGGAAGGCACGGAAGAAGGTATGTATCTGCCCGCCGCTGCCCGCTGCCCACACACTGTAACTAGCTGGAGGGGAGCGCAGAGGGGAGAGCCCCGAGGTGAGGGAGAGGGGGGGGGGAAACGTCCCCTCTCCCCGCGGGCCCCAGGGGGGGGGGAGGCCTGGTGACTGATGGGAAGGCTATACCCCCCGCGGACGCATGGGCTGCAGGGCCTGTTGTTACGCCACTGGTAATAAAAGTAATGTTAATAATAAGGTAAAACTAATAATAATAGTTATGCAAGGGAATAGTATTATTATTATTATTATTATTATATCACACTTAGTCGCTTCAATTATTTATACATCATAATATGGTGATAATAATAATATTGATAGTAAAGTAATAGTAATAAAACTCATGGTTTACTATACCAGTTTCGTTGACCATCCCTAAGATAGAAAGTACAATACAAATAATAATAATAATTTAGCTATGACAGAATGTCACTGGATTCTAATTATTTTAATTTCACTAAAACTAGTAATGTTGATAACAAGGTAATACCGATAATAGATATACAATGAATAATAGTAATAATAATAATGATAGTAATGTCATATTAATAAAGCTTCCTGTTTACTATACCAGTTTGTAATATACAGATAACCTGAATGGTCATCATTCAGGAGCCAGGCAGCCAGCAGCTCTATGTATGCTTGACAGGTACACTTGAGAGCCAGGCACATCTGAAGCACTAAGCTGGCTACAAATCTTTTGCACAATTGCATTGAACAGTAATGAAAAAATACTGCATCTCCCCAAAACGCTGTTCTTCCAGCAGCACCATGTATCAAAGATAAAATAAGCTTTGTGCTTTATTTAATGCATCCTGACTGAGTTCATCCAGAGCGGCTCCTGGAAGTCCTCTGAGGATCGCACCTGTCAGCGCCGCTGACTTCTAATGACAATATCTCCACATAACCTTCAAACAAATCCTCAGCACAGACCAATCACCCGCCTCCCAGGTGTCCTGCCGGGACAGGAAGTGCCATGTATTTGTCTTGTGCTGTGTAATAGTTTAAAACAGATACCTGAAGCAGAGCTGTACATTGTGACAATAACATGTATGTGCAATTCTCACCTATGCCTGAAAAACCTGCTGAATCTAACAGGGAGCTGCTAACCTTTTTATCCACAGCCCCTCCCCTAAAATAAAAAAAGGATGGAAATGTTCAGCAAATGCAAACATTGAGGCTGGAAGCACACATAACATAGCGTGGGAGGCTGCGTTTTACGTCATGTTTTATGTTAATGTTGTGTGCGTTTTTGGTGCATTTGTGATGCATTTTTCATGCGTTTTGCGTGCGTTTTAATGTGTTTTGTAGGCGTTTTTAGGTTTCTATTTATGCAAATCACTAGGAAGACAAAAGGAAGCGGAAATACAGAAAAAAAAATGGGGGTGGGGGTAAAACGCATATAAAAAATCATGGAAAACGCATGAAAAACGCATACCATTGCGCTCTCATTGACTTTTATTATGTGCATTTTTCATGCGTCTATGAATATTATGCAACAAAACCAACATTTTTAAAAACACAGGTTTAAAAACGCGAAGACAATGCATTTGCGTTTTTATATACGTTTTTCCCTGTGGCCCACAGACTTCCATTAGCGGCAAAAACGCAACATTTTACGCAACGCTTGCGTTCTGCTATGTGTGCACCCAGCCTTAAAGGGAACCTGAACTGAGTAACATTATTTAAAATAAACACATGAGGTAACTTAAAATGAACATTGCATAGTTATCTTGCCATCAGTTCCACTCAGAAGCTCACCATTTTCTGCTGACAATGATCCCTTCCAGTTCTGACAATATTTGTCAGAACTGAAATATATCAGTTGCTGTCAGTTATAAATCAGTCAGTTATAGCTGAGAGGACAACTGATGTGCCAGGTAATGTCCATGTTTCCCTATAGCTCAAGTGGGCGATGTTACAGTTTAACAGTGTGCTGACCAAAAAGATGTTATAGAGTAATGGCCATTTTCAAAATGGAGGACGGAGAATTCCCTTGATCACAGTGGATAAACAGGACGTGGGACAGGAGAAAGAGATTGAGGAGTAGACTACACGGGAGGTAAGTATGACTTGTGTATGTTTATTTTGACTTTTAATTTTCAGTTCAGGTTTTCTTTAAAGAACTATCATGACAAATTGTAAAATGTAACCACTTTGCATCTAGACTTGTTACCCCCTTATAGACCAGAGCAGTTTTGACATTTTAGCTAGGTCCCTATTTAATCAGCAACAACGTCATCCCTACTTATGACACCTAAATTAAATATGTATAATTTTTTTCGAAACAAAAACAAATTAGACTTTTATTGTATGGCATTTTTTTCTCTAGAACAATTTTGTTTTCTATGTATTTTAATGGGGAAAAATATAAAGAAAATATAGAAAAAAAAAACACATTATTTCTTAGTTCTACCAATTCCAGTTTATAAATAAAAAACGCTGCTGTTTATAAAAAAAACTCACACATTTTGTTTGGCTATTTCTACCGCTTATCATTAAACTTAGATTATGTTCCTGTCACAATTTATGTTGAGGATATTTGATTCTGAAATAATCCTACAGTGTGTATTTTTTTTACTATGAACTGAGAAAATAAACGAATATTTAATTGTTTTTATATTTGTATGGTTTTAACATGTTACTTTTTGGTAAGTTTTTCCTCCGATAAAGGGTTCTAGTACATTGCCTTTACCATTATCGCAGGACTCTTACTACCCTTTGATGGTTTTTCATATTTCAACTGTTATACTGTTGCTGCCCGCGTGCAGATAATACCTCTGTAATCTTTTTTTTTGCCCTTTTACAATAAAAGTGACGGCTGGGTCCCCGCAGTGCAATCGCCCCCCGTGCCGCTCTCGACTTCAAAGCCTGGGGCGGGCTCTCCTGTCTCTCCTAATATGGCCGCCGGAGCTGGCCGCGGCTGCGCAGTCCACATAGACACGAGTGCGGCTGCGCAGCTCTAGGGCCTCCCCCCCATTCACGCTACAGGCTGTCTCCTGTGCGTGGATCGGGGGGGCCTAGAGCTGCGCAGCCGCACTCGCGTCAATGCGGACTGCGCAGCCGAGGCCAGCTCTGGCGGCCATATTAGGAGAGGCAGGAAAGCCTGACCCAGGCTGACTGTGGGGTCGGGAGCGGCACGGGGGGCGATTGCACTGCGGGGACCCGGCGGAACTGCACAGAGGGAGCGGATGGCGTCCTCCGTGCATTTAAACATGATGCAGGTACTTCACTTTTTTTTTATTACTGGCCTCGTAAGTCCTTTAAGTCAATAAAAAGTATATTTAATAGTAAAAAGCAATGTTATTGGCTCAGGGAACCTTTCACCAATTAGTGCGGCAACAGACAGCAACATAGAGAAAAAGTAATTTCTAGTGCATTTTACTCTGGGAGTAATGTACATTGTATATGGAGGTATTTTATTTTTTCACAATAGTGGTCATTTAAGATCCCTTTCACACTAGCATGTTACATTGCTCTCTGTTGCCACTGGTGTTCCGCTCCCCTGACGCCGACTCTGCAGTGCATTGCTGAATGATACGGTTGGTACCACGCAGCAGGCATTTGCAGTGGAGTCATTTGCACTGCACCAGTCTATTTAGATTATTGCAGTGGTGGTGCGGCCCACATGCATTAATACCTTCTGTCCAGTAGGGAGCACGTCACTGTTTGGGGGCGGAGCTATGCATATTGCTTTGTCGGCGCATTTGACCACTGGGTGACGTGCAAGTGGAAATGGTGTGGTGCAATTGTCCTGCTGCGGCCTCCCCTGCCTCAGGACAATCACATCGCACCATGGGCTTGATTCACTAAGACAAATAGCATGCCTTATCCGAGATAACACGCCTTATCCGAGTTAACACTCCTTATCAGAGATAACACGCCTTATCAAAGTTAACACATTTTATCAGAGTAGCATAGCGAGCGTTATGAACGTATGCCTGCTAATTGGCAAAGACGAAAGTTCCACTCGTCCTGCTCTGAACCCCCGTGGGTTTGTATCGCTCGCTATGCTACTCTGATAAGGCGTTAACTTTGATAAGGCGTATTTACTTTGATAAGGCATGTTATCTCTGATAAGGCGTGTTAACTCGGATAAGGCATGCTATTTGTCTTAAAGAGACTCCGTAACAAAAATTGCATCCTGTTTTTTATCATCCTACAAGTTCCAAAAGCTATTCTAATGTGTTCTGGCTTACTGCAGCACGTTCTACTATCACCATCTCTGTAATAAATCAACTTATCTCTCTCTTGTCAGACTTGTCGGCCTGTGTCTGGAAGGCTGCCAAGTTCTTCAGTGTTGTGGTTCTGCTATGAACTCCCCCTCCAGGCCCCTCTCTGCACACTGCCTGTGTATTATTTAGATTAGGGAAGCTTCTCTCTTCTCTCTTATCTTTTACAAGCTGGAAAAATCCTCCTCTGAGCTGGCTGGGCTTTCACATACTGAGGAATTACATACAGGCAGAGCTGTCTGCACTCTGCAGGAAGAAACAGCCTGACACTTCAGTGGAAGATAGCTGCAGGGGGAAAAAAACACACAAATGATCTCTTGAGATTCAAAAGGAAGGCTGTATACAGCCTGCTTGTGTATGGATGTATTTTCTATGTGTGGACATACTGTACATCAACCTACTTCCTGTTTTGGTGGCCATTTTGTTTGTTTATAAACAAACTTTTTAAAACTGTTTTTAACCACTTTTAATGCGTCGAGGAGCGGCGAAATTGTGACAGAGGGTAATAGGAGATGTCCCCTAACGCACTGGTATGTTTACTTTTGTGCGATTTTAACAATACAGATTCTCTTTAAGGCTCATACACACGTCGGATTTTTCCAAACGACTCGTCGTTTGGACGTTCAAACGACCGGTCGTTTGGAAGTCAAATCGGGCGTGTGTACATTCAGTCGTTCAGCTGATAACGCTGGTTTTGACGGATCCACCTGGACGTCCAAACGACGGGTCGTTTGGAAAAATCCGACGTGTGTATGAGCCTTTAGTAAATCAAGCCCTATGCGTGAAATTAGTTAAAGGGAATGTAGAGCAGTTTGAGTATTTTTCTTTTACTTATACACTGTATTTACCATTAACATTTTTTATAATATTTTCTTATTAGAGACACATGAAGTATTTCAAATAAATGTTCCAATTCTTGACACTCCACCATCTGCTGTGTCTGCTGACATTTTTACAAGCAGAAGAGAATTGTGATTTTTCTTTTTCCTTTTTTTTTGTAACAATAAAACAGCTACAGGCGTGTACCCACCACGCGATTTTCCTGATGAATTTTCCAACGACCGGTCAATTGTTTGAGCTGTTAGCGGTCAGTTCCATGATTTCAGAACATTGGTTATGCAACCCAAAATGTAATTTGCTTTAGTTGCTGCTGCTGGGCATTGTATACAGTTTATTAACTTGTTACAGAGTAACCAAGCAGCTCGGGGCTACCCAAACCACTAGGAATGTATAGGGGGGTAAAAGATGCCAAGCATCATCTAGACTACACGCTGTGTATTGCTCCTGTCTGTTATTGCCTGAAGAAGCGGGTTCTTGCCTGCGAAACGCGTTGCAACTTTGTTTATGGGAGTAATTGAATAAACTGTATATGTTTTGAATATTGACAGCTTTTTGTCTGTTTATGGTTGGCCGGTCCACCACCGCAACCAGAACAATTTTTAAACTTTTTAGCTACTTTTATCCTTCCGGCGCCTCTGTACACCTTTGTGCATCCAGAAGTCCACCCTTGGTGGAAGGGTGATCTACCCTACAGTTTCCTCTATCCACAGAGAGCGACGTCTTAATCCTGAGTGGGGACAGGCTTATTCTCCCCACCTGCCTGAACAGTGGTTGCTTTGGAGGCAACCCGGGTTTGTGAGTATATTACTTACATTTCATAATACATCCCACCCTCTACTAATACATACTACACTATATTGGGCTCTCGATCTTCTATTGTTTAGCTCTGACAAGCTGTTTGTCAGCAGCGTGGCTGTGATTTATGAGGGATTGCAGAGTGCAGGGGGACCTTAGTGGGGTTTGGGATAGCAACAGAGGCTGGGCTGTATAGGCAGATCCAGCCTCTGTATGCAGATAATATTCTTCAAACCCACCTCGGGTTCTCTTTAAGTGAACATTTGTGGTTACCCACAATGCATCACTACTGAATATGCAAAAGTATAATTTGCATATTCAGTAGTGGTGCATTATGGGTAACCACAAATGTTCACTTATCGCTGAATTATTGTTAATTTTCTTCTGTTTTAACTTGTTACCAACCGGTATTCCGGTATATAGTGCTTAATTTTTACAATAAATATTTATAAATTATTTAGTCACTGTTTGCCCACTGTAAAATCTTTCCTCTCCCTGATTTACATTCAGACATTTATCACATGGTGAAATTTTTACTGCTGGCAGGTGATGTCACTGGAAGGAGATGCTGCTTGCTTTTTTGGCCTGGTGCACACCAAAACCCACTAGCAGATCCGCAAAATGCTAGCAGATTTTGAAACGCTTTTTCTTATGTTTCTGTAGCGTTTCAGCTAGCATTTTGCGGTTTTGTGAAGCGTTCTTGGTGTAGTAGATTTCATATATTGTTACAGTAAAGCTGTTACTGAACAGCTTCTGTAACAAAAACGCCTGCAAAACCGATCTGAACTGCCATTTTTCAGAGCGGTTTGCGTTTTTACTATACTTAACATTGGAGGCAGAAACGCCTCCGCAATCCAAAAAATGCCTCACCCCGGGAGTATGCGTTTCTGCAAAACGCCTCCCGCTCTGGTGTGAACCACCCCATTGAGATACATTGACCAAGCGTATCCGCAGCCGCAAGCGGCTGCAAAAACGCCAAAAAACCCGCTCGTTGTGCACCAGCCCTTTTAGCAGTTAGAAACAGCTGTTGTTTCCCACAATGCAACAAGAATCCTACAGTGTGATGTCAGTAACTCAGTCCTGTGAGGGGTAACTCACACCCAAGGCGGGTATTTTAAATCTTATCCTTTGCACAATGACATGCCTCTGTGTCTCATTATTGCTGCCTCTAGTCCCCTATTCCCCCCCCCCCCCCCCCCCCCCCCCCGTGGGTTCTGCTGTGCCCACCTGTAAAAAGTGACATACTAGCGACAATCTGCTTGTCTCTAGCCCTGTATTTACTTGCAGCCTGTCAATTAGTCAGTGCTCCGCCCTGCCTCTGTCCCCGCTGCTGCCCACCTCCACGAGCTTCCTCCAATCCAGCCTTTCTCAACCTTTCTACCCTGGAGGAACCCTGCAAATAACTTTTTGATCCCAAGGAACCCCTGCAAACAATGTTTTGATCTCAAGGAACCCCTGCAGTTATTGTGCTGGAAGCATGGTCTTTAAAAGTATGTGTAGCTGTTTATTTCACCACCTCCTATTACAGTGCCACTCATTATACTGTCTCCTGAGCCCAGTGTAGTGCTTCTTGTTACACTACCACCTATTGTAATGTGCTATATATATACTTCCCCCACGATGGGGGAAAATGCCAAGAAACCCCTGCAGAGTACTCAAGGAACCCTGGGGTTCCAGGGAACCTTGGTTGAGAAAGCCTGCTCCAATCAGAAGCCAAACCGCGATCAGGGAGGTATTCCTGGGTCGCGGCTTAGCTTTCAATTGGAGGAGACTCATGGAGGCGGGCAGAGGCGGGGACAGAGGCGGGGGAGCGCTGCATAACTAAACAGCCTAGGCTTAGCACCACTGGGAGGGCGGGCCTACATAAAATACACGGCAATACAGTATATAGGATGTGATTCTGATGCTGAAAGCAGGTAAAATTGGGTATTCTGAATAATTGACTGCATTGTACTTTATACAGTATGTCACTGCATTCTGCTATATGTTCTTTTGTGAATTTATCCCATTGGCTGTCATCGCAGTCATCGCAGTCCGCAGCTGGGCTTTTTTTTTTTACATTCCACCTTTTCTTAGATGCACCTATAACTTATAAGTGACAAAGCACCAGGAGACAGTGTTCTGGCAGCTGTAATATATTTTCCTCATAGCACAAAAAATAAAATAAAAAATGGTCCAGAAGAGGGCCGAGCACATCACAGTGCTGGAATCTAAAAGTCATTTTCCGCAGATCTGGCGTTTACTTCCCTCCTTTCTGAGCAGGCAGGGATCAGTGTCTCCCGTGACTGATAATAGACATGTTTTCACTAATAGATGAGCAAAGTCAGAGCAAGCCTTTATTTCGGAGGAAGATGACCTTTCCTGGACTGAGCGCTGGATAGGAGAATCCAGGCGGAACAGCGAGGTTTAAAGCGGAACCCTGAGCTAAACTATAAATAACCTGCAGGCAGGAAGAGATGGATTAGAGAGAAACCGTGACCAAGAATTGCACTTCATCCCAATCAGTAGCTGATACCCCTTTTCCCATGAGTAGAGCCGGATTTACCATAAGGCACTGTAGGCACGTGCCTACAGGCGCCTGATGATGGAAAGGCGGCTCACTCCCGTCTTCTAGTACCTCCCTCCTTTCCTGTGCAGTATCCTGAGTAAATGTGAAGTTACTCCCCAGTTTTCAGCATTCCACTGATGAAATCTCCCTTCAGTTGGGGGCACCTCTAGCTACTTAATACTGAGGGTACCTCTGGCTACTTAATACTAAGGGGCACATGTCAAGCAAGGGAAATAAGAAAGAAGTGACAACTGGGTGCTTTTCGGCAGGGGTTTGTAGGTTTATGGAGGATGAAGTCTAGGGTGCCAGGACATCTGTGCCTATAGGCTCCTGTGATGTAAATCCGGGCCTGCAGAAATCTTTTCCTTTTGGGAAAAAAAAAACATCTTCCAGAGACTATCCTAATTATGGAAGGCAATTAGCAATTAAAGACCACTAATATTTATTTAATGCATGCTTACCGTTGAAATACTGCACAATTTACATCACTTTATGCATTTACCGCACATTTTACCTCATGTTTGGAAATGCAGATTCATCTTTCAGAATTGCTAAAAAAAAGAGGAAAATACAGCATGAGGTATTTTACCTACAAAAAAATATTTACCTCACATAGCTACCAGAATTGAGGCCATTATGTCTATGACGGGGCCAGCCTCCTGAGAGCATGCAACAAAATGACCTGTTTTTTGCCCAGGCCCCGCATTATTGGGGTCACGGGCAGGGCCGAGGCAGAAGTAAGAGAGGCTCCGGCCTCATTGCGCAGTGTAGGAGGGGGCGTACAACTCACTCAGCTATCATTCCCCTATTGCATACATGTCAGACTCCAGCCCAAGGGCCAAATCTGGCCCTCAGAGCCATTAAATTTGGCCCTAACTTTGCATTATTTTCGGCCCACTCTAGACCACCAGGGAAGCTATATTGGAGATGAAGCCCTAGAATACCAGAGAAGCCATATGGGGGAGGTAGGGGGAAAGCACTAAAAATATAGGAAACTGTACAGAGGAGTGTGGGGGTCTTTAGACACCAGGAAACTGTATAGGGGAGAGTGGGGGCTTCTAGACACCAGGGAACTGTATAGGGGAGGGAGGGCAACTACACACCAGGGAACTGTATAGGAGTCAGGGGTTAGACAATTGTGTACTTTATAAGGGAGTACATTGAGGTGGCCCGTGACTAGGTCCCAGTGTTCAATTTCGGCCCACTTTGTATTTGAGTTTGACAGCCCTGCTCTATTGTGTTTAAAGAAGAGAGAAATAAGAAAAGGGTATGCATGACAATGACTGCAAGCCAGATAACTGGAGATTAAGGTGTTGAGGGTCCTGGGGTACCTCTTATCGCCCATAGTCACGGGCTACAAATGTCGCCGCAACACGCGGCACGCGCGTGTTGCAGCGACAGGTCGCCCGTGAGTATGCGGCGTTGCACCCCGAACTATCGCTCGTTGCTGATGTCGCCGGGCGATTAAACCACTCAATCGCCTGGCGACAGTCGCTGCCGCAACTCTGCCGCAACTGTCGCTAGTCTGCTTGAGTACGCGGACTAGCGACAGCAACAAGATAAGTAATACATTGGGCTTCCGGCGGGGGGAGGCGCAACAGCGACAGCTTCCGCCACATCAGTTGCCAGGTCCCTCCGCCGTGTGTATGCGGAGGGACCTGGCGATGAGCTGTCGCCGGCCTGTCGCGCACACGCTCACGTGTGCTGGCAACAGGCCAAAAAGTTGCCCGTGAGTATGGGCCATTAGTCTAATAGCAATCAGTGTGTGACAGCTGGGGTGGGGGTGGGGGGGTGCACTTTGGTGTTTCAGCCTTTGGCGCTCGACGACCTTGTCCTGGCTCTGGTCAATGGTCATGGGTGCTAATGCCAAATGATCCAGGCCAGAGGTACTGAATCTTCCTTCCCTGCTTTACATTCCACAGGCACTGCACAGTACAGATTCAAAGTCATTCCCTGGCTCGCCCAGTAAGTACTATGGAAAGTGCGAGGACTGGTAAACAGCTCTAAACTCCCGCAGCTGTAACCTTTCCATCCTCTTATTAGCACCCATGTCAGGATTCTCCTTGAGATCGAGCTGTGGTGTCACCCTCTTCAATAAGTTCCTTTCATTAAGAGGCCTGTTTTCCTGACACGCGATAACAAATGGTCATTGCCCGCCGCTAATGCGCTCTCTAACAATCCGCCGCCGGTAGCAGGGCAATTATTTGTCATTTTAATATGATTTGGCACAGATAGATATAAGTGGAAAGGATCGGTTTAATCAACATGCAGATTCGTGGCATGGGGGGATGCGGCGGGCTGAGGAAAGGGTTAATAGTGTTTGTTCCTGTGAAAATGATAGAATAAATAAGATTGCAATATTGATTTCCCTGTGAGGAGAACATGTGTGGCAATATTGTGTGTACACAGCAAGGTGCTCCTGCAGCATGAGAGAGTGGATGAAGCTTGTATGTTTTCTCCAAGTAATCAGAAGTCATCAGATGTCTTTCCTTAAAGTGGATCCGAGATAAATTTTTACTCATTGCATAACTGTGTTCCTTTCATATCGTTTACAGGGCATTCCTCAAGCCAAATACTCTTTTTTTGTTTTAATACTCTAATTCCCTATAAACTAAACAAACCTCGCCCACAGCTCCTCCAGTGCCTTGGCACCCTCAGACCCATGTAGCAAGGGCTTATGGGAGCTCAGTCAGGGCAGGAGAAGGCTGAGGGGAGGAGATGCAGATCAGCTTGCCTGTGTGTAATGTGACAAACAGAACATGGCTGCTCTCATTGTATCACAGGAAGAAATAATCATATACCGTTGAAGCTGGTTGCAGCTAGATTTGCTGTGTAAACTATTTAAATTTTAGATAAGATATATAGACAAGTTACTTGTTATAGTTATTCATCTCAGATCCGCTTTAATCTTCTATTCAGGGCTGTTTTTAGGTATAGGCAAAGCAGGCGGCAGCCTGGGGTAACACCAGCAAGAGGGGGCATAGCAGAGCTATTGTCAGCACACTTTCATCAGTTTGTTATTGGTACATTCCTGAAAAATGAATAAATGTAGGCTATGATCTTCCTATTCATAAGACTTGGGGAGCAAAAGGTACCTTGTCGGGGGCACCAAAAAGGACAGAAATGGCCCTGCTCCTTTTGGAAGTTTACGGTCATGTGATCTATTCAAAATTAAATATTGGGATTAAACTCCCTAAACTAAAATGTAAGTACCTACTCTTAGGTACATAATAGAACATTTGAAAGCATTCCCTGTGTGTTTTTTTTTACTTTCAATGCAGAGAGCAGGAAAAAGTTTGTACTGCTCTGCTAATCTGCAAATGTAACCATTGCTGGACACAGGAGAAGCTCTCTGCGTGATTCACCAATCATTGCCACGGTGACATGTCTATTCAGCAGAGGAGGAGGTTGAGCAGGGTAAGGAGTCCAGGCAAAAAAACTTCTCCTGCTGCAATTATTACATTTTGGTACACTCAACAACATACACACATTTTGCAGTGATCCACCTTGCCAGCAGCAGGGCCAAGTCAAAATAAACATACACATGTCATATTTACTTCCTGCATAGTCTACTAATCAATCTCTTTCTCTGTTCAACTTCACTGGGATCGATAAAATTCTCAGTTTTTTATTTTGAAAATAACGATGACCCCGTAACAGATTCCGGGTCAGCACACTGTTAAACTGCAATATCGCACACTTGAGCCATAGGGAATCATGGACATTTCCTTACACATCAGTTGTCCTTCCCGTTGTAACTGATTGCAACTGATATATTTCAGTTGTGACAAAATCTTGTCAGAACTGAAAGTGATCATTGTTAAAAGAAAATGGTGAGCTTCTAAGAGGAACTGATGACGAGGTAAGTATGAAGTATTCATTTGCAGGTACATAATGTGTTTATTTTAAATAATTTTACTCGGTACAGGTTCACTTTAAAGTGAACCTTAGCTGAGCAACAACAAAAATGTAACTAACATGGGGCTACCAACAGCCCCCTGCAGATGTTCTGTGCCCACACCGGGACAAACTGATCCTCCGGTCCCCCGCAGCAAGCCAGTTTCATTTTCGTTGACTGTCCCTCAATCGCGCTCCTGTGGCGCCATGGCCATCTTGGGTATGCTGGCGGGGCTGGTGGAAGCCCTAGGTAAATGAAACTTTTTTTTTTTTTTTTGCTCAGTTAACCATTTACTGACATCCTAACGTATTAAAACGTCATGCTTACCGCTATTAACAGCAACATGACGTTTTAATACGTCCCGCGTTCCCGCCGCTGCTACCGCCGTGTGTGCGCCGCTACCGCCGCTGTTTCCGTCGGGCTTCCATGCTGGGTGATTGGGGAAGAGGACTGAACGGTCCTCTACCCAATCGCAGTGCCTGGAGTGAATGGACGTGACCGCGAACAGCGGCTACGTCCATTCACAATAAAAGGAAATGTAACAATTAAATAAAGTGAAGAAAAAAAAAAGTGAACATTTCCTATGAGTGTTCACTAGCCAAAAAGTATATTACACCTACAAAATACATTCATTTTCATTTTCAAGTACATACAGATCTTAATAAAATTACACTTCCAACCCCCCCCCCCCCCCCCCCCCCCAAAAAAAAAAAAACACTTGCAAAAAAAAATCAGCTAAAAAAAATAAATAAATAGTTGCCTTAGGGACTCAGCTTTGTTAATTTATATTTTATGGGGGGAACATAATTTTAATTTATTACATAGGAGCTTGTAATTATGGCCAGAATAAAAAAAAAACACAACAGAAAAATAACACTTATATTTCAAAATAATATACTGTCGCCATACATTGTGATAGTGACATCATTTAAACTGTTTAATAATCGGGACAACTGGGCAAATAAAACGTGTTTGTTTTATCCACAGGAGAATGTTTAATTTTAAAACTATAATGGTTGAAAACTGAGAAATAATGATTTTTCTTCTTTTTTTTCTGTTTTTCTCATTAAAACGCATTTAGAATAAAAAAAAATCTTAGCAAAATGTACTATCCACAGAAAGCCTAATTGGTGGTGAAAAAAACGAGGTATAGATCATTTTCTTGTGATAAGTAGTAATAAAGTTATTAGGGAATAAAAGGGAGGAGCACTGACAACTGAAAATTGCTCTGGTCCGTTAGGATAAAAACCCTTGGGGGTGAACTGGTTAAAGGATACCGGAGGTGACATGTGACATGATGAGATAGACATGGGTATGCACAGTGCCAAGCACACAAATAACTATGCTATGTTGCTTTTTTTTCTTTCTCTGCCTGAAAGAGTTAAACATCAGGTATGTTAGTGGCAGTTCCTGTCTGAGTCAGGCCTGGGTCAGACTGCAGTGTGACCCTCACTGATAAGAAATTACAACTATAAAACACTTTCCTAGCAGAAAATGGCTTCTGAGAGCAGGAAAGAGATAAAAAGGGTCAATAGTTCATAGATTTTAGCTCTGGCATACTTCAATGAATGTGTCATTGAGCAAAAACAATAAAACAGTAAAAACTTAAAAAGTAGATTTAAATATAAAATAAAACTGTGGAATATCTTAAAAAGTCATTTTTAGGAGAAAGAGGATAGATACAATTGTTTATTTAATTCGTTTATTTTCACCTCGGGTGTCCTTTAGAGCTCGTTTCCACTATAGCGAATCCGCATGCGTTGTCCGCATGCGGATTCGCACAGCCAATACAAGTGAATGGGACTGTTTCCGCTTGTCAGTTTTGCTGTGCGTTTTTCTGTGCAGGATTTTTCTGCACGTCAGAGCCCTCAGATTTCACCTGCGTGTGGAATAGACATCTGACAGAGGCACCAGGGTGTATAAAAGGTGCCCCTCTTTCTTATCAAAAATAAGTTGTGTATGGACAAAACCCCGAAGAGGGGACATAGGTTTCGGTATAGATTGGGAGGGTATCAGGCAAATCGGTGGCATATGGCTTATGGACAAATCGGTGCCACCATAGACTTTAGTTGAAAATATCAGCAAGCCGGCACCAAAAAGGAAAATTGAGCACCAGGTGACGCACAATAATTATCCCTTTTTGCTGGGTTTTCCTCTGTTTTGAGCCCGGACGGTAACAAAAAAGGAAATTCGGGCGACAGACGGCACCCAGTGATTATTATTTTTTGCTGTTTTTTTTTCCCTTTTTTTTCACCACCAGAGGCACCACCGGTTGAGGGGAGGGGGGGGAGGGGGTCTTGGGGTTATGCACCACCATGGGGGGTCTTAGGGTTAGGCACCACCAGGGGGCATTAGGGTTAGGCACCACTAGGGTGGTGTTAGGGTTAGGCACCACCGGGGGGGGGGGGGGCTTAGGGTTAGGCACCACCAGGGATGGTCTTAGGGTTAGGCACCACCAGGGGGGTTAGGGTTAGGCACCCCTAGGGGGTGTTAGGGTTAGGCACCACCAGGGGGGTCTTAGGGTTAGGCACCACCAGGAAAGGTCTTAGGGTTAGGCACCATCAGGGGGGGTCTTAGGGTTAGGCACCACCGGGGGGGGGGTTTAGGGCTAGACACCACCAGGGGGGTCTTAGGGTCAGACACCACCAGGGGGTCCTAGGGTTAGGCACCACCGGGGGGGGGGGGGGTCTTAGGGTTAGACACCACCAGGGGGGTCTTAGGGTCAGACACCACCAGGGGGGTCTTAGGGTTAGGCACCACCGGGGGGGGGGTCTTAGGGTTAGACACCACCAGGGGGGTCTTACGGTCAGATGCCACCAGGGGGTCTTATGGTCAGGCACCTCCAGGGAGGTCTTAGGGTTAGGCACCATCAGGGGGGGTCTTAGGGTTAGGCACCACCGGGGGGTCTTAGGGTTAGACACCACCAGGGGGGTCTTAGGGTCAGACACCACCAGGGGGGTCCTAGGGTTAGGCACCACCGGGGGGGGGGTCTTAGGGTTAGACACCACCAGGGGGGTCTTAGGGTCAGACACCACCAGGGGGGTCTTAGGGTTAGGCACCACCGGGGGCGGGGGGTCTTAGGGTTAGACACCACCAGGGGGGTCTTACGGTCAGATGCCACCAGGGGGTCTTATGGTCAGGCACCTCCAGGGAGGTCTTAGGGTTAGGCATCACCAGGGGGGTGCTGGAGTTATGCACCACCATGGGGGGGCTTAGGGTTAGGCACCACCAGGGGGGTGCTGGAGTTATGCACCACCATGGAGGGGCTTAGGGTTAGGCACCACCAGGGGGGGTCTTAGGGTTAGGCACCACCAAGGATGTTCTTAGGGTTAGGCACCTACAGGGGGGGGGGGGGCTTAGGGTTAGGCGTCAGGGGGGAAGGTTCTGTGTGAGAGTAGGGTTAGGTTTAGCTATAGTAAAATGTCAGTAACAATAACCAATATTTTACTACTGGAAATTAAACCTTTAAATAGAAGCGTATCAGTAAATTTAGATATTCTACTATCTGCACTGTTCCTGTGCCTGATTTTCCAATTTCCATGGTGCCCGAAATTCAAGTATGCTAGTGGGAAGCTTGTGTTTTGTAGGCACATGGTAGGCAGGCTTAATTAACGTTTACTATTAATCTGTGGCATGTTTAGAGCTGAAATGAAAGGACAACTTGCTTGCCTTCTTTTTTAATAACTGTGGAATGGCTCTTCAGAGTGGGGATTTTTTTTTATCCCCAAGTAAAAAAAAAGGATAAAGTTTACTTTAAAACAAATTTTCGGCAGTCTGTAAAATGGACAATAAAAATAACGCGGGCGGCAGAGCTCTCACGAGTATACTTTATTTGTCCTTGAAAAAAAATCATATCCAATGTACCTTTCAGAATGATTTATTGTGTGTTATTGTTACAGAGTTCAATATTGTTCAATAGTGAACCATTGTAGTGATTACCTCTCTACAGTCTGATTTAGCTCTATCATGTGCTGTTATTTACCTCCTGAGGCCAAAACGTTTTAATTGGTTTAAAAAAGTCGGCGCTCTCTTTTATCAATGACACATTACATCAAAGTGAAACGAATGCGGCTCAGTTTCCTGTATCTTTCCATCCCGGATGTTTGAGTAGATAATTCTTTGTTTAAAGGTAAACCTGTTGGTAAAGCGGTCCTGAACTCAGAACTTTCATCTCTGCCCTAAAAGATAAGCAACAGCATAATAACCTTTAAAGGGATACTGTAGGGGGGTCGGGGGAAAATGAGTTAAACTTACCCAGGGCTTCTAATGGCCCCCCGCAGACATCCTGTACCCGCGCAGCCGCTCACCGATGCTCCGGCCCCGCCTCCGGTTCACTTCTGGAATTTCAGACTTTAACCACTTGTGGACCCACCCTTTACCCCCCCTTAAGGACCAGCGTTATTTTTTGTGATCTGTGCTGGGTGGGCTCTGCAGCCCCCAGCACAGATCAAGTTACATGCAGAGCGATCAGATCGCCCCCCTTTTTTCCCCCCTATGGGGATGGTGTGCAGGGGGGGTCTGATCGCTCTGGTGGGCAGGCTAGTTGCGGGGGGGGGGCACCTCAAAGCCCCCCTCCGCGGCGACATTCACCCCCTCCCTCTCCTACCTGTCCCCCCGGTGATCGGGGCTGCACAGGACGCTATCCGTCCTGTGCAGCCAGTGACAGGATGTCCCCTGTCACATGGCGGCGATCCCCGGCCGCTGATTGGCCGGGGATCGCCGATCTGCCTTACGGCGCTGCTGCGCAGCAGCGCCGTACAATGTAAACAAAGCGGATTATTTCCGCTTGTGTTTACATTTAGCCTGCGAGCCGCCATCGGCGGCCCGCAGGCTATTCATGGAGCCCCCCGCCGTGAATTGACAGTAAGCAGCTGCTCGCGCGAGCGGCTGCTCCCTGATTAATCAGCCTGCAGCTGGCGACGCAGTACTGCGGCGCTGGTCCTGCAGCTGCCACTTTGCCGACGCACGGTATAAGCGTGTGGTCGGCAAGTGGTTAAAGTCTGAAAACCACTGTGCCTGCGCAGCTGCATCCTCGCTCCCGCTGATGTCCCCAGGAGAGTATTGCACAAGCCCAGTATGGTCTGTGTCTGCGCAGTATGCTCCTGGTGACATCGGCGGGAGCAAGGACACGGCAACGCAGGCACAGTGGTTTTCAGACTTTAAAGTCAGAAATTCCAGAAATGAACCGGAGGCGGGGCCGGAGCATCGGTGAGCGGCTGCACGGGTACAGGATGTCTGTGGGGGGCCATTAGAAGCCCTGGGTAAGTTCAACTCATTTTCCCCCGACCCCCCTACAGTATCCCTTTAAAGAAAAAACATTTCTTTGTTACAGCTGATACAAATCCTGAAATCCATTTGCAGTGTGTCTACTTCTTGCTTTTATGGAAGCAGACACATTGTTTAACATCCTGTTTTTGCAAATAAGCCAATCTGCCGTGGCAGAGGAGATTCCTGAGCTGGCACAGTTGGGAGATCAAATTACAGTGGACAGATGAGGGGTAAGGCCAAACTCGCTAAACAGGGGCATTTCTCTCTGTTTTTCTTCTGTCCTGTGCAAGAGTTCAGCTACACTTTAAAAAAAAAAAATCTGAATGCACACCACAAGATTACTGTGACATTATCTCCATCTTGCTTAGTACAGGAAGCTTTCACTTTTTTCCATAGCAGATTTCTGCAGTCTGCGGAGGAGGAGGAACTCCAGAATAGGCCGTAAAACTAATGAGATGAACAATTGTATCTATCTTTCTACTCCTTTCTACTCTACTCCTCCTTGTAGGTATCTCCTGGTTTTATTTTGTATTTAAACAGTTACAAAATCAATTTATTTGTATTGTCGCTGCTCAATGGCTGTCTATTAAGAGTCCTAGAGCTATAATACATGAACTATTGACCTTTTTTATCTATCCCCTGCTCTCAGAAGTTGCTCTCTGCAAAAGAAAGTTTTATGGCTGTAATCCCTTATTTGTGAAGGTTATACTAAAATATGATAAGGGTCTGACCATAGAGACAATAGAGAAAATGCCACTTACATGCGTGAAGGTTAACTCTTTCAGGCAGAAAAAGTAAAAAAGAAACACAGCCTAATTAATTATATATTTGGCACTGTATCTACTTGTGTTTATCTCATCATGTCACACGATGTGGAGCAGTATCCACAAAAACAGTGCAATGTGTCCGGAGGACCTATGGACATTGTTTCAATTTGCAACCTTTAGCAAAAGGCATGATGATGCAGAAGGGAAGAGTCAATGGAGATTGGTTGTCCAATCGTTTAAATGCTCACAACCAGGGTCGGTTCTAGACTTTTTGCTGCCCGAGGCAAACTTGTGAGGATGCGGTAATAGAAAGGATGTAAGAAGTACTGAGCTGCGAGACTAAGTGTCACGAATCTGCACACAGACATAAACCAGATAACCACTTCTGGCAGCGAGTTCCCGAGGTCAGACATCCAGATAGTACCTTACGGTTGTTTATTAATCGTTGTGCACTATTTACAAATATATAGGGCAGCACGGTGGCATCAGGGGCTTAGCAATAGGGGGTACAGAGGTTGCGACCGCATTGGGGCCGTTGGGCCAAAGGGGCCCCGAAGGGCCCTCCCTAAACTACGGTATTAGCTCTCTATTGGTCCTGTGCTGATAATAATCACTTCTATAGATACTTTGAATAGTGGTGATCATTAACACACTGCTCCCCATCCCCTTCTTGCACCTCTGATACTGTAGTTGCCATTGGCAGGTTTTGGTGCGCCTTATCAGTTGTCATGTATAAAGTGCTTAAGCCGCCCCACTGTAAAACTTGCATCAGGGCGCGCAGCTCCTTAGCTACTCCACTGGTGGTTATTAACCACTTCTGCCTCTATGACCCCTTTGCCTCTATGGAATGTCGGCCCTGGTTATCAAAATGATAATCATGAGCTGGGTGGATGTGAAAATGAAACAGTTTTAATGTGACTGCTGTAAACTGGCCACCCTGTTGTCTTCCTGGCCATTGGTGCATTTTTTATAATCAAGTAAGGTATTAGAGGCGCCTACACTCTGCCTTTGCTATCAAGGCATTTTGTATTGACCTGAGGAAGCGGGCCATGGCCCGTGAAACGTACTGTCAGATTGCTTTTTGTATAAAAACTTTTTGTCACATTACTGCCACAAACATGAATCGATTTTATTGGAATTCCACATGAAAGACCAATACAAAGTGGTGTACACTTGAGAAGTGGAATGAAAATCATACATGATTCCAAACATTTTTTTTACAAATAAATAACTGCAAAGTGGTGTGTGCATAATTATTCGGCCCCCTTTGATCTGAGTGCAGTCAGTTGCCTATAGACATTGCCTGATGAGTGCTAATGACTAAATAGAGTGCACCTGTGTGTAATCTAATGTCAGTACAAATACAGGTGCTCTGTGAGGGGCTCAGGGGTTGTCTAAGAGAATATTGGGAGCAACAACACCGTGAAGTCCAAAGAACACACAAGACAGGTTAGGGATCAAGTTATTGAGAAATTTAAAGCAGGCTTAGGCTACAAAAAGATTTCCAAAGCCTTGAACATCCAACGGAGCACTGTTCAAGCGATCATTCAGAAATGGAAGGAGTATGGCACAACTGTACACCTACCAAGACAAGGCCATCCACCTAAACTCACAGGCCGAACAAGGAGAGCGCTGATCAGAAATGCAGTCAAGAGGCCCATGGTGACTCTGGACGAGCTGCAGAGATCTACAGCTTAGGTGGGCCTTTATGGAAGAGTGGCAAGAAGAAAGGCATTGTTAACAAAAAGCATAAGAAGTCCCGTTTGCAGTTTGCCACAAGCCATGTGAGGGACACAGCAGCCATGTGGAAGAAGGTGTTCTGGTCAGATGAGACCAAAATGGAACTTTTTGGCCAAAATGCAAAACGCTATGTGTGGCAGAAAACTAACACTGCACATCACTCAGAACACACCATCCCCACTGTCAAATATGGTGGTGACAGCATCATGCTCAGGGGGGGGCATCTCTTCAGCAGGGATAGGGAAGCTGGTCAGAGTTGATTGGAAGATGGATGGAGCCAAATACAGGGCAATCTTGGAAGAAAACCTCTTGGAGTCTGCAAAAGACTTGAGACTGGGGCGGAGGTTCACCTTCCAGCAGGACAACGACCCTAAACATAAAGCCAGGGCAACAATGGAATGGTTTAAAACAAAACATATATATGTGTAAGAATGGCCCAGTCAAAGTCCAGATCTAAATCCAATCGAGAATCTGTGGCAAGATCTGAAAACTGCTGTTCACAAATACTGTCCATCAAATCTGACTGAGCTGTTTTGCAAAGAAGAATGGGCAAGGATTTCAGTCTCTAGATGTGCAAAGCTGGTAGAGACATACCCTAAAAGACTGGCAGCTGTAATTGCAGCAAAAGGTGGTTCTACAAAGTATTGACTCAGGGGGCTGAATAATTACGCACACCCCACTTTGCAGTTATTTATGTGTAAAAAATGTTTGGAATCATGTATGATTTTCGATCCACTTCTCACATGTACACCACTTTGTATTGGTCTTTCATGTGGAATTCCAATAAAATTGATGCATGTTTGTGGCAGTAATATGACAAAATGTGGAAAACTTCAAGGGGGCCGAATACTTTTGCAACCCACTGTATCTTTAGGAGAGGTAAGCGCCCATTTGCCTGCACAATGCTATTGCGACCGTGAATCAAGCCTATTAACCGCCTCCTACCCATTGTTTACAATCAAGCCAAGGTGAGGATAGCTGAATAGGTTGATCAAGTGCAAAATGATTTCTTTGTCTCCATGTGAGCAGCAGCTTCTACGGTCTGATAGGGAACTTTATCACCAAAGACACAAACAGTAGACAGTGGGATTAAGGGCTGGTTCAGACGGACGTTTTTGCGGCGTTAAACGCGGGCTTTCAAACGCGACTTTTTTTGGATCTACCGCCGTCTCATTCAAGTGAATGGGAGCGTTTATGGCTGGCTTTTGCAAGCTTTCATAAACGCCTGGCGGTTGATCCCGGCGTCGCGTCTAGTCCTGAAAGCAACATGCAGCTTCTGGAAGGCGGTTGCGTCTGGCCGCGTAGCGTTCGAACGTGCTCGAACGCCAGTGAAAGCTAGTGAAAGTCTGCAAAGGCGTCTGGAGGAGGGGACAGAACAGGAAGGAGAACCATAATTCCATGCGAAAGGAAGTGATGATGTGAAAGGAAGTGATGAGACAGGCTAGAGCGATGGCGACAGCAGCAGAGCGCAATGTGGAGCTGGGAGAGCTGGTTGAGCAGGTACATGGCCGCCCTGCCATTTGGGACAGTACCTGCAGGGAATACAGCAACAATGTACGGAAGGCACGCGCTTGGGAGGAAGTTTGCAAACATTTTTTTGAGCTGTATCCGGAGTATAGTGCATCTACTAGAGACAACATTTGTAAGTACATGATGCGGCTCACTGTATGATCTTATAATACATTGTACCTCCCACTGAATGCATTGTACCTCCCCACGGGCCCACCGAATGCATTGTACCTCCCCACGGGCCCACTGAATGCATTGTACCTCCCCACGGGCCCACTAAATGCATTGTACCTCCCCACGGGCACAGTGAATGCATTGTACCTCCCCACTGGCACAGTGAATGCATTGTACCTCCCCACGGGCCCACTGAATGCATTGTACCTCCCCACGGGCACAGTGAATGCATTGTACCTCCCCACTGGCACAGTGAATGCATTGTACCTCCCCACGGGCACAGTGAATGCATTGTACCTCCCCACTGGCACAGTGAATGCATTGTACCTCCCCACGGGCCCACTGAATGCATTGTACCTCCCCACGGGCACAGTGAATGCATTGTACCTCCCCACTGGCACAGTGAATGCATTGTACCTCCCCACGGGCCCACTGAATGCATTGTACCTCCCCACGGGCACAGTGAATGCATTGTACCTCCCCACTGGCACAGTGAATGCATTGTACCTCCCCACGGGCACAGTGAATGCATTGTACCTCCCCACGGGCCCACTGAATGCATTGTACCTCCCCACGGGCCCACCCAATGCATTGTACCTCCCCACCTTACAATCAGGATAAGTAATTGAAAGCATATTGTTTTTTTTGTACGGAACCGATGTGAAAGTTACACATATTTGATCAAGTTTCTCTGCCTTTGTTTTCCAGTAAAAATGCTTAAAAAAAAATCGAAGTCCATAAGGGACCGCTACGGGAAAGACCTCCGCCACAGCAGGGAAAGCAGGAGTGGGCAAGCTCCTAGTCGATACCGCTACCACCCACTTTTCGATCAGCTAGGTTTTCTCCGCAACACACAGGAGAGGAGAAGGTAATAAAATAACCATTCTTGTTTGGAAAACTATACTATCCAAAGTTAGTAGTTTTCTGCTTTTTCAGCTAATACTGCAAAATAATATATATATTTTTTGTATATCTTTTCTTATAATTCCAGAACAACGACAAATGCAGCTAGAAGTGAGGCACAGGAGGAACCTGAGGAGGAAGATGACGGCAGTATTGCATCTCTCAGTCAATCCTTGAGGTCATCATCTGAGAACAGAGAGACAGAGGAGGAGGACGACAATGCAAATGTGAGGACACAGTCAACATCCACACCGACTAGTGCGCAACGACCCACATCACCTGTGGTAACTGTCTCTAGACGGAATAGGCCCAGAACCGTCCCGGAAGCTGCTAATGCGGATGTCGTTTCTTTAATTAAAGATGTGGAGAAGAATGTTGCCAAAATAATGGAGCCACAGGATAGTTTGGGGACATTTTTTAGGGCTCTGGAAAAGGAGGCACGGGAGGTTCCAAAAAGCAAATGGGACGACATGAAACAGAAACTGTTTACTATGGTTATGCAAATGAAAACCACTAGTGCACCCACCTCAACTCAAACAACGCAACCTTGGCAAACTCAAGCAACACAAGAAGCAGGACCACCTTACTATGGCCCACCCCCCGGCACTTACACACATATGTTGCACCCTTACCAAGCAAGCTGGTATCCGTATAGTCAACAGCAAAGCACTTACGACCAAGGACAGTCCAATCTTCCAGCGCGTGCACCAACATCAACTGTTACCAGTTTAGAAAGTACTGCAGAGGCTGTATCTGCCGCTCTACGGATGCAGTCCAGGAGTGATTCTCCAATAATAGACGACATATAACTACACTGCTTTGCTAAGTTGATTGTTACTATGTGTACGTGCCTTGTGTGGTTGAGGGGGAGATGGTCCATCTCCTCATGGTAGGACCATCTGTCTGTGGCTTTGGTAGGCTGCTTAGCTTCCCCCCAGGCCACAGGCAGAGGGTCCCCCATGAGGTGATGGACTGTCTCTTCCTCAGCCACTGACCTCCTTCTTGTGAGGCTATCCCCTGGTGCCTGGTAAGGTGTGTGCTATTTTTGTTTACACCATGTGTGGTTGAGGGGGAGATGGTCCATCTCCTCATGGTAGGACCATCTGTCTGTGGCTTTGGGAGGCTGCTTAGCTTCCCCCAGGCCACAGGCAGAGGGTCCCCCATGAGGTGATGGACTTTCTCTCCATCAGCCACAAACCTTGGCCCTCTCAGGCTCTCCTCCTGTGCCTCCTACTGTGTGAGCTACTGTTGTAGCACAGCATACACATTTATGTGCTCCCACTGTAAACACCATGTGTGGTTGAGGGGGAGATGGTCCATCTCCTCATGGTAGGACCATCTGTCTGTGGCTTTGGGAGGCTGCTTAGCTTCCCCCAGGCCACAGGCAGAGGGTCCCCCATGAGGTGATGGACTTTCTCTCCATCAGCCACAAACCTTGGCCCTCTCAGGCTCTCCTCCTGTGCCTCCTACTGTGTGAGCTACTGTTGTAGCACAGCATACACATTTATGTGCTCCCACTGTAAACACCATGTGTGGTTGAGGGGGAGATGGTCCATCTCCTCATGGTAGGACCATCTGTCTGTGGCTTTGGGAGGCTGCTTAGCTTCCCCCAGGCCACAGGCAGAGGGTCCCCCATGAGGTGATGGACTTTCTCTCCATCAGCCACAAACCTTGGCCCTCTCAGGCTCTCCTCCTGTGCCTCCTACTGTGTGAGCTACTGTTGTAGCACAGCATACACATTTATGTGCTCCCACTGTAAACACCATGTGTGGTTGAGGGGGAGATGGTCCATCTCCTCATGGTAGGACCATCTGTCTGTGGCTTTGGTAGGCTGCTTAGCTTCCCGCCAGGCCACAGGCAGAGGGTCCCCCATGAGGTGATGGACTTTCTCTCCATCAGCCACAAACCTTGGCCCTCTAAGGCTCTCCTCCTGTGCCTCCCACTGTGTGAGCTACTGTTGTAGCACAGCATACACATTTATGTGCTCCCACTGTAAACACCATGTGTGGTGGAGGGGGAGATGGTCCATCTCCTCATGGTAGGACCATCTGTCTGTGGCTTTGGTAGGCTGCTTAGCTTCCCCCAGGCCACAGGCAGAGGGTCCCCCATGAGGTGATGGACTTTCTCTCCATCAGCCACAAACCTTGGCCCTCTAAGGCTCTCCTCCTGTGCCTGTTGTTAGCACATCAAGGCTTTGTAAATATTTTTTGTACATACAGTTACATATAGTTCATATATGAATAATATTGAAACGGAGAATGTTTTCTGTTAATTTTTTTTTATTAAAAAGAAATAATTCAGAAAAACAATGTCAGTTTTTACTTTATTCAATGTGTATTGTTCCCCCAGGATTTTTCCGGGAAGTGGCAAGTGGCTATTGCTTCCCAATGCTACCCGCCCCACCACCCTTTACAAAGCGAGTAAGTAAGCATCACAATATGGACCAGCATGCCATATTTTGCTGCTTCCCCAAGGGTCACTATAACCGCATGCTTGTTCCCAAGGATTTTTCCGGGAAGTGGCAAGTGGCTATTGCTTCCCAATGCTACCCGCCCCACCACCCTTTACAAAGCGAGTAAGTAAGCATCACAATATGGACCAGCATGCCATATTTTGCTGCTTCCCCAAGGGTCACTATAACCGCATGCTTGTTCCCAAGGATTTTTCCGGGAAGTGGCAAGTGGCTATTGCTTCCCAATGCTACCCGCCCCACCACCCTTTACAAAGCGAGTAAGTAAGCATCACAATATGGACCAGCATGCCATATTTTGCTGCTTCCCCAAGGGTCACTATAACCGCATGCTTGTTCCCAAGGATTTTTCCGGGAAGTGGCAAGTGGCTATTGCTTCCCAATGCTACCCGCCCCACCACCCTTTACAAAGCGAGTAAGTAAGCATCACAATATGGACCAGCATGCCATATTTTGCTGCTTCCCCAAGGGTCACTATAACCGCATGCTTGTTCCCAAGGATTTTTCCGGGAAGTGGCAAGTGGCTATTGCTTCCCAATGCTACCCGCCCCACCACCCTTTACAAAGCGAGTAAGTAAGCATCACAATATGGACCAGCATGCCATATTTTGCTGCTTCCCCAAGGGTCACTATAACCGCATGCTTGTTCTCAAGGATTTTTCCGGGAAGTGGCAAGTGGCTATTGCTTCCCAATGCTACCCGCCCCACCACCCTTTACAAAGCGAGTAAGTAAGCATCACAATATGGACCAGCATGCCATATTTTGCTGCTTCCCCAAGGGTCACTATAACCGCATGCTTGTTCCCAAGGATTTTTCCGGGAAGTGGCAAGTGGCTATTGCTTCCCAATGCTACCCGCCCCACCACCCTTTACAAAGCGAGTAAGTAAGCATCACAATATGGACCAGCATGCCATATTTTGCTGCTTCCCCAAGGCCCACTATAACCGCATGCTTGTTCCCAAGGATTTTTCCGGGAAGTGGCAAGTGACTATTGCTTCCCAATGCTACCCGCCCCACCACCCTTTACAAAGCGAGTAAGTAAGCATCACAATATGGACCAGCATGCCATATTTTGCTGCTTCCCCATGGGTCACTATAACCGCATGCTTGTTCCCAAGGATTTTTCCGGGAAGTGGCAAGTGGCTATTGCTTCCCAATGCTACCCGCCCCACCACCCTTTACAAAGCGAGTAAGTAAGCATCACAATATGGACCAGCATGCCATATTTTGCTGCTTCCCCAAGGGTCACTATAACCGCATGCTTGTTCCCAAGGATTTTTCCGGGAAGTGGCAAGTGGCTATTGCTTCCCAATGCTACCCGCCCCACCACCCTTTACAAAGCGAGTAAGTAAGCATCACAATATGGACCAGCATGCCATATTTTGCTGCTTCCCCAAGGGTCACTATAACCGCATGCTTGTTCCCAAGGATTTTTCCGGGAAGTGGCAAGTGGCTATTGCTTCCCAATGCTACCCGCCCCACCACCCTTTACAAAGCGAGTAAGTAAGCATCACAATATGGACCAGCATGCCATATTTTGCTGCTTCCCCAAGGGTCACTATAACCGCATGCTTGTTCCCAAGGATTTTTCCGGGAAGTGGCAAGTGGCTATTGCTTCCCAATGCTACCCGCCCCACCACCCTTTACAAAGCGAGTAAGTAAGCATCACAATATGGACCAGCATGCCATATTTTGCTGCTTCCCCAAGGCCCACTATAACCGCATGCTTGTTCCCAAGGATTTTTCCGGGAAGTGGCAAGTGGCTATTGCTTCCCAATGCTACCCGCCCCACCACCCTTTACAAAGCGAGTAAGTAAGCATCACAATATGGACCAGCATGCCATATTTTGCTGCTTCCCCAAGGGTCACTATAACCGCATGCTTGTTCCCAAGGATTTTTCCGGGAAGTGGCAAGTGGCTATTGCTTCCCAATGCTACCCGCCCCACCACCCTTTACAAAGCGAGTAAGTAAGCATCACAATATGGACCAGCATGCCATATTTTGCTGCTTCCCCAAGGCCCACTATAACCGCATGCTTGTTCCCAAGGATTTTTCCAGGAAGTGGCATGCGGTTATTACAGGCAACATGCAGTAAGAAAACATACAACCATACAATTCACAGGGAAAAAAAAAAGGAATTTTTTTTTTTAAATTAAATCTGGCTATATTGAAAGGGGTCTTCTCCCACAGAAGATACAAAATAGTTTGCAAATTTGTCACGGACAGTTCCAGCTGCTGAGGTGTGACGTACGAAGCTGCCAGTGTGATCTGTGAAGGCCGCATCCACAATTTCATCGTAATTCACACCTTCCTTTTCACGCACAAAGTTGTGCAGTACACATGCTGCTTTTACAACATTGTCTACATGGTCAGGGGTCATCACCAGAGTGCTGTGGAAAACCCGCCATTTGTTAGACAACACTCCAAACACACACTCCACAAAACGGCGGGCTTTGGTGAGACGGTAATTAAACACCTTCTTCTTTGTGTCCAGATCTCTCTTTGGGTATGGCTTCATCAAATTGACATGAAGTGCAAAGGCTTCATCTCCGACCATCACATGTGGCATTGGTTCCCCATGTTCCTGGATTGGTTTAGGCCCCGGAAGGTTCAAAGTACCATTGTACAACCGGCTGCCAATGAGAGACGATCGGAAGATGTTGGAATCTGCAGTACTGCCATAGGATCCTACATCAATCGTCAGAAACTTATAGTTGGCATCGACAACTGCCATGAGCACCACTGAAAAGTACTTCTTATAGTTGTAGTACCGTGATCCAGAACCACTTGGAAGTTGTATCCGAATATGTTTTCCATCCACGGCACCAACACAATTTGGAAACTTGGCCTTTTTAAGGAAGGAGTCTGCAGCATCCTTCCACAACTGCTCAGTCGGTGAAGGCATGAAGATTGGCTGCAAGACTTCCCATATCTTCTGGCACGTGTCGTCAACAATCCCTTGCACTGTTGATCTACCCAAACGAAACTGGTAGTGTAAGGAGGCAAAAGTCTCACCCGTAGCAAGGAATCTAGAAAAATGGGAAAAAAAAATTAGCCTTCACAAACACAAAAAAACACTTGTAACACACAGCGAATAAACTACATACATTAGGTGTACTCACCGCAGTGTCACCAGGAGACGCTCAGCAGGACTCACTGGTGAACGCATGTTGGTATGCTGCCTGTGAAGGGAAGGAGATAGCAGGACCAACAGCTCGTCAAAGGAATCCACGGTCATCCGCACGTAGCCAAAGAAACGAGCAGGATGTCTTCTGAGATCGTGGTAAAGGGACATAAATGCACCTCTACTGGATCTCTCTGCAACAATAGGATGAACCCACAGCCTCCCAGCACTCACCCTGTGACCCGTCGGAGGCCTCGACAGAAGCGCCCTGAGAGTCACAAGCTTCAGCTGAACAAGGCACGCTTGAATCTCATCCATATCTCCAGCAAGAAAAACGCAATTCACAATACAAACCAGAGCTCTGGGCAAAGTATGTCACCAGCACTCGGAGTACAGGAAGTACAAAGGTATTTCCGCTTCCTGCAGACACATAACCAAGCCCTTTCCCTTTAAAAACGCCCACTTCCTGTAAAAGCCAGCAAAAGCCAAGAAAACGCAACGCTAGCAAACGCTACTACATGAAAGCTAATAAAAGCCTGTAAACGCTTAGCAGTTAAACGCTAGCGTTCTTGAAAAAAAAAACGCGGGCGTTTGAACGCGGCGTTTAAAAACGCTCCGCAGACGTCCGTCTGAACCAGCCCTAAGGGAGTCAGCGACAGCAGAGGGGATTTACTGCTGAAGACATTAGACAGATAATCTCTGAATTTAGGGAGTCGCGGGAAAGGAGATCTTACTAATAATCAGCTCTTCAGAGAAGAGGAGAAAAATATAAAAATGTCACCTCCTAAGGATGCTTCTCTCTTCTCTGAAATGTTTTGGACATAAACACAAATGTACTCACTCAAAAAGTCAGCGCTACACCAGGCCATTGAAATGCAATGATTAATTCATAAACCGCTTCAGGACCACCCATACTAAAAACATATGCCGCACTTACAGCTGCTTAAAGAGGAACTCCAGTGAAAATAATGTAATAAAAAGTGCTTCCTTTTTACAATAATTACGGTATGTATAAATGATTTAAGGTAGCCATACACTGGTCGATTTGCCATCAGATTCGACCAACAGATAGATCCCTCTCTGATCGAATCTGATCAGAGAGGGATCGTATGGCTGCCTTTACTGCAAACAGATTGTGAACCGATTTCAGCCTGAAACCGTTCACAATCTGTTGTGGTGGTGCTGCCGCCGCTCCCCCCGCCCGCATACATTACCTGCTCCGCCGGCGCGACTCCAGTCCCCAGGTCTCCGCTGCTCTGTCTCCGCTCTGGTCTCCAGGTCCGGCATGCTTTACTTCTTCCTGCCCAGCAGGAAGTTTAAAGAGTAGAGCGCCCTCTACTGTTTAAACTTCCTGCCGGGCAGGAGGAACTGACGCATGCCGGAGACCAGCGTGAACACGGAGCAGCGGTGACAGCGGGGCAGTCGCGCTGGCGGAGCAGGTAATGTATTGCCTCTCTATTGCGTCGGGCGCTTGAACGCCGCTAGCGACGCGCTCCCTACCCGCAAACGATCAACGGTAATTTTCCGCACGAAGCGATCGACGGGATCGATGGGATCGGACGAAATGGATCGAAATTCGGCGTGTAGAGCGAACGATTGGCAGCAGATTCGATCCCAGTGATCGAATCTGCTGTCGAAACGGCGGCAAATCAGGCCAGTGTATGGCCAGCTTAAGTCAGTATTTGCTCATTGTAAAATCTTTCCTCTCCATGATCTGACTTTTATCACATGGTGATATTTTTACTGCTGGAAGGTGATATCAGTGGAAGGAGATGCTGCTTGCTTTTTTTGGCAGTTGGAAACAGCTGTAAACAGCTCTTATTTCCCACAATGCTGCAAGGCTCCCAGAGTGTGATGTCAGAGCCATGGTCCTGACATCACACTGTGGGAGGGTTTTCACCACAATATCAGCCATACAGAGACCCCTGATGATCCATTTGTGGAAAGGAAAATATTTCTCATGGGAAAGGGGGTATCAGCTACTGATTGAGATGAAGTTCAATCCTAGGTTACGGTTTCTCTTTAAAAGATAAGTGAGGCAACAGATACCTTATCTGCTGCATAAGGTATCTGGGACATACACTGCTTCCTCAAATGAGTAAAGGTGCGTACACACATGTGACTATAGTCGTTTGTAACGATCGTTCCCCGATCTTTACCAACGACGATCGTTACAGAAAACGAACCACCGACTATTAAGGCAAACGATGAATGAGCCAAATCGCTACAAAAGAAAGTTCTGTCTCGGCGGATTTTAACCAACGACGATCGTTTGCAAAAGTAGTACATCGTTGGAAACGATCGTTCGTACTAGGCTTGACATGCGCATTTCACTATTTCTCCGTGAAACTTCTCATTTTTATGCGCAGGCGCAATAGTTGCTTTTTGTGATGTAACGTTCGTTCTAACGATCAGATCGTTACACACCTTTTAAAACTATCTTTACTTAGGTCGTTCTTTCATCAATTAAAAGTTCGTTCGTCGTTCTCAACGAACGATCGTTGTCGCATGTGTGTACGTAGCATAAGAAAGAGGGACAGAGGGATAGGGCTCTCAAAGAGGGACTGTTGCTCCAAAAAAAGGGACAGTTGGGAGCTATGCCCCCCCCCCCCCCCTCCCCCTTACCCCAACCTAAGCACTAGCCTCAGCATTGCTATTGCCAAGAACCAGCGCCCAAACCAATGACAGCAAATCAACCTGCATCCTTCAGTGAGGATCAAAGCAAATAAGCGATTAAAAGCAAAACACACAACCATATATTAGCTCTGCGGAAAGGATGCAGCAATTGCATTTTTTAATTGTGTTAAATTGCCCCGGTAGGTCTGATTAATCATGTGGCCGAACAGTATTTAATCACGCAAACTGCCTACTAAATCACTTCCGAGCAAGCAAAGCAGTGATTAAAACCTAAAATTTAAGTACCGTAACACTTTTAGCTGAGATAAAGGGAAGAATGTAGAGTGGGCAGACAGCAGAAGGCGCTGACTGAGTAAAGCCTTCGTATTATACCAGCCAAACTGCAAACGTGCCCAATCCAAAACAACGTATCCCAGAAAACACAAAATAAAAAACGCTCAGATAAATAACATGGTGTTTTTTTAAATAATCATGATAAAATTCCATTTTGTTAGGAGCTGGTTCACAGTGCATCAGTTGTGTTGCAGAAACTCTGCATGTCAACTCACTGCCCATACAATTCTATGGGCCTGTTCACAGTACTGGAGCGCGTTATTCTAACTCTCTGCATGCAGGCTTTGTATCCTGTGTCCATGTCCTGTGTCCATTGCAGTTCACACACATTTTAAAGGACCACTATTGCGAAAAAGTAGGCAGTTAAAATCTGACAGAACCGACAGGTTTTGGGCCAGTCCATCTCCTCATGGGGGATTCTCAGGGTTTTCTTTGTTTTCAACAGCATTTCCTGAACAGTAGTTGCAAAGTCTAACTGACAAAATAGTGTGCAAGTGAGCAGTGATGCTCAAATACGATCCGAGAGATACCCGGATAGTTTCTATTCGGATATCTCCCAGTACAGCTGTGCGGGGGGCGGGGGAGGGGTCAATCTTACCTGAATGACGTCTTCTTTGGTCCGTACGCGTCGCCTCCCACGATGCGCTGCAAGCGCCACATGCGCCGGTCACGTGACTACAAACACTTCCTCCTTCAACCCGGAAGGAGGAAGTGTTTGTAGTTACGTGACCGGCATATGCGGCTCTTGGAGTGCATCATGGGAGGCGACGCGTACGGACCAAAGAAGACGTCATTCAGGTAAGATTGACCCCCCCGCACAGCTGTACTGGGAGATACCCGGATAGCAACTATCCGGGTATCTCTCGGATCGTATTTGAGCACCCCTGCAAGTGAGTAGGGAGGCTGGCTGGTATCTTACCATTTTGGGAGTTAAACTGCTGTTCAGGAAATGCTGTCGAAAAAAACGAACCCTAAGAATCCCCCATGAGGAGATGGACTAGCCCAAAACCTGTCGGTTCTGTAAGATTTTAATTGTCTACTTTTTTCCGAGATAGTGGTCCTTTAACTTGTGCATTATGCAACTGACCACTGTGAACCCAGCCTTAATCACACACCTGAAACAAGCATGCAGCTAATATTGTCAGATTTGTCATAGATATCTGCTCCGCATGCTTGTTCAAGGTCTATGGCTTAAAGGACATCTGAGGTGAAAATAAACTGATGAGAAAAACTATTGTGTCTATCCTTAGTCTCCTAAAAATGACTTTTTTAACCACTTGAGGACTGCAGGGCTAAACCCCTGTAGTGACCAGGCCATTTTTAGCAAAATTGGCCACTGCAGCTTTAAGGCCAAGCTGCAGGGCCGCACAACTCAGCACACAAGTGATTCCCCCCCCCCCCCCCCCTTTTCTCCCCACCAACAGAGCTCTCTGTTGGTGGGGTCTGATCGCTCCCCCCATGTTTATTTTTTTTAAATAAATATTATTGTTTGTCGTTTTTGTTTAAAAACCCCTGTTTCTTTAAGACCCTTCCCTCCCTCCCTCCCCACAGCCAGCCAATTATGGCGATCGGCTGTCATAGGCTTCTGCCTATGAGAGCCGATCGCTCTCTTGTCCCCCAAGGGGACAGCCGTGTCACACGGCTGTCCCCAGTGCAGCGCTGCTGCTCATCGCAGCACTGCACCTAGTAAATAGACGGCGTGATCGCCGTCTAACAGTCTCACGAGCGGCAATAGCCACTCGGAGACTGAAGGCGGGGCGGAACTCCGCCCTCCGAGCATGAGATGCGCGTGCACCATGCGCGCGATCTCATGCAAAACAGAGCCCCAGGACTTTACGCCAATTGGCGTTAGGCGGTCCTGGGGCTGCCGCCGCGGCCACGCCTACTGGCGTGACGCGGGCGGCAGAAGGTTAAGATATCACACAGTTTTACTTTTCTGTATAAATCAATGCTGCGGCTCTCTCTCTCTCTCTCTCTCAGGAATGGTCACTGCTTTCCACGGAATTGTATTTTCCGCAATTTTGGGCGGAAATTGGTCATTCCGTTCCGTTTGTTCGGAACGGAATTGCTTTTTCAATCTGGCGGAATTCCAAAATTGCCTGTGAAATTCTGCTGGTATCCGTTGATGGTTTTAAGCTGAAAATTCAGTTCAATGGCATCAAGTCCTAGAGGGAGAGAGAGAGAGAGCTTGTTTTTCTCTTGGGTATATCACGATGGTACATGCTAGGCTGGCTTCAGAATGTAGCATTGTAGTGTGTTGTGTTGGTGGTATAATGGTTAGGATAGCAGCCTACTGAGCCCTAGATCTGGGTTCTATTCCTGGCCAATGTGATTTGGCTTTTGACATGCTACAAATCCTTAAGCAAGCTAATTTTTCTCTTGGATATATCCTATTGGTACATGCTAGGCTGGCTTCAGCATGTAGGTGCCCGCTTTCCTCTGTGGGTGCACAATGCAGGGAATAGCAGCGGCAAAATGCAGAGTGAGAGATGAATGGCTGGGACATTTGCACTCAGGGGCTGGGGCACCCCTGTGAGGAGGGCACCAGATATCACAGCAGCAGCACTTTCCCCCTGCATCTCCAGCCTGGAAATAGCAGAAAGCTCTGGACACCGCCAAACCAGAAGCCGTTCCCCAGACAGAATTACATAACCACCCCCACCACTGAAAAACCGATTTCCTCCCAAACTAGACAGCCACCATGCAGCCTCCATCCCAGTGAATACGATAGTCCAGCAGAGAAGGCAGCCGCAGCGGGGGAGAATGACAGCACCAGATAACTCACATTCACCTATTGCGATCCAAGCAATAGAGGTCCCGTCATCCGGAGCCCATCTGTCTCCTCTAGAGTGCTGCCGCTCTGTTACTACTACTATTATTACTTCCTGTCTGAACTGAGAATCAGGAAGTTCAGAGCGAGCGGCTGCACTGTAGAAGAGACAGATGGGTTTCAGATGTCGGGATCTCTATCGCTTGCATCATGGATAGGTGAGTGAAAGGTAGCTGCAGCAAGAATGATAGCAGCAGATGGCAGTGGTTCTCTGTAGGAAGGGAGGGAGGAGTGGGCAGCGGCAGAGCGCACAGTAGCAGGAGGGGGACCTAGGAGGAGAGCCTGGCTCTGAAGACAATCAGCAGCGCACGGCATCATTAGACAAGACAAGACAAATAACATTTATATCACGCTTTTCTCCTGGCGGACTTAAAGCGCCAGAGCTGCAGCCACTAGGACGCGCCCTATAGGCAGTAGCAGTGTTAGAGAGACTTGCCTAAGGTCTCCTACTGAATAGGTGCTGGCTTACTGAGCAGGCAGAGCCGAGATTCGAACCCTGGTCTCCTGTGCCAGAGGCAGAGCCCTTAAAGGGACTCCGAGCAGTGCCTGTGGGTATACCTTTAAGCATACCCACAACTAATTAATTACATCCTAACACCTACCAGCATGATGTTTGTAATTATATCCCCCTGGATTACTTATATTTCTCTGCATTGTGCTGAATCGAGCTGCCGACTTTGGAGAAAAGTCGTCCTGTCCTGTGTAATACAATGTAACTATGGAAAGATGCATATCATTTTGAAGCTCTCTTTCTCCTCTTTCCAATGATAGATAAACTGCCACCCAACGCCTTTTAGTTTTCGCTATTTTTGCGATCGAAATTGCTGCGGCCGCAATTTCGATCGCGAAAATATCGAAAACTAAAAGGCATAGGGTGTCAGTTTATATATCATTGGAAAGAGGAGAAAGAGAGCTTTAAAATGATATGCATCTTTCCATAGTTACTGCACTGCTCAGAGTTCCTTTAACCATCATACCATCCAGCCACCGCTGACAGGATGGCGATGGCTGGTTTATGTGCTGATGGGACCCCTTTGACTCTGAATGGGGGGGGGCCCCAAGCGACTGCTTTTATTGCCTGGTTGGTAATCCGGCCCTTGGTGACTGGGGTTCAAATTCACTAAAGGGGCCACAAACAGCCAATCAGATTTCTTTGCTGGATAAACTGCTTCCATTCAAACATTTTTGATGCCAGGAAAATGAAAGCTCACAAACTTGGTCATTGAGTGACTGTGTCAAGGTTACAAAAAAGTGGGTGGAGCCAAAACATATTTCACTGGTGAAATCTAAACTGCAGCCATGCTTACACTGTTAATGGCAGGGTTCTTAGTTTGCACAGTTGGTCACTGGGGGACTGGGATTAATATTCAGGAAAATGGGTGGAGCCTACAACAGCCAATCAAAATTCACCTGTTGATTTTCAAGGGGAATATTTAAATTGCTTCTATTCTTACACTGTTAATGGCTGTTAATAGCAGATGCCTCAAACCTGGTACAGTTGGTCACTGGGTGACTGGGGTTCAAATTCAGAAAGGGGGCGGAGCCAGAAACGGCCAATCAGATTTGATTCATTTCAATGGAAATATACAAATGATTGATACCAAGGACCTCAAAGCTCATAAACTTGGTAATTGAGTGACTATATGTCAAGGTTAGAAAAAGTGGGCGGCACCAACAACTACATTTTTTTACATGGGAAAATATAAACTGCAACCATTCTTACCCTGTTAATGGCAGGGTTCCCAAACTTGACACAGGTGACCACTGGGTGTCTGGGATTAATATTTACAAAGTGGGTGGAGCCTACAACAGCTAATCGAAATTCACCTATTGATTTTCAAGGGTAATGTTTACATTGCTACCATTCTTATACTGTTAATGGCATAGGGCTCAAACCTGATACAGTCAGTCATTGGGTGAGTCCAAATTCACTAAAGGGGATGGAGCCACAAACAGCCAATCACATTTGTTAAGATTGATTTCAGCTATTCTGTTATTGGCAGGGTTCTCAAACTTGACACAGTTGATCACTGGATGACTGGTATTAATATTCAGATAAGTGGGTGGAGCCTACAACAGCCAATCAAAATTCACCTATTGATTTTCAAGGGGAATATTTACATTGCTGCCATTCTTACACTCTTAATGGCAGATGCCTCAAATCTGGTACAGTCAGTCACTGGGAGACTTGGGTTTAAATTCTCAAAAGGGGGCGGGCTACAAAAAGCCAATCAGATTTGTTTAATTTCAATGGAAAAATTAAACTTATTGATGCCAAGGACCCCAAAGCTCATAAACTTGGCTATTGAGTGACTGTATGTCAAGGTTAAAAACATCCAAAAACAACTAACTTTTTACATAGGAAAATACAAACTGCAGCCATTCTTACACTGTTAATGGGTGACTGGAGTCCAAACGCTGGAGAGGGGTGGAGTCACAAACCGCTAATCAGTGGTGCTCATCCAATATTCGAGTATCCGAACTACCCAGATAATCTGAACTTTTTCCACTATCCGAACTTTGAATAGCGATTCGGATTCCAAAATTTCAAACTCAGATATCCGATTCGGATCGGATATCTGGGTATCCGAATCCGGATTCAATCCGGATTTTGAAAAGGGGTATCCGAGCAGCACTGCCGTTAATCTGATTTATTTAATTTCTATGGTAATATACAAATTATTGATGCCAAAGCTCACAAACTTGGTCATTGAGTGTTTGTGTGTTAGGGTTAGAAAAAGTGGGTGCAGCCGACACCAGCCAAATACATACCCGGGCAACGCCGGGTCATCAGCTAGTTAATAATATTATAAATAGAAAAAGGTATATCTATATAATAGAATAAATAGCTTTACAATCAGGTATGCATTAAAAATCTTAAAATAACTGTAATATTAAAAGTGATATATTAGTAAGTTAATAAATCTGAAAACTATAATCAACGCATTATAAGTGTAAAAAACAAAGTTAATACCAAAAGCGATGTATTTCTAATAGAATAAGGTTGAAAACGATATTTAAGCATTATACGTATGAAAACGAATTTTAAAGTGATAAAATAAGTGTAAACGAAAATGTACTTGTTACACTCCTGAAAGCGAAATTTAAAAATGAAAAAATAAGTAAAACCTCCTATAAGCGAAATTTAAAAACGAAAAAATAAGTAAAACCTCCTATAAGCGAAATTTAAAAACGAAAAAATGAGTAAAATCTCCTATAAGCGAAATTTAAAAACGAAAAAATAAGTAAAACACAAAGTCAAAATGAATTTGTAAACAATATTTGTAATAAACCTTATTCTGAAAACTTTTGTTAACATGATCCCTGTAACCGCTATTTCTCGGGCGCCCAAATTTCCTGTCGGGCGCCCAATAGCCGATATTTTGCATTGCAGTCTATGGAGGCGCCCTTTTTGTCCATTAGCCATATGCACCCTTTTTTACTGCTTCCATTTTATTCATGATGTTTGTTTAACTACAGTTGATTTTTAAAGGAAACGTCAGGGAAAATGTAAAAAAATCAGATCTATGTACCTGGAGCTTCCTCCAGCCCTTGGAAGCCTATGCGTCCCTCTCCATGTTCCTCTACAAGACGGTCTCCCTGGAAGAAGGTAAGTAGATGTGAATTTTTTTCATTTTCCCTGAAGGGCAACTGAAGTGAGAAGACTATGGTGGCTGCCACGTTTATATCCTTTTAAACAATACCAGTTGCCGGGCAGCCCTGCTGGTCTATTTGGCTGCAGTAGTGTCTAAATAACACCAGAAACAAGCATGCAGCTAATCTGTCAGATCTGACAATAATGTCAGAAACACCTGATCTGCCTAGTGCTTGTTCAGGGTCTATGGCTGAAAGTATTAGAGGCAGAGAGTCAGCAGGGCTGCCTGGTAACTAGTATTGCTTGAAAGCAAATAAACATGGCAGCCTCCATATACTGTATCTCTCTTCAGTTGTCCTTTAAGTTAGAGCATCTGATCTGCATTTTTGTAGAAAGACAAAATGAAAAATCAAGAGCCCACGATGGTATAGTATGCTAAAGGACACCCGAGGTGACATGTGACATGATGAGATAGACATGTGTATGTACAGTGCCTAGCACACATAACTATGCTGTGTTCCTTTTCTTCTTTATCTGCCTGAAAGAGTTAAATCATACAGTGTGACCCTCACTGATAAGAAATTACAACTATAAAACACTTTCTTAGCAGAAAATGGCTTCTGAGAGCAGGAAAGAGATACAAAGGGGTAAATAGTTCATAGATTTTAGCTCTGGCATACTTCAATGAATGTGTCATTGAGCAAAATTATAAAACATGTAAAAACTTAAAAAGAAGATTTAAATATAAAATAAAACCGTGGAATATCTTAGTCATTTGTAGCATACGCCGCATCTTCGATCTATCTAATAGAGTGCGTGCCTCAACCTTGAAGCAAGAAGAATAAAGGTGGGTACACACATCAGATAACAGTCTTTGGAAAATCAAAGATCACAGACCAATTTTACCCCCTTCCGTGTAGTATGAGAGCCATACCTTCACAGTCTATTCTATTGAGCTGAACTCCCCATCAGACAGAAATCTTTGCAAGATGCTGTACACAGAGATGCAGTACACATGCAACAGATCAGTTTCTACCGTGTAATAGAGCCGCTGGCTCGATTCCCGCTCATCCCCGCGGGCGCCCAGATCGATTCCCGCTCGTCCCCGCGAGCGCTTTCTTATTTTCCACTCGTTTCTTCTTTTGTCCTTCCCGCCGGTATCAAGCGCAGCAGAATCGATCCGGCAGGGTATCGGACACGGCTCAATTACATGGTAGAAAACATACCGTGTATGCCCAGCATGAGATCTGCAGATATCATAGACTATAAATGCATTTTGCAGAAACTGATTTTTTTGCAGGAACAGATCTTTTGCAGATACTGATCTGTTGCATGTGCACAGCATCTGTGTGTGCAGCATCTTGCAAAAAAATGTATCTGATGGGGAGTTCAGCTCAATAGAATAAACTGTGTAGGTATGGCTCTCATACTACATGGAAGGGGATAACATTGGTCTGTGATCTTTCATTTTCCAAAGACTTTTATCTGATGTGTGTACCCACCTTTAGGCTTTCCATTAGAAAATGTATGCGTGCTCAAACACCAAGTTTAACCCTAGCAAGTCTGGCTTTCCAAATCTGCCCTAATTGGCTATTCATGAGGCAATGCTCATGCAAATATGCATTTGCTTTCGCATGCCAAACTATGCAGGGTAAAAAAACTAATACCACAAAGCGGTCCCACTGCAGGAATTAGTTCATGCTACATTAGCACTATCCAGGAGTGCCACTGGGAGGCTTTCCAATACCCCCTGTTCTGCTTTATGCGCACTAACTTGGGCCCTCCACATGAGATAGGAGTGAAGCATGGGTCACCCCGAGTTTTAGAGCTCAGGGCTGGCTCACGTACAACACTCCAGGGGGGGACAGGCGCAGACAACTCACTGCAGGGCTCACACCACTGGAGCAAGCCATTCACAACCTGCCTCCAAAGGATACAACTGCAAAAAATGCTTTCCATGCTCAAACGCCAAGTTTAACTCTAGCAAGTCTGGCTTTCCAAATCTGGCCTAATTTGTTATTCATGAGGCAATGCTCATGCAAATATGCATTTGCTTTCGCATGCCAAACTATGCAGGGTCAAAAAACCAATACTGCAAAGCGGTCGCCCTGTGGGAATAAGTTCATGCTACATTAGCACTATCCAGGAGCACCACGGGGAGGATTCCCAATGCCACTCTTTTTATACAACCAGGGGGGACCGCGGGGTCCCAGGCTCTCTCACTGCCTGGGAACCACAGCAGCACCCCAGAGGGGGAGGCTGGATGGCGCACCCGACCCCCCTAAGCGTGGCCAGCGCCAGGGAAAGCCGTCCGCACCCACCTCCCAATATTAAAAACAGGCACTTACCATTGCGTTCTGCTACATGCGCATTAATTTTCTCATGGAAAGCATTTTTTGCAGTTGTATCCTTTGGAGGCAGGTGGTGGATGGCTTGCTCCTGGGGTGTGAACCTTGGAGTTAGTTGTCTGCGCCTGTCCTCCCCCCACTCTGGAGTGCTGTATGTGAGCCAGCCCTGAGCTCTAAAGCTCGGGGTGACCCATGCTTCACTCCTTTCTCATGTGGTGCCCCCAAGTTAATGCGCATGTAGCAGAACGCAATGGACGTTAAGGTAAGTGCCTGTTTTTAATATTGGGAGGTGGGTGCGGACGGCTCTCCCCGGCGCTGGCCACACTTGGGGGGGGGGTTGTCTGCGCCACCCAGCTTCCCCCTCCGGGGTGCTGCTGTGGTTCCCAGGCAGTGAGAGTGCCTGGGACCCCGCGGTCCCCTGGTTGTATAAAAAGGGGGCATTGGGAATCCTCCCTGTGGCGCTCCTGGATAGTGCTAATGTAGCATGTAGCAGTGTTGCTTGCGAATTTTCACCTAAGTCATTTTCGCATCGAAAATCCAGTTTTCGGCGAATTTTCACACAAATCTTCAGAAATATTTGCGTTTTCGAAAATTCATTGTATGCAGATGCTTATGCCCTTATGCAGAAAAATGTCCACAATAATCCGCATGGAAATTCAGTCTATGCAGACGTTTATACGGAAAAATGTCCGCAATAATGCGCAAGAAACTTCTCTGAATGCAGACGCTAATGCCCTTATGCGGAAAATGTCCGCAATAATACGCAAGTAACGCGAAAATGAGGCGAAAATTAACGCGAAAAAATTAGATGGAAAATTTGCCTGTCAAAACGAAATTAGGCGAAAATTCTGTAAAAATTTTTGCTCATCACTGGCATGCAGCAGGGCGACCGCTTTATTGGTTTTTTGACCCTGCATATAGTTTGGAATGCAAAAGCAAATTTGCGTGAGCATTGCCTCATGAATAGCCAATTAGGCCAGATTTGCAAAGCCAGACTTGCTAGGGTAGGCCTCTTTTCCACGGACAGTTGATAGGCAGTAAAATGCCTCTCAAAATCTTACAACTGCTCACTACTGCCTGGTAACAGCTTGCTGCTGCCTGGTAACAGCTTGCTGCTGCCTGGTAACAGCTTGCTGCTGCCTGGTAACAGCTTGCTGCTGCCTGGTAACTGCTTACTGCTGCCTGGTAACTGCTTACTGCTGCCTGGTAACTGCTTACTGCTGCCTGGTATCTGCTTACTGCTGCCTGGTATCTGCTCACTGCTGCCTGGTATCTGCTCACTGCTGCCTGGTATCTGCTCACTGCTGCCTGGTAACTGCTTGCTGAGCACACAGCTCAACAGTCCGTGGAAAAGAGGCCTTAAACTTGGTGATTGAGCACGCATACATTTTCTCATGCAAAGTACTTCTTCTTCTTGCTCGAAGGTTGAGGCACTTACTCTATTACATAATTATATATATAGAAGGAGGATAGATACAATTGTTTATTTCATTTGTTTATTTTCACCTCGGGTGTCCTTTAAGATTATGTAAAGGAGTATTTTGCATAAAATGATGCTCACAAGTGAAGATAACTGCTAAGGCAATCACTGATTAAAGTGTACCTGAGGTCACACGTGATATGCTGAGATAAGCACATGTTCATTGCAAAACATATTCATAACCAGGCTGTTTTCATTTCTTTCTCTTTTTTTGCTGCCTGAAAGAGTTAATTTTAAGGCATGCAAGTGACAGCTTCTGTTTAATCGGTACCATGTCAGGAATACAGTAATCATCACTGATAAGCAGATTATAGCCATAAAAAGTTTTCCAGGCAGAATAAAACTTCAAGTTCTGAGAGCAAAAAAAAGAGATAGAAAAAAGTCAATAGTTCATGTATTATCTATACGGCTTTTAGGACCATTGTAGGACCATTGTAGCCCCTCACACACTCCAATGAGTTCTGGTTCACCATGAGCTTGCTGGTTATTCTGTATCTCTCGGTTTTACAAGCCCTACTGCATAGAGCCAAATTAATAAATGCCATGCACTGATGAGGATCAAACAATCCGAAACAGTCTGTATGCATGTTGGATTATTATGGCTCTGTACAAATTAACAAGCTGACACATCATTGCATTCCAGCGGATCTGGAGGTGTGTTTAGCTTCTAAGGGTACAATGGTTAATTTGCATATATTCAGCAGTGGTGCCTGGGAGACATCTCAAGCTCACTCCAACCTGAATTATCGCAAATTCTTTCTGTTTTAAGAAAGCAAACTTTTGTTTTTCTAAGTATTATCTATGGGACACTTAAATGACTGCCAGCAGAGACAATAAAACATTCAATCTACTTTGTAAATATTTAAAAATAAAACAATAGGATATCTTTTAAAGGAGTAGGAGGATAAATACAATTGTTATCTCATCAGTTTATTTTCACCTCTGGTTCACTTTAACCATTTAGGCCGTGCAGACGTGAGCTTCACGTCCACAACGGGAGCAGCTAGAGCCGCAGGGACGCGCTAGTCACAACCCTGCAGTTTGGGGGGTTCGCAGGCGATCGCACTGCTGCTGCCAGCAGAGGGGGGATTGGCTGCAGGGAACAAAAGTCCCCTGTGCCAATCCGAGCATGTCTGCCGAGAATAAACACTGTTATTGTTCAAAAACAGTGTTTATTCTTTACATACAGCCCGCCGCTGATTTCCGCAGGTTTCCATCGCCGATCGTTACATTTATGAATGGAAACAATGTTTCCATTCATTATCTCCCCACCGCCACTGTGATCGGAGGCTTCCGAAACCTCTGTCACTTCCCCTAGTTACAATGTAATGATATATTGTATCCTATTTAGCTAGTTACAATGTAATGATATATTGTATCCTATTTAGCTAGTTACAATGTAATGATACATTGTATCCTATTTAGCGTACAAAGTATGCTAATAGGATTTTTGCTCAGCAGGGACATCTTGTGGCCAAATAGTAAAATACACCTACTGACTTTAGGGGGAAAAAAATAATATCTTTGACAAGAGGGCATATAATTATTAAATATTGGGCTAAAAATTAGTGATGGATGTAAAACAGAGATAATGCACCTTTATTTCCAAATAAAATATTGTCACCATACATTGTACTAGGGATATAATTTTAACGTTGCAATAACCGGGACAAATGGCCAAACTAAATGTGTGGATTTTAACTAAGGTAGTGTAACGATTTGCAGTGTATTGCTCAGAACTTAACGGATGTCAGTATTTTATTCAACATGTAAAACAGGTGTTTGGTGCACACTTATAAACAAGATACACTAAGGCACCTAATAAGTGCTGCCCCCCAGTGGCAAGGGCCCACTGGTGGGATCAAGGTCGTACAGGCAGAGGTCAGCAGCAGATCAGGTTTAGCCAAGGTACAGTATCGTGAGGCAAGAATCAGAGTCTATAGACAGGCAGAGGTCGGCAACAGATCAGATTGGCGAAGGTACAGAATCGAGAGGCAAGAGAGTAATCAGTGGTTCAGGCAAGAGGTCATACACAGTAATATTCAAATACAATAGTAATAATAATCCTAGGCTAAGTGCGAATCCCCAGGGTCCTGCCGGTTCAAACACACAAGGATCTGACTAAGATCTGAGCGCTAGCACCGAAGTATTCGCAACAACAGACAAGGAAGCACTGACACATCCAGCCTTAAATATCCTAAGGCAGCTCATACAGCCCGCCCTGGCATACTCCAACCAATCAGTAGAGAACTGCAGGGAGACTAGAGTCAGCTGACCGGCCTGTCAGCTGACCCGTCTCCTGAGATCATAAAGATGCTGGCGTTTCGCGCGCTTGGGCTGCCCTAGCCCTGTGGAGCACTGAGAGCCCCGCTCTGCTAGAGAGCGCCGCCGGGCCCTGACACGCCGGGCTGGCGGCGGTGATGACGTCAGGCATGGGCGCAGCAGTCGCGCTGCTGCCCGCTGATGAGATACCGCTCTCCATCCTGACAGGTAGCATGAATTGTTTTAAAACTATAATGGCTGAAAACTGAAAAATAATGAATTTTTTCATTTTATTTCTTATTATTACCATTATAATGCATTTAGAATAACATAATTCTTAACACAATGTACCACCCAAAGAAAGCCTAATTGGTGGCGGAAAAAATAAGGTATAGATCAGTTCTTTGTGATAAGTAGTGATCAAGTTATTGGGGAATGAATGGGAGGAGCACTGACAGGTGAAAATTCCTCTCATCCATAAGGTGAAAAATACCTGTGGGCTGAAATGGTTAAACAGGTGGGGAGCTTAGACCTGACCCGACTCTGTAGAGTAGATAAAAAGGGGGGACTGGGTCCCTCCACCAGGGGGGCCAAAACTTGCAGATAACAATAGAACAGAGGTGCCAAAAACAAAATATACTCCTTATTCTGCCTGATGAAGCAGGTCACACCTGTGAAACGCGTTGCACTGTGGACTATTTAATTAGGCTAATAAGTCCACCATTGCCTCCCTTTTTAAACACTTCTGTTCTACTATTATCTGCATGATCTATATTCTTGTTCAGAGCCAGCCTACTGTTAAAAGTATTAGAGACAGAGGATCAAAAGGACAGACAGGTAACTTGCATTTATTAAAAGGAAATCAATATGGCAGCCTCCATATCCCTTTAACCTCAGATTTCCTTTAAGTCCCGCATCAGGATCGGGGTGCTCCGGTGACAAGAAAATACCATACATAACACCTCTCATGTCACTCAGGTATTCCCTCAGTGAGAATCACATCAGGCCACAGAGGACAATCCTTCTCACCGCACTGACATGTAGTCCCAATATTTCCCTCCAATTCCATAACCGCTATAAACCGAAGCCAGTAATATGGGAGAGTAATCCCATTTCTGTAAATAGAGGCAGCTGGTTTAATTACGTGGCTCCATGTGTCCGATGTAGTGCGACGTTCTGAGGTGTCTGTACTTCCTGTGGCTACATTAACACTCCTCTCCCTTCACATCCTTCTTGGCAATCGCTGCTTGTTTGGAGACGTAACCTGTACACAGTAGCTGTCAAGGAAGGGCACTGTGTAATATGGCGAGCCATTTTTTCTGGCCCCTGATCAACAAAAATATTCTCATTTTATATTTAATCGCTCAGAACACGAACACATTTCCCCCTCACCTGGGCGTCGCTGGCCCTTTTGATGACAAACTAAGGCATAGAGGCTTTTTCAGGCAAATGATGCCTTCTTAAAGTGGATCCGAGATAAACTTTTACTCATTGCATAATTGTGTTCCTTTCATATAGTTTATAGGGCCTCAGCGGCCGGCCAGGACGTGATCCTGAACTCTGCATGCCGCCGCCTGGTCTAGTGACTAGACCAGGCAGCGGCATGCAGATTTCAGGATCACATCCTGACCAACCGCTGCCACTCTGCTGGAGGGCAGGGGCGAGTCGGGGAAAAGCCTGGGACACACGCGAAGGAGCCGCTGGAGCCCAGCTACCCAGCCAAGCCAGGTACCCAGCCAGCCCGCTGCCCTCATGCCCAGCCAGCCTGCTGCCCACATGCCCAGCCAGGTACCCAGCCAGCCCGCATGCCAAGCCAGGTACCCAGCCAGCCCGCCCGCGTGCCCAGCCAGGTACCCAGCCAGCCTGCATGCCAAGCCAGGTACCCAGCCAGCCCGCCCGCGTGCCCAGCCAGGTACCCAGCCAGCTTGCATGCCCAGCCAGGTACCCAGCCAGCCCGCTGACCGCATGCCCAGCCAGGTACTCAGCCAGCCCACTGCCAGCATGCCCAGCCAGGTACCCAGCCAGCCCGCATGCCCAGCAAGGTAACCAGCCAGCCCGCATGCCCACTTAGGTACCCAGCCAGCCCGCTGCCCGCATGCCCAGCCAGGTACCCAGCCAGCCCGCATGCCCAGCCAGGTAACCAGCCAGCCCACTGCCCGCATGCCCAGCCAGGCACCCAGCCAGCCCGCATTCCCAACCAGGTACCCAGCCAGCCCGCATGCCCAGCCAGGTAACCAGCCAGCCCACTGCCCGCATGCCCAGCCAGGCACCCAGCCAGCCCGCATTCCCAACCCGGTACCCAGCCAGCCCGCATGCCCAGCCAGGTTCCCAGCCAGCCTGCTGCCCAGCCAGGTACCCAGCCAGCCCGCATGTCCAGCCAGGTACCCAGCCAGCCCGCATGCCCAGCCAAGTACCCAGCCAGCCCTCATGCCCAGCCAGGTATCCAGTCTACCCGCATGCCCAGCCAGGTACCCAGCCTGCCCGCATGCCCAGCCAGGTACCCAGCTAGCCCGCAGCCCAGCCAGCCCGCATGCCCAGCCAGGTACCCAGCCAGCCCGCATGCCCAGCCAGGTACCCAGCCAGCCCGCATGCCCAGCCAGGTACCCAGCCAGCCCGAATGCCCAGCCAGGTACCCAGCCAGCCCGCATGCCCAGCCAGGTACCCAGCCAGCCCGCATGCCCAGCCAGGTACCCAGCCTGCCCGCTTGCCCAGCCACCCAGCCTGCCCACTCGCCCAGCCAGGTACCCAGCCAGCAGGGCCGGATTTGTACCTTTCACCGCCCAAGGCCTGCAGTCACCAATCGCCTGATTCCCCCCCCCCCCCCCCCACAAACACCCATTCCCCAACACTTTAACACCACTGAATCAACAAATCATGTGTAATTTAATTAAACAAGAAAAACCGCAACAGTGTATATCAATAAAATTTATTTAATATTAACCTACTCATAAGTAGTTTATTAAAATACTGTAGGCTGTTTGGGGGATTTTGAAATGTGGCATTACCACTTCGAGTTTGGCACTGGGAGCAGGGACAGTGCACTGTGGAAAGGGAGCTATGCTGCAAAATCAAAGAGGTAATGCCATATTTTAAAATCCCCCAAACCGTGTACAACATTTTAAACAAATGTATGGATGTGGATATTTCACTTTAGTTGTTGGTGGTGGTAGGGCAAACACTTCCACAACTGGAATTTGGGAAATTGCCATGGGCCCTGAGCTGGCTGCCACACCATCTTAGGTCTCCCTGCAACTTAATTGTGGTCCCGGACCCCGAGGTGCCTGCAAAGTTTTCGGCAGTGTAACGATTTACTTGTCCTGGCTGATGCACTCCTTCATTAGTCCATGTGTTCCTGTCCTCATAAATCTCTGGCTGCATTTTCTCAGTGGCCCAGCGGTATATTACTATGTAATAACATGCGCCAAGTCACGGACGAGAGGCAAATAGTAAAGGCATAAAGCCACAGACGTGAGTATAAAGACAAGAGTGCATGGAGTAGTGGAGGAGAATGCCATCAGGGAAAAGTGAGTAGCTATGCTTCTGGAAGCTCTGCTGGGGCCCCGAGGAAAGCAATAAAATTGGGGGGAGACCTGAGGGGCAGCAGCTAACTCCAGGAACCCTTGTGGGGGGAATTGGAGAAAGTGATTGCTAATACCACTTATGGGGCAGGTGTCATGTGGGACACCAGGTTAATTTTGTATGAAGCCCTGTTGTAACTATAACTGACCTTAGATGGTGGGGACTAGTGGAGGGGAGAGACCATAAAACAATTGGAAGATGATTAATAATTAGCATAGTCATTCTCTTACCTACTGTCAGGGCCGGTTCTAGCTACATTGGGGCCCCGGAGCAAGAGTAACCGGGGCCCCACTGACAATCACCTCTTGCAACAAATTACCCCCCTCCCCCCATGTGTCCTGAGACAAGTCAGTCCCCCCAATATGATAACCAAATGTGCCCCTAATGTCCACCCCTTCCCCTACTACGATAGCCATATATGCCCCTAATATCCCCCTTCCAAGACTGATAGCCATATGGGTAGGCCCCTTATGTCCCCCTTCCCCTGACTATGATAGCCATATGGGCCACTTGTGTCCCCCTCTTCCCACTATGATAGCTTATGGGACCCTTGTGTCGTCCCCCCCCCACCACTATGATAGCCAGCTATATGTGCTCTTAATTAATGTCTCCCCTTCCTCCCAGTACAATAGCTATATGTGCCCCTAACTAACCTCCCCCCAACCCACTACAATAGCTTATGGGCCCCTTATGTTCCCCCCCCCCACTGATAGCCAGCCATATCCACATGTGCCCCTCCCCCCCCCCCCCCCGTGTGCGCGCTGCCCCCCTCCCTCTCGCAGTGTTACAGAGCTGATGGGAGACATGCAGCACATTACACACTGACCTGCTGCGAGTTCCAAGCCAAGCAGGTCCGTTGGTCTCCTCTGTAGTGCCGATATTCTCCACTTCCTGCTTCTTACATTGGGCACTAGTGCCCAAGCGCTGAAGCAGGAAGTGGAGAATATCGGCACTACAGAGTAGACCAACGGACCTGCTTGGCTTGGAACTCGCAGCAGGTCAGTGTGTAATGTGCTGCATGTCTCCCATCAGCTCTGTAACACTGCGAGAGGGAGGGGGGCAGCGCGCACACGAGTAAAGCTGGAGGGGCCTCTGCCTTGAGGGTAGCACGATTTAGGGGGATGAGGGGGACACAATGGGGCCCCTAATGGTGCTGGGGCCCATGGGCAAATGCCCCTTTTGCCCATATTTCCTCCACACGGGCTGGGCTTCCTAGTCACGTGTAGCATGAATGTCACTGGCCGGGGAACTAGGAAAATTTGTACTTACCTTCGGTAATTTTCCTTTCCTGATACAACTCCATGTCGGCATACTCTGGGTTAGGCTCCGCCCCCTTAACCTCTACAGGACCCAATAAAATTATAAAAGGGGCTGAACCACCCCTACCTGCATTCTAGTATAGTACTCAGACCTATGGACCCTTAACGGGTGGGTCGCATGCCGACATGGAGTTGTATCAGGAAAGGAAAATTACCGAAGGTAAGTACAAATTTTCCTAGTTTCCTGATACCTCCATGTCGGCATACTCTGGGATCTAACTAGTAGAATAAAAAGACAAGACGGGTGGGACATAATGCAAATAATTTCTTATTCATCAACAGCAGATAACACTTTTCTTCCAAAGTTTACAGTAGACAGTGCCCCCGGATCAACCTGATAGTGATTAATAAAGGTATTCGTGGAAGTCCAATTTGCTGCTTTGCAAATGGTGGTCAATGAAACTCCCGAATACGCTGCCCAAGAAGAGGCTATACTCCTCGTAGAATGTGCCGAAGTAGAAGGAGACACCGTCCCCCTGGCTCTATATGCTGCTTTTATAAGCCTGACAATCCATGTGGCAATTGTCCTCGACGTCACCTCTCTTCCTTTCCGTGGACCTGAGGGACAGATGAATAAATGCTCCGTAGTTCTCAAGGATTCTGTGTCCAGCAGATATTTCCGCACAATCCTGGCCACATCTAAAGGATGATCTTGCTCTGGAAATGCTGGCACATTCCACTCTTGATTTAGATGCTTTTCCGACACCACTTTAGGCAGAAAGTGCAATAGTGGTCTTAGTACAATCCTATCTGGGAAGAACATCAGATAAGGATCCTTGTAACCCAGCGCCTGAATCTCTGAGACTCGCCGTCCAGAAGAAATTGCAATGAGAAAAGTCGCCTTCAGCGTCAGATTCCAAATCGAGCATTGCTCCAATGGCTCGAATGGCGGACCTGACAGATATGATAGAACTAATGGTAAGTCCCAACTTGGCATCGTTTTCCGGATAGGAGGCCTAATTTTCAATAGGGCCTGGAAATACTGTTGCACAGATCTTTCTGAAGCTAGCCTGTATCCAGTTAGTGCCGAGATTGCTGACAGGTGTCACCCTTAATGTGCTGACACTTAAACCTAGCTCTACCCCAGATTGGATAAAATCCAACACTTGCGGAATAGACGGATTCAGATAGTCTATGTTGTTTTGCATTGCAAAGTCAATAAACTTTCTCCAAACCCTGTGGTAGGTTTTGTTCGTAGATTTTTTCCTTGCTTTTAGTAAGGTTTCTATCACTGGCTCTGAGAATCCAGATCTTCTTAAGATTCCCCTCTCAACCTCCATGCAGTTAGCTCCAATCTCTGCGGGTTCTTGTGAAGGCACATGTTCTGGGATACAATGTCCGGAATCTTCGGTAATCTCACCGGTGGGCACAAGGACATATGTAACAACAGAGGGAACCAAGGCCTCTTGGGCCAGTATGGGGCAATCACAATTGCTTCTATCTTCTCCGATAACAGTCTCTTTAGGAACCTCAGAAGGAGCGGAACTGGAGGATAAGCATACACTAGCTACGCCTTCCACATCTGTTCCCATTGACTTCGGACAAGCTGTCCTGGAGAAGAAATTGGGTAGTTGATTGTTCATTGACGACGCGAAGAGGTCGATCTGAGGCAACCCCCACTGGTGCACCAGACCCATAAACACTGACCTCTTTAGTTGCCACTCGTTGTTCCTCATCGTTTGCCTGGATAACAAGTCTGCTTGGATGTTCTGTACCCCTGGAATATATATCGCTCTTATTGCCGTCCAATTCTTCTCTGCCCATTCCATCAGAGGAGCCATTTCTCTCATCAGGGTGGCACTTCTGGTTCCCCCTTGCTTCTGGATGTAGGCTACAGCTGCCTTGTTGTCCAACTGGAAGCATACCGCCTTGTTCTGTAGTAGGTGGGCAAATCTTCGAGAAGCCTTCACCGCTGCTCTCAACTCTAGTACATTCGACACTACCCCCAGTTGGGGAGGCACCCATATATCCTGAACCCATTGATCTTGACAATGTGCACCCCAACCCAACTGGCTGGAATCTGACGTAAGGATGGTCCAGGTATATGGAATTAACGAGTGTCCCATCAGGAGATTGGAATCCTCCATCCACCACTGCATCGACTTCTTTGTCCCTTCCGTCAACCAGATTTTGCTGATGCATTGATACTTGATTCCATTGTTCTAGGAATTCCCACTGCAATCCTCTCATATGCCATCGACTCCATCTTATCATTGGTATGCAGGACCACATCACTCCTAGTAACTGTAGACATCCTCTTGCACTGCTCCATGGCCTCTGAATTGCCTGTGAGCACATATTCTTGATTTTGTCGACCTTCTCCACAGGGAGTGATACTGTGTTCTCCTTCGTATCGAAGAGAGCCCCTAGGTACACTAGATGTCTTGATGGGCACAACTGGCTTTTCTGCACATTTATCACCCAACCTAACTGAGTCAGAAAGCTCATGGTTTGATCTCGATGACAAATTAGTTTCTCCTCTGTCTCTGCCAGGATCAGGATGTCGTCCAGGTAGTGATGTATTCTTATCCCCTGGACTCTTAGTCTCGCAATCACTGCTATTAAGACCTTTGAGAATGTCCTTGGTGACGTGGATAGTCCGAAAGGAAGAGAAGTGAATTGGAAATGCAGATCCAGTAGCGCAAACCTCAAGAACTTTTGTAAGTCATGATGAATCGGTATGTGAAGATAGGCATCTTGCAGATCTATTGACACCATCCAATCGTTTGGGGCTATTGACAGTATGATCGACTGAAGTGATTCCATCTTGAATTTTGCCAGGGCGACCGATCTGTTTAAATATTTCAAGTCTATGACTGGTCTGAAGGTGCCGGTCTTTTTCTGTACCAGAAAGATTGGCGAGTAAATCCCCTGAAATCTTTCCTGTTGAGGAACTGGAATTATTGCCCTTTGTTGAGCCAATGATTCCACATAGTCCTTTAATGTTGATCTTTTCTGCACTCCCCTTGGTAGATGGGTAGGCACAAATCTGTCCTGCGGCCTTGACTTGAATTTCCATTTGTGCCCTTTTGAAATTGTAGATATCACCCAGACATCTTGAATCTTTTCCACCCAGACTTCTCTGAAGGCTTTGAGTCTGGAACCTATCGGGAAAGACTGTGTGGGCGCACCTTCAAAAGGACTGCTTAGAAGTCCCTGGATTCTGTGCTGTTGCCTTGAGATTCCTAGCCAGCGACGCTTGCGAGCTTCTCCAATTCTTTCTAAACTGTTTTTCCGGCTTGTAACTCTTGCTGTCTTTAAATCTATTGTAGGCTTGTCTCTTGCCGGCCGCTGCTGGTTTTGACTGTGGCCTATCTTGTGGTATCAACCCGGATTTTCCGCCTGTGACTCTTGAAATAGCTTTATCTATTTCACTTCCGAAAAGGGTTTGACCATCAAAAGGAATCTTAATCCAGTTCTGCTTCGAACTCTGGTCGGCCTTCCATGGCTTCAACCATAATGCCCTCTTTGCAGTCACTGCATTCAGCATAATGCGTGATGATGATCTTAGCAAGTCTAATGATGCTTCTGCGATAAAATCCGCCGTAATCTTCAAATCCTCAAGCGCAGTCAGAATCTCTGTTTTTTCCATCTCCATTAGGATAGCCTCTTCTATATTTGATACCCATACCTTCATGGCCTTTGCCACTGAAGTTAGTGCAATGGATGGTTTGCAAGCCGTACCTGCCAACAGGTAAATCTTCTTTAGATCATTGTCAATACGCCTATCCAAGACGTCAATAAACATCACCGAATTTTCCATAGGTAACGTTACATTCTTGATCAGTCTTGATAGTGACGTGTCCACTGTTGGCGGATTCAGTAGAAAAGGCACTTCCTCCTCCTTCAGTGGATACAACTTCGCAAATCTGTTCTGTACGGAGGGCTTGTTTTCCACCTTTTTCCACTCCTCCAGAATCACGTTTCTTATTTCCTTCATTAATGGGAAGGTTGAGGACTTTTTCACCAGATGGGTATAGTACTCCTTGTTTTACTCTGGTTCCTCCTCCTGCTCTGTCCACTCCAGTGCTTCTTTCACTGCCGCTATAAATGGTGCTGTTAAACTGAAGCTGAATAACCCTGGAATATCTTCTTCTCCAGTGTTTACTGTGGAGTTGTCATTGTCGTGTCCCTCTACTTGAGCTGACGTAGACGTGTGAGCGGAAACTTCCTCTCTTACCACTCTCCTGATGACGTCCACTATTTCTTCTGACTTATCTTCATTACTTTTTGACAATTGTCCAAAACATGATTCACAGACTGTTTTATCCTGCATAGCTGGATTTGGGCAGGCCCAACATTGCCCTTTATTTGGAATGCGCCTGGAAGGTGGTGACCTTGACCTTTCCCTGAAGTGATAATCATCATAGCTACGATGGTGACGGTATCTGTAATATGAATCACTTCTTCGTCTTGGTGACCTCGACCTAGACCTTGAATGTCTTGAATCCTTATGACTCTTTTTGGATTTATGTTTTTTCGGCTTTGAAGGAGAACGTGCTCTTACGGGCACCACACTCGAACTTCCTTCTTCTTTAGAGCTGGAAGACACAAACAACAATTTATGTTGTTTAGAGCTGTCCCCACAAAACTCTTTTTCCTTTTTTTTTTTTAACTGTCCCTTTAAATTTAGAAATAAACCTTACCCAGAGGGACTATCATGCTCTGAATCATCGGCCCCTGCAGGATCCACTGTGAGAACAATCACAAAACAAAAGCACCAATTAGATACCATAATAAAACAAAAACTTTTTTTTTTTTTTTTTCTAGTAACCAGCATCCACTTACTTCCAGCCGCTTGAAACTAATGAGCCACCAGTAACTCCGAAAGTCCTGCAGCAGCAGCGCCAGCTTACACAACCTCCCAGGATGACAGCCAGCCTGCTACTGCCTCTTATGCTCTTTAAATAGAGCGCTGCAGGAACGTGCCCAGCGTACCTTCGCTGAACTGGCACGCTTCCCTGCCCCAATATGGCCGCCGCCACCACTCAGAGCCTCCAACCCCATGCGGCACATGCGCAGAGGTGACTTCCGGACGCTGCCGACGGCTCCGCCTATCCTATTGAGCCATCCGCCTCCATGACCAGCATGGCATCCTCCGCAATTCAATCCAGCGCCAGTGCACAACAACAAAACACCCAACGGGCGCACAGCGGATCCTGTCCTTTAGACGGCAGGCACCGCAGAGCATGACATGCCCACACCCAGGACGCACCTTTAGTAGCTGTGGTGTGTGAGCCAAGCAGGAAAAGAAGTTCCACAAAGAAAAACCTGCCCAAGGTAAGGTGCTCAATGAGCTTCTCATTCCGTTCGTAAATCAGAAAGACCAAAAACATACCTGAAATGCTTCTACCTACAGCCAATAGCTAATGGGTCCTATAGAGGCTGAGGACGAAAAAAAGAATGCAGGTAGGGGTGGTTCAGCCCCTTTTATAATTTTATTGGGTCCTGTAGGGGTTAAGGGGGCGGAGCCTAACCCAGAGTATGCCGACATGGAGGTATCAGGAAATGTTTACTTTCAGAAGTTCGCCAGACCTCTGCTCATCTGTTTCCTGTCTGGTCTTGCAGTATCTCGCCCTCCACTCCGCTCATAGGTTGGTGCTGTGGAGGAGGGCGGAGCTATGCTACCTTCGCGGGAACTGCAAAGAAGAAAGTTTGATAGTCCACCAGGAGCCGCCAATCGGGAAGCCGCAATGGTGCTTCCCGAACAGAGCCAAAGGGAAAGTGTATGCCTGTTGCAGCCAGGCTCTCTCCAGCCCCCACCACTCTGCGCTCGTTCGCTGGCGGTCGACCCTCCTAGCTGCACTGCACACACACAAGCTCTGCGGACGGAGCGTCTCTTTGGAATAGCTAATGGTGACAGGCACCTGTCACCCGCCCCTCGATTAGCCCCGCCCTAGTCCTGTGCCTTGGAGGCCTTTCCCCAAATCCGGCCCTGCCAGCCAGCCCACTGCCCGCTCGCCCAGCCAGGTACCCAGCCAGCCCACTGCCTGCTCACGTAGCCAGCCCACTGCCTTCTCGCCCAGCCACCCAGCCTACACGCTCGCCCAGCCAGGTACCCAGCCCACTGCCCGCTCGCCCAGCCAGGTACCCAGCCTGCCCGCATGCCCAGCATGTACCCAGCCAGCCCACTGCTTGCTCACCCAGCTACCCCACTGCCCGCTCGCTCAGCCAGGTACTCAGCCAGCCCACTGGTGTTATGCTGCCCACTGTGTGATTTACTGCTGAAATGCTGCCCACATTGTGATTATTTTTTGCTGAAATGTTGCACTCATTGCGATTATTTTCTGGTGAAATGATGCCCACATTGCGATTATTTTCTGGTGAAATGTTGCCCACATTGCGATTATTCTCTGCTGAAATGTTGCACTCATTGCGATTATTTTATGGTGAAATGCTGCTCACATTGCGGCTTTTTTATGGTGAAACATTGCTGCATTTACGATTATTTTATGGGGAAACGCTGCCCCATTATGATTATTTGGCAGCTATGGGGGGGGGCCCATCCAAATTTTCACAAGGGGGCTTAGTGATTTCTAGTTACGCCCCTGACTACTTCTTAACTGGGGATACCTATAGTAGCCAGGTCTATAGGTGTCCAAATGTAGACACATTTAGACACCTATAGACCTGGCTACTTTATACTGTACTTATACTAATTATTTATACAGCGCCAACATATTATGCAGCGCTGTACAGAGTATGTATTGTTTTGTCACTAACTGTCCCACAGAGGAGCTCACAATCTAATCCCTACCATAGTCATAAGTGTATGTATGTATCGTAGTCTAGGGCCAATTTTTAGGGGAAGCCAATTAATTTATCTGTATCGTATGTTACTGGGATGTGGGAGGAAACCAGGGTGTCTTAAGGAAACCCACGCAGACACGGGGAGAACATACAAACTCCTTGCAGATGTTGACCTGGCTGGGATTTGAACCGGGAACCCAGCGCTGCAAGGCGAGAGTGCTAACCACTACACCATCATGCTGCCATACTACTGTACTATATTGTACTGCCATCTTCAGCAGTACTTCACAGAGTACGTAGTCATGTCACTGACTATCCTCTGAGGAGCTTACAATCTAATCCTGCCATAGTCTAATGCTCTACCATATTCTTATGTATTTATATAGCACTGGCATCTTCTGCAGCACTTTGCAGAGAACATATTCATGTTACTGACTTTTCTCAGGGGAGCTCACAATCTAATAACTACCACTATTTTGTACGAGAGAACACTGGCTAATGTGTGCTTTTTTTGGGGGGGGGGGGGGGGTATTTCCTACTTGCTTTTTTAGGTTCACTTTACTCATACCCGGAGAGAAAACATGGCCCCACCGACTTTGGGCTGCACTCTTACTAGTAAATTTTAATTGGTCACACCCACTATGTTATGGACACGCCCACTGCATTCTGTGGCCACGCCCATTTTTCACCGCGGCGCTAACATCCTCCTGCAGGGGGGGCGCCATAGGTTTGGGGTGCCTAGGGGAGCCCAAACCCTAAATACAGCCCTGGGTTACCCTGTCCAAAAAGGTCAGACAGGATGCTGTTGATTGTGTGGGTGGGTGTGGGGGGGGTTTGCAATCTTGATATTTGCCATGGGCAGTGGTGCTCATCCGGATTCCAGATAAGGGGTAACCCGGATATCCGACCATTTTTACGCTATCCAGATCGGATTCCGGATTTCTCTGGAAATCCGGATAGCTATCTGCGGATATTTGGCCGCATAACCCGGATATCCACGGATATTGCGGATATCTGGATCCGAAATACTGTAACTAAGGAGATGACGTCCTGGAGCCAATCAGAGGGCTCCCAACAGAAGCCCTAGCAACCAATCACAGAGGGGAACCCTGGCCAGCCCCACCTGACCTCATTGAGCCGACCCTGGCACCCAATCACAGAAAGGAACACTGACCAGCCCCCCTGTATAATAAGGAGGGCTGCCATGATGAGACATATTATTGTGTTAGCTTGCTGAACACTCACTGAGAGACATGCTCCAGTGCTGGTGGCCTAGCAAGGGCTGTACACAGTTATAAACCTAAAGCTGTTCAGTGATTAACCCCTTCACTACTATCACTACACTATTGTTAAATCATTATTTAGCTTGATTGATGTCATAGTGTGACAATCAGAGTGTGTGCTCCAGTGCTGCTGGGCCTAGTAGCAAGGGCTGTACACAGTGATAAGCTGTTCAGTGATTAACCCCTTCACTATCACTACACTATTGTTAATTCGTTAATTAGCTTGATTGATGTCATTGTATGACAGTCAGAGTGTGTGCTGCAGGCCAGCTATTAGCCTTAGGTATAGGTGAGGATAGGGAATAGGGGATAGGATTACTGTGTTATTGTGTAGTTAGTACTGTAGTACTGCAGTCAGTGTGCTAGTAGTTGTTAGAGTAGTTGTACTACTGTGTTAGCTTTCTACAGAACTGCTGTGCTGTGAGCAGTGCCAGTGTGACAGTTAGTATGCACTAGTGTCTTCTCCTCTGCTGCTTGACTGTAACTTGGCACTTGGCACGTGTCACTTGAAAGCGCTTGGCTAATGTTTTTCTATGGGTTGGATCACACCAGAGCGATGTTATTATTAGAGAAATGCAAACGCGGTCCTCATTGTTAAAGGACTTACCAGGTGAAATGTGACATAATGAGATAGACATGTGTATGTACAGTGCCGAGCACACAAATAACTAGGCTGTGTTCCTTTTTTTCTTTCTCTGCCTGAAAAAGTTAAAAATCAAATATGTAAGTGACAGTTTCTGTCTGGGTCGGGACCGGGTCGGACTGGGTCAGACCATAGCATAACCCTCACTGATAAGTAATTACAGCCATAAAACATTTTTTTGTCAGTAAATGGCTTTTAAGAGCAGGAAAGAGATAAAAGGAGTCAATAATTCATAGATTTGAGCTCTGGCATACTACAATGAATGTGTCATTGAGCAGAGACAATAAAACAGTAAAAACTTAAAAACTAGATTAAAATATAAAATAAAACTGTGGGATATCTAAAAAAGTCATTTTTAGGAGAAGTAAGATAGATATAATTGTTTTTCTCAGAAGTTTATTTTCACCTCGTAAGTCCTTTAAGTATAGGAAAAGTAGAAAATCGCTCTAAAAAAACACTAGAACAGAGCTTTTTCAAGCATTTCTTTGAAAAAGCTGTTCATTTCCAGCTCAAACTGTACAAAAAGTAACAAATTGCTACACCAAAACACTGCACAAATCGCAAGGCATACCTAGAAAATCGCTAGGCACATGCCTGAAATCGCTTTGAAAAAACACTTTAAAAAACGCCTAGCATTTGCGATTAGGCTAGCGCTTTTAGGTGTGCACCAGCCCTTACTTTAATAGAATTTTGCCTTGTTGAATTTTAGGTGTAATTGGGCTTTCACTTTAGATAGACTTTAACAATACATGACTGAATGAGAACCTGCATAGACATTCCGAATTCATGAATTCACAGCAGGACGGTGTAAGAGTATCTCGGCATAAAGTTGGAATAAGAAGCATGTCAGAGTGCGTTACTGTGAATGCGTGTGACAGCGTATCGTACCCAAAACAGCACCTTGGAGTAACGTCATGTGAAAATCAGCATATGTACCGGCAATTAGCTCTCTTCCCGTATGTGTTCTGGAGTAGGTGAAAATCTATCTGTATCCAGGCCTGCCTGACATAAGTGCGTTATGCAAGCAAACATAAGCTGCCGTATGCAGCCTGTTCCTCCATAATCATGCGAGCGCGCTAAACAGCATTCACAAATCTCATGGTAATCGTTTTACGGCTCTCCACCGCGGCTCAATGTGCCGATCACTGATAAACTCCACTCTGCTAATGCGGGCTTAAACCTTAAAGACCGACTCCGACCTCAGATCTTCTCCTTGTCCTGTTCAGACACTTGGTGAGTCTGGTGACCAGGATTGTCTTGATTATGATTAATATTATTATTATTATTATCAGGGCGGATTTACCTATAGCCACCGTAGGCTCATGCCTATAGGCGGCCCATGTGTGGAAGGAGGCTCACTGGCCTCCCAAAGGGCCCCTGCCGCTTCTCTCCCACCTTCTACAGAGTGGGAATGAAGTGTTAATTACAGCAGGTGACTCATCAGGTCGTTCCAGTGATGACGTCATCTCCCCTCTGCAGCGGACCCAGCCTCCTCTGCTTGGTAACAATGGTGTCATGTGACGGCCGGTATGTGCTGGTATGTCACATGAACGACGCCCCTGTTACCAAGGAGTGGACGCTGAGCACGCTGCAGAGATGAGATGATGTCATCGCTCCGGCGAACAGCTGTGGGCAGAGCTGCGGCGAGGGACATGCTGGGAACTTGGGGCTGGACGAAGCCTCGGGTAAGTAGCCCTTATTTTACCTTTAATTGCCTGATAACTCCTTTAAAGAGACTCTGAAGCCAGTTTATAAACTAGTTTTTACCTTTATTTAGCTTAAGGACGATGGTCACTGCTAAAAAGCTACATTCCTACGGCAGAACAAGGGTTTTATAATCCCCAAATCCTAAGGCAAAAATCCTCGACTTTCAAAGTCGAGGATTTTTCTGCCCGGGGAGGCAGAGCTTAACCCTGTAGCTCTGCCTTCATTCCCATCAATCTGCCTGCGGACCTCTGCCTCTCCCGCCCCTCTCAGTCAAAGAAGTCTGAGAGGGGCGGGGAGAGGCAGCGATCAGCGGGGATTGACGCCAGTCCGGGGCGTTGCAAGCCCCAAAGATCAGTGGCACGTGCCCCAGATGTATATTGGCGTGCCCCGGATATATCCCAGGCAGAGTCAGCTGTATTACTTCAATGGAGGGCATGCTGGGAGCTGTGGTGCATCAATCAGAGGTATGCTGGGTACTATGGTGTCTCTATGTGGCCATTCAGGGAGCTGTGGTTCTTTTATGGGGCATGCTGGTAGTTGTGGTGCCTGAATCGGAGGCCTGTGGTAGCATGGGGGGGCTCCACTAGAAGGTCAGGGAACGCTATGGTGGGACTGTCAGATAACCTGGTCGCAGACTAGCTCACCCAGCAGAGAGCCAGACCAGCCAGCACAGAAGCCAGGTAACTCTGCCTATTTATGTTTAAGTGACACTGCCTATTTATGTGATATGCTGCATTTTTTTTGTATCAATAGAGAGGGGGCTTCATCCAACATTTTGCTGGGCAGGTCTACTAAGACTGCTGTCAAGTTCATGTACACTTGGCTCCAGCCATGACCACACCCACATTCTGGTGGCCACACCCATTTTCCAGCTGGAGTGTCCAAAAGTTCTCTTCGGATCCTAGCAACGGCCCTGACGCCAGTAAAGGCAGAGCTACAGCCCTAAGCTCTGCCTCTATCAGGAAGCACTTCCCGGGTTTTGCCTCGGGGATTTAGGTGTTATAAAACCCTCGCTCTGCCGCGGGAATGCGTGGTTTTAGCAGTGACCATCATCCTTAAGCTAAATAAAAGGTAAAAACTAGTTTTTAAAATGGTGTCAGTCTCTCTTTAAAAGGTATTACTAGTTTAAAACTTTGTTTGTTCCACCTACATGTTTTGGAGCAAAAAGTTTCATACCACTTTAAGCGTGCTTCAATTAACTTAAAATGAGGCTCTGATCAATAAGGCAATGCACCTGTATTAAGGCCGGTTTCCACTAGGCGGCGTGAGTTTTGCAGGAATCACTGCGGAGAAATGCTGCCGATTTGGTATAGATACGGTGGAAATGGGCCCTTACTGATTTTATTGATAAAGCATAGGCTTATCTCTGCCAATGTTTACATTACAAAAGTAGCTCCTACACTGTACTGAGTGTTTGCAGATGTTATCAGTATTTCAACAGATATGCTAATGACTTCATACTGGTAATATAGCCCTGAGGAAGTAGTGGAAACAGTTTCAAAACACATTATTGCTACAGAGACCAGCATACACTGCAGCTGGTTTACCATCAGTGTAGGCACAGAGTGAAGGATCCCCCATTGTATTCTACAGGATCGTGTGCTCCTTTCCTATGACAGCCTCGTACTTGTACTTCTGGCCCTACCTAACCAGCCCCAATGACTTGATCATGTATTTTGTACCCTGTTTGCTTTGTATAGCTTTCTCCTATGTTGTATAACCTTTTACGCCTGCCCTCCTTGGTATCATTGTATGTATTTATTGTCCAGCGCTACGTAATATTTTAGCGCTTTAAAAATAAAATAAATAATAAAAATGATGCTTATGCTATACATGCTGGGGATGATATGTCTGTATCTTTAAAAAGGAGGTCAAATATATGTTGTAAGTATGTTGCGGTATTGATCATGGCCTCAGTTTAAGTTATTTGCATCACACATAAGTATAAGCCCTTTGCAGGCAGTGAGCCAATAACAGCAGCATTAGAATGAGGGCTGGAAATTCTAGCAGCAGATTCAGTATTGCTGTTGTATCCATAAGAAGCAGAAACATACTTATTCATACATTTATCTGGCACTCACACAGAAGCTTAGCCAGCTGCAGACAAAAGTGGAAAAGTTAATTTTCAATTACAAAATGCCTGGAGTAGAAACTGTATATAATTTTATTAGTGGTCCAAAATCTCTGCAGAGGAATAATATCTTCTTTAGCAAGAATGTGGATGTCCTACGGTAAGAGAGCGCCCCCTGCTGTTTCCACACAGCATGTTCCTTGCTGTTTATTTCAATACAGTAAAACTTCAGATCGGTACAGGCAAGTCCACTGCTTACAAACAGGTTCCATATCGGTTGATTGTACGTTGAATTTGTTTGTAAGTTGAGTCCTGTGTTGAACACGGTGAAACGTGGATAAATCATTTACTGTTAGACAACTCTGCATTTGGACATATAGTATAAACTATGTATTTATGCTGTTCTCAATATGCTGTTCTCAATATGCTTTTAAAGGGAACCTTAAAGTGCACCAGAGAGAAACAATATTAAAAGATTTATACATACCTGGGGCTTCCTCCAGCCCCATCCGCAGGGATCGCTCCCACGCCGCCGTCCTCAGTTTTCTCCTGCGCCGGTACCAGGCCCGGATTTACCTCACAGGAGCCTAAAGGCACAGGTGTCCTGCACCCTAGACTCCGCCCTCCATGAACCTACAAACCCCCGCCAAACCGCATGTGTGCTGGCTGGCTAAGCTGTTATTTCTCCCTTACTTCCCTTGCCCGTCATAGGTAGCTACAGGTGCCCCTTAGTATTAGGTATCTAGAGGAACCTCAGTATTAAGTAGCTAGAGGTTCCCTGACTGATGGGAGATCTCGTCAGTGGAATGCTGAGAGCTGAGCGAGTACCCTTTCATTGGGGGTGAGCCACCTTTCCATCAGGCGCCCGTAGGCACATGCCTACAGTGCCTTATGGTAAATCTGTCCCTGGCTGGTACCGGGTCCCGTAACTTCCTCGAGTCGCAGCCAGTCTGAGCATGTGCAGTACGCGCTCTCCATCTCTTTTTGGCCGCATGCGTCCTCAATTGCGTCCTCAGCATTCTGTGCATGCGCAGTACAGATTTTTTATACTGCACATGCGCAAATGCGATTAGGAGGCACACAGACCAGGGCCTCCCATCATAATGAAAGTAGGACACTGCGAGGGACCAGTGTTGCCAACCTTTCACGTTATTTTTTACTGACAAATACCTAAAAATTTACTGACAAAAGATTTTTTTTACTGACAAAACACCCTGCGCCGCGCTACGCGCGGCGCGCTGAAAAATCGGCGTGGTCATGGGTGGGGCCAAATATACATGATTTTAATATTGCTGTGAAAGGTCTGCCAGGGAAGTTTGAGCTCTGCCATAGTGTTTCCCCCCCTTCCCCCAAAATACATGTAATCTTACAGCATTTCACCAAAAATCCACGTAATCTGGCAGAGGTTCTTCCAAAATACATTTAATCTGACAGCAGTGGTTCCCCAAAAATAGGTAGCCCCAGGTCTATAGGTGTCCCCAGAATAGGTGGCCAGGGGTATAGATGTCCCCAGAACAGGTAGCCAGGGGTATATGTGCCCAGTAGATGTAGGCAGGGGTACAGGGCCGGTTCTAGACTGGCACATATGAGGGGGCAGTCAAATGGGTAGGGGGCAACATGTTCGAGGAAATTTGCGGCGACTAAAGTGGGCATGGCAAGTAAATGCACATAATGAGAGACAGCGTTTCACCAGTAAATGCACATAAGAGACAGCCTTTCACCAGTAAATGCACGTAATGACAGACAGCTTTTCACCAGTAAATGCACATAAGAGACCGCCTTTCACCAGTAAATGCACGTAATGACAGACAGCTTTTCACCAGTAAATGCACATAAGAGACCGCCTTTCAACAGTAAATGCACGTAATGACAGACAGCTTTTCACCAGTGAATGCACGTAATGAGAGACAGCTTTTCACCAGTAAATGCACATAAGAGACCGCCTTTCAACAGTAAATGCACGTAATGACAGACAGCTTTTCACCAGTGAATGCACGTAATGAGAGACAGCTTTTCACCAGTAAATGCACGTAATGATAGACAGCTTTTCACCAGTAAATGCACGTAATGAGAGCTAGCTTTTCCCCAGTAAATGAACATAAGAGACAGCTTTTCACCAGTAAATGCACATAATAAGAGACAGCTTTGCACCAGTAAATGCACATAATAAGAGACAGCTTTGCACCAGTAAATGCACATAATAAGAGACAGCATTTCACCAGTAAATGCACATAATAAGAGACAGCTTTTCACCAGTAAATGCACATAAGAGACAGCTTTTCACCAGTAAATGCACATAATGGCAAACAGCCAGTTTCCTCAGTATATGTAGCCAGCAGATATATGTGCCCAGTAGATGTAGCCAGAGGTATATGTCCCCAGTATATGTAGGCAGGGTTATATGTGCCCAGTAGATGTAGCCAGGGGGTATATGTGCCCAGTAGATGTATCCAGGGTTATATGTGCCCAGTAGATGTAGCCAGAGGTATATGTGCCCAGTAGATGTAGCCAGGATTATATGTGCCCAGTAGATGTAGCCAGATGTATATGTGCCCAGTAGATGTAGCCAGATGTATATGTCCCCAGTAGATGTAGCCAGGGTTATATGTGCCCAGTAGATGTAGCCAGGGTTATATGTGCCCAGTAGATGTAGCCAGATGTATATGTGCCCAGTAGATGTAGACAGGGGTATATGTGCCCAGTAGATGTAGCCAGAGGTATATGTGCCCAGTAGATGTAGCCAGATGTATATGTGCCCAGTAGATGTAGCCAGGGGTATATGTGCCCAGTAGATGTAGCCAGAGGTATATGTGCCCAGTAGATGTAGCCAGAGGTATATGTGCCCAGTAGATGTAGCCAGAGGTATATATGTGCCCAGTAGATGTAGCCAGATGTATATGTCCCCAGTAGATGTAGCCAGATGTATATGTGCCCAGTAGATGTAGCCAGATGTATATGTGCCCAGTAGATGTAGCCAGAGGTATATATGTGCCCAGTAGATGTAGCCAGATGTATATGTGCCCAGTAGATGTAGCCAGAGGTATATATGTGCCCAGTAGATGTAGCCAGAGGTATATATGTCCCCAGTAGATGTACCTAGATGTATATGTCCCCAGTAGATGTAGCCAGATGTATATGTCCCCAGTAGATGTAGCCAGATGTATATGTCCCCAGTAGTTGTAGCCAGGGTTATATGTGCCCAGTAGATGTAGTCAGATGTATATGTCCTCAGTAGATGTAGCCAGTGGCAGTGGCAGGCGGCAGCGAGCGGAACTTACCTGCGTCTTCTCTCGTCGCCGGCGCGGGATGATCTGCCGCTACTCTGGTCTGGTCCAGACCAGAGCAGCAGAACTTCCGGCGCAGGAGCGAGACGGAAGGTAAGTCCCGCCCGCTGCCAAGCGCCACTGCCAGTCAGTCACTCGTCGGAGGGGGACAGTCAGCGAGGGAGGGAGAGCAGTAAGGTGAGAGAAGGAGGGGGAGATTGCCCCTCTTCTCCACCGCTGCCCACAGCTCTTCCTCCACTGCGCTGCTGTCCTGCAACAGAGCGGGCGGCCGATTGGCCGCCCTTTTACGGACGCTGCTGAATTCCTTACGGAATTCACGGGCAGCTTAATTTGTATACAAATTTACGGGCTGCCCGTAAATTTACAGGCGGTTGGCAACACTGCGAGGGACCAGAGGATCAGTTTGTCCAGGCGCGGGCACAGGGCGACTGAAGGGGGCTGGTAGAAGCCCCAGTTAAAAACTGCTAAAGTGCAGAGTTTTAACTCCTTTAAAAGTAACCTGAACTGGTAAAATTATTTAAAATAAACACATGGGGCTTGATTCACAAAGCGGTGCTAACTGTTAGCACGCCTGTGAAAACCCCCTTAGCACGTCTAAACAAGCTTTTCGCGCATAAAACTTTACGCGCACAAAACTTTATGCGCATAAAACTTTACGTGCGTACTGCACAGAGCGCAGGGCGCTCCGCGCGAAGTGCCCATTAAAGCCTATGGGACTGAGCGCGCATAAAACTTTACGCACGTAAAACCTTGCGCGCGCAAAGTTAGCGCGCGATCTGATTGAGAAATCCGGTGCTAACCTACTTAGCACCCTGGTTAGCGCGTCTAAAGACTTTAGACGTGCTAAGTAGGTTAGCACCGCTTTGTGAATCAAGCCCATGATGTACCTGCAAATGAATATAACATACTTACCTTGACGTCAGTTCCTCTCAGAAGCTCACCATTTTCTTCTAACAACCATTCCTTCCAGTTCTGCCAAAATGTTGTCAAAACTGAAATATAACTGTTTCTGTCAGTTATGTATCAGTTGCTGTCAGTTATAAATGAAAGGACAACTGATGTGCAACGTAATGTCTATGCTTCTTTAGGCTCAAGTGGGTGATATTACAGTTTAGGCCTCTTTCACAGTGCAACATTAAAGTCGCACGTTAAAACAACATTTAACGCAGAATAACTCACTGCAATGAAAAAACAATGCCCCATTCACAGTGCACACGTTGCGTTTGTGTGTAACGTGTAGCGTTATTAGAAAGTACTGCATGCTGTGAGTTATACACGGTATTAGCTGCGTTGGACTGTTTGCACATGCTCAGTAATGACTTGGAAACATACTTTTCATTGCCTGTATGCTCTACTGTATGCGACCATAACGGGGTATTAAGTTGCGTTCCGACTTTTTGGGGGCATTGTGTTGCAATTTGCGTTGCGACTTTAATGTAACATCAAACCGCAACGTCCTGCTGTGAAAGAGGCCTTAAAGTGGACCTGAACTCTTGCACAGGACAGAAGGAAAACATAGAGAAATGCACCCTGTATGTATTTAGTGAGTTTAGCCCAGGCATGGGCAAACTTGGCCCTCCAGCTGTTAAGGAACTACAAGTCCCACAATGCATTGCAGGAGTCTGACAGCCACAGTCATGACTCATAAAGGCAACTGCATTGTGGGACTTGTAGTTCCGTAACAGCTGGAGGGCCAAGTTTGCCCATGCCTGATTTAGCCTGTTTAATTCCCCCTCATTTATGTCTAATCACAAATTGTAATTTGATCTCTTCCCTGTCACATGACTCAGAGATGGCAGATAAGCTCATTTGAAAGCAGTGAATGTTAACAATATGTCTGTTTCCATGAATCAGGAAGTAGAAACAGTGCAGATTTATGTTAGGATTTGTATCAGCTGTAACAAAGAAATGTTTTTTCTGTAAAGGTTATTATGCTGTTGCTTATCTTTTAAAGTAGAGAGGACGTTTTGAGTTCAGGTCCGTTTTAACAGTGGGCTGACCAGGAAGCTGTTATGGGGTAACAGCCATTTTCAAAATGGAAGACGGAGAATTCCATTGATCGCAGTAGACAAACAGGACGCAGGAGGGGAGAAATAGATTGATGAGTAGACTACACAGGAGGTAAGTATGACCTGTGTGTGTTTATTTTGACTTTTAATTTTCTGTTCAGTTGTCCTTTAAGCAGTTACTTTTGAGCTTCAGTATACAGTGCAGTTGGCAGTAGAATATTGCGTGCACTGGAAATCGTTAGCATATTCTGTAAATCCCGGGGTGGAGACTAAACCGGAACCTGGCAAAAAAAAAAAAAAAAAAAAAAAAAAAACATTAGAAAGAATGAAAATGAATGAATATTGAGAAAACTGTAAAGAAGCTAATATCAAGTGTCTGTTGTCTTCAAGCAGTAATTTGTGATTGTTTCGCGTAATCTATATATATAAAATTGTACGTATGAATGTATGTATGTGTATGTGTGTGCCGCGACCACTCGAAAATGACTTAAACGATTTGAACGAAACTTGATATGCAGATCCCTTACTACCTGGAATGATATGTTCTGGGGGTCTCGCGTCCCCCTGCACACCTGGGCGGAGCTACAAACAGCAAATCAGATTTCCCCCATTCATGTCAATGGAAAAAATGGAAAAGGCTGCCATTCTCACAGTAATCAAGCCAGAGTCCTGACACTTGGCACAGTTGGTCACTTGGTGACCGAGGTTACAAATCCAGGAAAATTGGACGGAGCATAAAACAGCCAATCAAATTTCAGCAATTCATTTTTAATGGGAAAGTGTAAACCGCAGCCATTCTTAAGCTACGTACACACATACGACAACGATCGTTCGTTGTGAACGACGAACAATCTTTTAATTGACGAAAGAACGACCTAGCTTTTAAAGGTGTGTAACGATCTGATTGTTTGTTAACGAACGATCTGGAACAACATCACGTACTGTTCCTGGAAGTTACATCATAGCAAATTCCGCCTGCACGTAAGGAACGGTTCAAAACGTACGTTACACTGTAAAACTAACGTTACGCATATGATATAACTAAATTTCTATTTCATAGTGTCGGTATGTAGTAGAGCATCTAGATAATATAGTGTTGACAAAACATACAAAAATACACTTTGTCCTGTTAAAATAAAAATTATGGTATCACTGGCGTTGCAATAGGGCCTGCAGCCCCATCTCCCGTGAGGGGGGGGGGGGGGGGGGGGGTGTCAGCATGAGGGGAAAGCCATGGCCACACTCGGTGGGGAGGGGGGACGTTCCCCCCCCCCCTCCCTCACCTCGGGGTTCTCCCCTCTGAGCTTCCCTCCAGCTTAAATTACTGTCTGGGCAGTGGCGGGCAGTGTCTGGCCAGCGGCAGCTACATACCTTCCGTGCGCTCCAGCGTGCGTTCCTCTCTCTACTCTCTGACGCGACTTCCTGTTTATACAGGAAGTCGCGTCAGAGACTAGAGAGAGGAACGCACGCTGGAGCACATGGAAGGTATGTAGCTGCCGCTACCCAGACAGTAATTTAATCTGGAGGGGAGCACAGAGGGGAGAGCCCCGAGGTGAGGGAGGGGGGGGACGTCCCCCTCCCCGCCGAGTTTGGCCATGGTTTTCCCCTCATGCTGCGACCCCTCCAGCCCCCCAAAACGGCCCCAGGGGGGCTCAGAATTTCTGCAGGGGGGCCCGGTGGGGCCTAGTTACGCCCCTGTATGGTATAATCATGTAGTATGCAACGCTTCACTAGGCACAACCATAGAAGGAACCAGTGGCGGACACAGGCAGCAGTGGGCCCCTGTGCAAAATATCAATTGTGGGCCCCCCTCGCGCGCCGCGCCCAAAAATGGGTGCAGGCAAAAAATGGGCGTGGATAGAACCTGCGGCGCATAGCGCCGCGGCAAAAAATGGGCGTGGCAATGACCGGATAAGGGCGGAGCTAACTGTAATTTAAAGTGATCCCGGGGTGAGAGTGATATGGAGGCTGCCATATTTATTTCCTTTTAAACAATACTAGTTGCCTGGCGGCCCTGCTGATCTATTTGGCTGCAGTAATAAACTGAATTACACCAGCAACAAGCATGCAGCTTAATCTTCTCAGTTCTGACAATATTGTCAGAAACCCCTGACCTGCTGCATGCTTGTTCAGGGTCTATGGTTGAAAGAATAAGAGGCAGAGGACCAGAACGGCAACCAGGCAACTGGTATTGCTTAAAAGGAGAGAAATATGGCAGCCTCAATATTATTCTCACCTCAGGTTCCCATGAAAAGTGCAACGCAAAGACAGTGGGCCCAAGTTTTGGTGACCCTTTCCCCAGAAAATTCACATAATTGTGCAGGTTTTCTCAAGAAAATACACATAATGTGAGCAGATTTGCCCAGAAAATACATTCAATCATGTCGGCAGATTTGCCCAGAAAATACGTGCAATGATGTCGGCAGATATGCCCAGAAAATACGTGCAATCATGTCGGCAGATATGCCCAGAAAATACGTGCAATCATGTCGGCAGATATGCCCAGAAAATACGTGCAATCATGTCGGCAGATATGCCCAGAAAATACGTGCAATCATGTCGGCAGATATGCCCAGAAAATACGTGCAATCATGTCGGCAGATATGCCCAGAAAATACGTGCAATCATGTCGGCAGATATGCCCAGAAAATACCTGCAATCATGTCGGCAGATATGCCCAGAAAATACCTGCAATCATGTCGGCAGATATGCCCAGAAAATACGTGCAATCATGTCGGCAGATTTGCCCAGAAAACACATGCAATCATGTAGCAAATTTGCCCAGAACATACATGCAATCATGTGGCAGACCTGCCCAGAACATACACGCAATCATGTGGCAGACCTGCCCAGAACATACACGCAATCATGTGGCAGACCTGCCCAGAACATACACCTGCTAAAATAAATAATAAAAAAAAAACATTTACTCACCTGCAGCAGCAGACCTCCTGTCCCAGCCTCCATCCGGCGCGCAGCTCCCATGGGTGGTTGGGTGGATAGGTAGCCTGGTGGGTAGGTAGGCAGCCGGGTGGGTAGGTAGGTAGCCCTTAGCCGGGTGGGTAAGTAGCCTGGTGGGTGGCTGGGTAGCCGGGTGGGTAGCCTGGTGGGTGGCTGGGTAGGCGGGTGGTTAGGTAGCTGGGTGGGTGGGTAGGTAGCCTGGTGGGTTGGTAGGTAGCCGGGTAGGTAGGTAGGTAGCCTGGTGGGTAGGTAGGTAGCCGGGTGGGTGTGTAGGTAGCCGGGTGGGTGGTTAGGTAGCCGGGTGGGTAGGTAGCCGGGTGGGTGGGTAGGTAGCCGGGTGGGTAGGTAGGTATCCGGGTGGGTAGGTAGCCGGGTGGGTGGGTAGGTAGCCGGGTGGGTAGGTAGCCAGGTAGATAGCCGGCAGGGTGGTTAGGTAGCCGGGTGGGTAGGTAGCCAGGTAGATAGCCGGCAGGGTGGTTAGGTAGCCGGGTGGGTAGCTAGGTAGCCGGGTGGGTAGGTAGCCGGGTGGGTAGGTAGCCAGGTAGATAGCCGGCAGGGTGGTTAGGTAGCCGGGTGGGTAGGTAGCCGGGTGGGTGGGTAGGTAGCCAGGTAGATAGCCGGCAGGGTGGTCAGGTAGCCGGGTGGGTAGCTAGGTAGCCGGGTGGGTAGGTAGCCAGGTAGGTAGCCGGCAGGGTGGTTAGGTAGCCGGGTGGGTAGCTAGGTAGCCGGGTGGGTGGGTAGGTAGCCTGGTTAGGTAGCCGGGTAGGTAGCCGGGTGGATGGTTAGGTAGCGGGGTAGGTAGCCGGGTGGGTAGCTATCCGGGTGGGGGGCCCGACTCCTATCCTCCCTCACTCACCTCGGGGCCCCCCTCCCGGTATGCGCTGCAGCCGGCGGGAGAGCAGAAAATACAGGAAGTCTCCGGCCGGGGCTGCAGCAGACGCTAGAGGCAGCTGCTGCTTAGTTTCCGATATGTCTCCAAAGCTGGAGACCAAGCGGCAGCTGCCGCCCCGGCCGGAGACTTCTTGTATTTTCCGCTCTCCCGCCGCATGAGGGGGGGGGGGGCGAGGTGAGGGGGGAGGACAGGAGTTGGGCCCCCCAGGTTAAAAAAAAAAAAAAAAAAAAAAAAAAAAAAACCTGCAATACTTAATGGGCCCCTGAAGCAGCAGAACTTCAGGGGCCCTCGTGCGGCGGCACGGCCTGCACGGCCGTATGTCCGCCACTGGAAGGAACGTTACATCGCGAGGGCAAAATTTAATGTGCTGTGACTATAAAACGAAGTGCGCATGTCTTGCCTACTACGAACGACTGTTTCTTAACGATGTACTACTTTTGCTAACAATCGTCATTTAAAAAAATCCACCAGGACAGATCTTTCATTTTTAGCGATCTAGCTCGTCCATCGTTTGACTTAATTATCGTTGGCTTTTTTTTTTAAACGATCGTCATTTGAAATGATCGGGGAACGATCGTTTCAAACGACTATAGTCGCATGTGTGTACGCACCTTTAGACTGTTAATCGCAGGATTCTCAAACTTGGCACACTTGGTCACTGGGTGAATGAGTTTAAGATTAAAAAAAGTGTGTGGAGCCTGCAACAGCCAATCAAAATTCACCTATCGATTTTCAAGGGGAATATTTAAACTGCTGCCATTCTTACACTGTTTATGGCAGAGGCTTCAAAATTGCTACAGTCGGTCATTAAGTGACTGGGGTCCAAATTTGCTAAAGGGGTGGGGCCACAGATTTCTTTGCTAGATAAACTGCTTCCATCACACATTTTTGATGCCAGGAACCTGAAAGCTCACAAACTTGGTCATTGAGTAACTGTATGTCAAGGTTACAGTGGGCGGAGCCAAAAACAAGTTTCACTGTCAAATAAAACTGCAGCCATTCTCACTGTTAATGTCAAGGTTTTCAAAATTTGCACAGTTGGTCAGTGGTCACTGGGAGACTGGGTTTAATATTCAGGAAAATGGGTGGAGCTTACAACTGCCAATCAAAATTCACCTGTTGATTTTCAAGGGAAATATTTACATTGCTGCCATTCATACACTGTCAATAGCAGATGCCTCAAACCTGGTACAGTTGGTCACTGGGTGACTGGGTGACTGGGTTCAAATTCAGAAAGGGGGCGGGGCCACAAACAGCCAATCAGATTTGATTCATTTCAATGGGAATATGGAAATTATTGATCCCAAGGACCCCAAAGCTCATAAACTTGGTAACTGAGTGGCTATACAAGGTTAGAAAAAGTGGGCGGCGCCAACAACTACAATTTTTACATGGGAAAATATAAACTGCAACCATTCTTACACTGTTAATGGCAGGGTTCCCAAACTTGAAACAGTTGGCCACTGGGTGACTGGGATTAATATTTAGAAAGTGGGTGGAGCCTACAACAGCCAATCAAAATTCACCTATTGATTTTCAAGAGGAATATTTACATTGCTGCCATTCTTAGACTCTTAATAGCAGATGTCTCAAATCTGGTACAGTCAGACACTGGGGTTTAAATTCTGAAAAGGGGGTGGGCTACAAAAAGCCAATCAGATTTGTTTAATTTCAATGGAAAAATGCAACTTATTGATGCCAAGGACCCCAAAGTTCATAAACTTGGTCATTGAGTGGCTGTATGTCAAGACAGTCAAAAACAAATAACTTTTTACATGGGAAAATATAAACTGCATTCTGCATTCTTACACTGTTAATGGCAGGGTTCTCAAACTTGACACGGTTGGTGACTGGGATTAATATTCAGAAAAGTAGGTGGAACCTACGACAGACAACCAAAATTCATCATCTATTGATTTTCAAGGGGAATATTGAAACTGCTGACATTCTTACACTGTTAATGGCAGAGGCCTCAAACCTGCTACAGGCGGTCTTTAAGTGACTGGAGTTCATATTCATAGCTCCCAACTGTCCCTCTTTCGGAGGGACAGTCCCTCTTTGGGAGCCCTGTCCCTCTGTCCCTCTTTCCTCCTCATTTGTCCCTCTTTCAGGACTTTGTCCCTCTTTCTATGTAAATATATATATTTCTCTACTAAAAAATGTGTTTGATTGACTCTAAACTTTATTCCAATCCTTTAAATTGATATAATTTTAAAATGTTGATATGAAGGAAAATGAACCAGGATAGAAAGGACCAGTGCGGTTTGAATTATAAAACTACATTATTCTTATGAAATCTTCATGGTATGCGTAACTAAGGGTGTGATGGGGGCGTGATCAGGAGTGTGGCAGGGGCATGGCTTAAGTGTCCCTTTTTCTTATCTCAAAAAGTTGGGAGGTATGCATATTCAATCACTAAAGAGGCCGAGCCACAAACAGCCAATCAGATTTATTTGCTGGATAAACTGCTTCCATTCACACAATTTTGATGCCAGGAACCCGAAAGATCACAAACGTGATCATTGAGTGACTGTGTGTCAAGGTTACAAAAAGTGGGTGAAGTCAAAACAGATTTCTCTGGGAAAGGTAAACTGCAGCCCTTCTTCACTGTTAATGGCAGGGTTCTCAAACTTTGCACAGTTTGTTACTGGGTGACTGGAATTAATTTTCAGAAAAGTGGGCGGAGCCTAAAAGAGCCAATCAATATTCACCTGCTGACTTTCAAGGTTTATATTAAAATTACTGCCATTCTTGCACTGTTAATGGCACAAGCCTCAAATCTGGTACAGTTCGTCATTGCGTCACTGGGGTTCAAAATCAGAAAAGGGGCGGAGCCACAAACACACAATCAAATTTGTTTTTATTGATGCCAAGGACCCGGAAGCTCACAAACTTGGTCATTGATTGACTGTGTGTCCAGGTTACAAAAAGTGGGCAGAGCCAAAAACAAATTTCATTGGTAAAATATAAACTGCAGGCCTTCTTACACTGTTAATGGTAGGGTTCTCAAACTTTGCCCAGATGGTCACTGGGTGACTGAGATGAATATTCAGTTAAGTGGTTGGAGCCTATAATAGGCGATCAAAATTCACCTGTTGATTTTCAATGGGAATATTTAAATTGCTGCCATTATTACACTGTTAATAACAGATGCCTCAAACCTGCTGTAGTTGGTCATTGGATGACTGGGGTTCAAATGCTGGAGAGGGGTGGAGTCACAAACCGCCAATCTGATTTATTTGATTTCTATGAGCATATACAATTTATTGATGCCAAAGCTCACAAACTTTGTCATTGAGTGTTTGTGTGTTAGGGTTAGAAAAAGTGGGCGGAGTCGACACCAGCCATATACCTGGGCAACGCCGGGTCATCAGCTAGTGGTTTAATAACAATCATTGTACAGATACACTGCTCAGCTCTGTGCTATGGAGAGGGCACAGCAGACAGGAGAATGAGCAGGAGGTGCCCTGCTGGGATCTGCAGTGGTAACCATAGCAATAGTTGGCCAAGGATTTTCCTTGGGAGACTGCTGAAGAGAAAGGAGCCAGTGCAGTGGCGTAGCTAAGGAGCTGTGGGCCCCGATGCAAGTTTTACATGGGGCCCCCCAAGCACTCTATACATAACAATTGATACGGCGCACCAAAACCTGCCAATGGCAACTACAGTGTCAGAGGTACAAGAAGAGGCTGGGAAACAGTTTGTTAGTGATTACTACTATTCACAGCATCTATAGAAATGATTATTATGAGCACAGGACCAATAGAGAGGTAATAATGTAGATGAGGGAGAGCCCTTCGGGGCCCCTCTGGCCCAAGGGCCCCGATGCGGTCGCTACCTCTGCACCCCCTATTGCTACGCCCCTGAGCCAGTGCCAGAAAACACATAGCGCTTGATTCAATAAAGCGTGCTAAGTGTTAGCAGGCCAGTGAAAAGCCCCTTAGCACGTGCAAAGTTTAGCGTTACTCGATGCGCGCAAAATGTTGCACAGGTGCACGCGAAACGTCGCACTGTTCACATGCAAAATAGCCTAAGTGTACTTTGCACGCAGACGGTGTGACGTTTTGCGCGCATCAGTGCAACGTTTTGGGCGCACCAAATAGCGTGCGATCAGTAACAGCTTTGCCTATGCAAACTACTTAGCACCCTAGTTTGCACGTGCAAAGCTTTTAGGCGTGCTAACTGTGTTAGCACGCTTTAGTGAATCAAGCCCTTAGAGGCAGGCTCAAATTTACCTCTCAGCAGCACAGACGTCCTGGCACCCAAGACTTTACTCTCCATGAACCTACACACCCCACCAAACTGCACCGCAAGTGTGCTGGCTGGCCCGGGTCACAGTATTAGGTAGGTAGAGGTGCCATTAACTCAAGGGAGAACTGGTCAGTGGAATGCCGAGAACAGGGTGAGTAACCTCTCAATTACTCAGGTATTCGGGGAGGGGAGTGAGCTGCCTTTCCATCATCAGGCACATGCGCAGATCGCACCCTGCCACTGTTGGGTAGTGTAGTACGTGCTCCCCCATCTCATCTTTATTTGGGCTCTGTTATCCTTTAAAGAGACACTGAAGCGAAAAAAAAAATGATGATATTATGATTTGTATGTGTAGTACAGCTAAGAAAAAAAACATTAAGATCAGATACATCAGTCTAATTGTTTCCAGTACAGGAAGAGTTGAGAAACTCAAGTTGTTATCTCTATGCAAAAAAGCTATTAAGCTCTCCGACTAACTTAGTCGTGGAGAGGGCTGTTATCTGACTTTTATTATCTCAACTGTAAGTGAACTGTTTACTTTTTCTCTGCCAGAGGAGAGGTCATTACTTCACAGACTGCTCTGAAAGACTCATTTTGAATGCAGAGTGTTGTGTAATCTGCACATATTATAGAGTGATGCAATGTTAGAAAAAACACTATATACCTGAAAATAAAAATATGAGAATATTTTCTTTGCTGCTAATCTTCTAGTAATTATTCATAGTACACAACCAATTCATTATATCATATATTTTTTTTCGCTTCAGTGTCTCTTTAAGTACAGTGACCAGATTTTTATTGGTTCAACCTCGGACGGAGGTGGGGTGCTAGCGTGCTTTGCCAAAAAATAGGCGTGTCCATGACCACGGTGGAAAAATGGGCATGTTCATGACAGTGTGGGCGGAGCGAACTGTAATGTAACTCTGAGGCAGTGGGCCAGAGTTTCCTTCCAAAACACAGATAGGCAAAGTGACCCTAAAGGTAACTAGGCAATGTTCCCAAACACATAAGAAAGCAGTGTTCCCACAATTATGTGGTGAAATGGGAGATTTGCATCATGGATGTCAGTCCATGACATGACTATGTACTCTGTAAGGGCTGGAACCCACAGGAGCGCTTTTGGCAGCGTTTTGGCAGCACTGCGATACGCTAGCAGTTTGCCAAAACGCTGGGCTAATGTTAATGGATGGGGCAACTTCCACAGGAGCGTTTGCGTTTCTCAGAAACGCAAACGCAGGACATGCAGCATTTTGGGAGCGTTAGCGCTTCAATGTAAAGTATTGAACCGCTAGCGGAAACGCTCAGCAAAACCTAAACTGAGCGGTTTTGCTAGCGTTTTGCGGTTCAGCACACTGTAACAAAATGAAAAATAATTCACAGGACCAATCAGGATAAAAACGCAAAACGCTAGGCACCCGCTGGGGAAAAAAATACAATGTTGCAAAACACGACCAAAAACGCGCATGAATCCGCTTGCAAACCGCTCAGGCAAAATGCTAGCAGTTGCGTTTTGCGTTTGCGGTTTTCAGTGGGTTCCAGGCCTAAAGCAGAGTTCCCCAACCCTGTCCTCAAGGCCCACCAACAGTACATGTTTTGCAGGAAACCACAAACATGCACAGGTGGGGTAATTAGTGTCTCAGCTGAGCTGATTAACTACCTCTGTGGATTTCCACAAAACATTCACTGTGGGTGGGCCATAAGGACAGGGTTGGGGAACACTGCTAAAGTGCTGCAGCAGATGCATGTGCTAGATAAATACATAATAATGATATGGCGGGACATTAGATGACTATGGCCGGGAATAGATTTTGAGCTCTGCCAAGGGCATGACTACATTCTTTGTAAAGCGCTGCCTTAGATACCAGTGCTATATAAATACATCATAATATCGTAGGACATGACGGTATTAGTTTGTGAGCAGAATCTGCAGAAGCTGCTGGTGCTACAGCATTAGCATACCATTTCATAATTATGGGCCCCAAAATGCCAAATGCTGCAACAATAGCCCCAAAGTAGCAAATGCAGTCTCATCAAATAATAACTGCAGCAACCGTTACCTCTGACAACTACCATTACCTTCAACAAATGAAATACAGCAGAAAACGATTACTCTGACTTCGCAAACGGTAAATGAGGCAAACATTACCTCATGCGGCCACAAAGTCCCACGACTGGGATACCCAGCAGCCAAAAGTGGGACATAACTTGGGACACATTGCAGCCTGGGACAGAGGACCCTGAACCTGAGACGTGTCCCAGGTAAAACGGGACGTCTGGTCAGGGAACTTTAAGGTGCCCATTCATGATACCATTTTCAAAGAATGATCTTTTTTTGTTTTTCAATACAAAATGCAGCTTATATTCCCAAAAATACGGTAGATAGAAGTGGTAAGATTGTATATTCATATCAGGCATGTACTGTATACAATGTATACATCGATTCTCTTCAGCACTAGTACCAGGGGTGTAACTATAAATCATGCCACCCCCCCCCTCCCCCCCTAGCACAGCTTTGATAGGCCTCCCCAGTTGTTTACACCTTTGCCTTGCTGACCCCTGGTGACCCTCAGCCTTGGGGCCCATCTTGCAAGGGTCAGAAAACAAGTGTAGCCACATCATCTTCACACCCATAACAAGTATGGCCACACAAACACCTGATCTGATGAGCTTGCTTTGGAGGGAATGAAGAAGTAGTTGGGGCGGGGGCTGTTCCCCTTTAGTTATGGCCTTGACTAGTACCCTGCTTCCAAGGGTGTAACAATAGACCTTGCAAGGGATGCAGCTGCAGGGGGGCCCAGAGGCAGCAGGGGGTCCCATGGGGGGGAGAAGGTAATTTTCCCTGGCCTGAGAGACTGACAACTAAGGGCACAGAGAAAAAAAAACCTTTTGCTCTCTGCACAATTGTTCTAATGGCTGCATCTGCTCAGCCAGTGATAAGGAATCATACAACGTTTCGTAGACAAAGATTTGTAGACAGTCCCTACGCAGTGTGCAGTAGGGTTTTGTGTACAGAGCCCAGCCTCCAACCTCTCTACCCCTCCCCAAGTGCTGTGTACTGTAGTGATGCTGGAGGAGTCTGCAGAGCCAGTTCTGCTCCATTAGAGATGGACAGAGTGAGTGTAATAAGCTGAGACTGGGAGCACAGTCGTCTGTCGGTTTTCTGCACACCAGGGTCTTGATTCACTAAATCATAACTCATAGCACGGCCGCGCCAGCATTTTTGTGCGTGTTTTCGCGGGTGAAAATTCGCGTTTGCGCTCGAAAATGGTAGCGTAGCCGTGCAGGGGCACCTCTAGACATTTTGTCAGTACAGGCGAGAAAACCTGTAGCGCTTATGTGGCGCCCCCATGAAAATAATCGTAATGTGGCAACGTTGCACTAGAAAATTATTGTAATGCGGTAGCGTTTCACCAGAAAATAATCGTAATGCGGCAGCGTTTCACCAGAAAATACATGTAATGTGGGCAGAGTTTCTCCAGAAAATACACCTAGGAAGGGCTCCTCTTCCCTCCTCCCCTTTCATTTAGTTCCCCCTAATAGCCCTGATACCTGCCTGCACCTTTAAGAAAAAAAACATTTACTCACCTGCAGAAGACTACTCTCCCGGCCTCCCTCCAGTGCGCAGCAGCTCCCCCAAAGATCTCCCTGCAGCAACTCTGGCTGCAAAACTCCTGCGCTGACAGGCAGAGCAGGGCTACGGGCACCATTTCCCACAGCCCTGCTCTATCTGCCGGAACCCACAGACTCTGCAGGCTGCAGAAGTGAGCTTATGGGCTTCAGGCAGTTCACCACCTGGGGACAAACCATATGGCGGCAGGTCGCCACGCGGGACAAAGAAAGGCAAAGGGGACATAAGAAGGCACAGGGGGAAAGAAGGAGGCACAAAGGGGCACAGAAGAAGGCAGAGGTGGCACGGGGGACTGAAGGAGGCACATGGAGACAGAAGGAGGCACAAAGAGAGACAGAAGGAACAATAAAGGGAGACAGAAGGAAAAACAGGGGTCAGACATGGTACAAGGGACTGAGGGAGGCACAAAGAGACAGAAGGAGGCACAAAAGCGACAGAAGGAGGCACAAAGGGGGAAAGAAGGCTGCACAAGGCACAGAGGTGGCAGCTGCCTGCAACTTACGCTAAGTAGATGCAGCAGAAGCAAGTAATAGAACATTCACTGGGGCTGGGCTTAGCCCAGTGGCGGGACTTAATTTGGGGGTGGGGCTTAATCCAGCACAATGGCGCCCCCAGGACCAATGGCACTCCAGGCAATGGCCTGTACTGCCTATGCCTAAAGGCACCCCTGCGGCCATGCTATGAGTTATCACGGTTTAGTGAAACAAGCCCCATGTGTGTCTGTACCTGTGAAACATGCACGTTTTATGACAGAAACTAATGTAACTGATAGAGAAAATGCTCCCAGTGCTTCTCTGCTGTCTGAGGCGGGGTTCACATATGACATAGCGTGAATGGTAGCTTTTCTGGCATATGTGTTTACGTTTTTGATGCATTTTGCATGCATATTTATGCGGTTGTGGTTCATTAATACAAAATGCATATGTGTTTTGTATGCGTTTTTAATGCCTTTTTTTTATTGCGTTTTATGCAAATCACTAGGAAGACAACAGGAAGCGAAAATGCATCACTAAACAATTTGTTTAAGCAAAAACGCATTAAAAAAACGCATTAAAAATGCATTCTAATTGCGTTCCCATTGACTTTCATTATGTGCGTTTTGTCAGCCATCCTACATATTATGCAACAGAACCCTTGTTTGGCGAAAGCATACTGTAAAACGCAAAGAAAACTCAAATGCGTTTTTTACATGTGTTTTTTCCTGCAGCCCATAGACTTACATTAGTAGCAAAAATGCAGAGTTTCCTGCTACGTTAGCGTTTCTGCCATGTGGGCACCCTCCAGCCTAAATCTGCATGGTAAAAACACAATCAAGTGTGCACGAGCCAATTGAATAACACATTGGTTCTCAGTCTACCTGTACAGAAAGCAAGGGGGGAGGGGGGGGCGCGCAATCCAAAGTTTCGCGCGGGGGGGGGGGGGGCACTGGAGTGATTTCTAGTTACGCCCCTGTCTGCTTTGGAACTGAACATGCACTATCTACAATGCAAAATCAAGTTCACTTTAAACTGACATTTCAGGCAAAATCATGAAAATATGCTGTGGAGAGTAGATATTGGTGTTTGGTTTGACTAAATGCTTGTTTGGTCTACAAAACTGGAATTATCAGAGACTGAAGTGGAACTTTTTTATGAGCCTAATCAGATTAAAAGCCAATAATCAATTTGCATGTAAAGTTGAACAGACCTCATCAGTTCTGTGCATGTATTCAATCAGTGATAAAACAAATCATATATTGTATTTCGATCCCCAACATCCCTAATACATGATAAAAAAATCTTAGACAAGATCATTGGAGGGGCCTTATTGGTCCATACCTTCAGCAAGATTGCGGAGATTGCAGTAGTTGATGCCGTCATCCCAGACGATATTCCATGGTTCAGATACGGAAAATGCCTACAAACATTTGTTTAAAGAATTAAAACAAAGCATTAAATCTGCACAGTATATTAAATTAAGAGAAATTAGGTGTCCTGCATTTTCATTTTTTATCACTAGATGTCACCACCTGCCATGTATTTCTAATGTATTAATAGGTTGAAATATGCAGTTAAATTATTATTATGTGCTGTATTTATATAGGGCTGATACAGGTCTGCCCATAATTATGCATACCCCTGGCAAATTTTGACTTAAAGTTACTTTTATTCAACCAGCAAGTAATTTTTTGACAGGAGATGACATAGGTGTCTCCCAAAAGATAATAAGATGATATACAAGAGGCATTATTGTGGGGAAAAAAAATCTCAGCTTTGATTTACATTTGAGCAAAAAGTGTCCAGTCCAAAATTATTCCTACCCTTCACAAACTGTCACAGTCTGTGGGAAAATCCAAAGTTCTATACCATTCCAAATAGTCCAAGCTGTTTTAAAGCATCTTAATTACCCTGATTAATTGGGAACAGCTGTTTTAATCAATTCAACAGGTGAAAAACAGCCGCTCTCTGTATTGTGGACAGTCATGGCTAAGACAAAGGAGCTCAGTGTGGACCTGCATCGGCTGCGCATTGTGGCTGCTCACAAGTCAGGAAAGGGCTACAAGGCCATTTCTAAATGTTTTCAAATTCCAGCGGTTACAGTGCAAAGTGTTATTAAAAAATACAAGATGTTCCGCACTGTGGAAAATCTCAGAGGACGTGGCCGGAGACCAGTGCTGGCCAGGAGGATAGTGAGAGAGGTGAAAAAGAATCCAAGGATCACCACCAAGGCCATCCTGGTGAATCTGGGCTCTGCTGGTGGCAATGTCTCAAGGCAGACAATCCTACGGACACTGCACACTGCTGGATTCCACGGATGCAGACCAAGGTAGACTCCACTTCTCCATATTTGGCACACACATGCTCACTTGGCCCTTGCAAATGCTCATCTGGACAAAGAAGAAGACTTCCTGTCTTCTGTGTTATGGTCAGATGAAACAAAAATTAAATTGTGTGGTCACAATGATGTTTCCTTCATTTGGCATAAAAAAAGAGAAGCCTTCAACCCACAGAACACCATCCTCACTGTCAAACATGGTGGTGGGAACCTAATGCTTTGGGGGTGTTTTTCAGCCAATGAACCAGGGAATCACAGGAAACAGCACCATTAAAAAAGACAAACATGTCATTTCACGTCAGAAAATTACTTGCTGGTTGAATAAAAGCAACTTTAAGTCAAAATTTGCCAGGGCCCAGGGGTATGAATAATTATGGACAGCATTGTATCTTCCACAGCGGTTTACAGAGTATATAGTGATGTCACTAACTATTTTATATACGGTTTCCTACTTTACACAAACCTTTATTGGGTTGCCCACTCTTCATATGCATTCATACAACATTTGTAGCCTCCTTACTCCATTATCTGACACTATCCCGCCCCCTTCTTAGTGCCTAACACTAACTCCCCTTCAAATGCCTAACACTAACTTCCCCGTATGTACGCGCCGCCGGTGAGTTGGGTATTAGGAGGGATGTTAGTGGCTGGATAGTGGGATGTTAGTGGCTGGATGGTTAAGGGCTCTGCCTCTGACACAGGAGACCTGTGTCGGCTCTGCCTGTTCAGTAAGCCAGCACCTATTTCAGTAAGGAGTTTCTTGGGCAAGTCTCCTTAACACTGCTACTGCCTACTGAGTGCGCTCTAGTGCCTCACAAGCGCTTTGAGTCCGACAGGAGAAAGGCGCTATACAGGGAGTGCAGAATTATTAGGCAAATGAGTATTTTGACCACATCATCCTCTTTATGCATGTTGTCTTACTCCAAGCTGTATAGGCTCGAAAGCCTACTACCAATTACGCATATTAGGTGATGTGTATCTCTGTAATGAGAAGGGGTGTGGTCTAATGACATCAACACCCTATGTCAGGTGTGCATAATTATTAGGCAACTTCCTTTCCTTTGGCAAAATGGGTCAAAAGAAGGACTTGACAGGCTCAGAAAAGTCAAAAATAGTGATATATCTTGCAGAGGGATGCAGCACTCTTAAAATTCCAAAGCTTCTGAAGCGTGATTATCGAACAATCAAGCGTTTCATTCAAAATAGTCAACAGGGTCGCAAGAAGCGTGTGGAAAAACCAAGGCGCAAAATAACTGCCCATGAACTGAGAAAAGTCAAGCGTGTAGCTGCCAAGATGCCACTTGCCACCAGTTTGGCCATATTTCAGAGCTGCAACATCACTGGAGTGCCCAAAAGCACAAGGTGTGCAATACTCAGAGACATGGCCAAGGTAAGAAAGACTGAAAGACGACCACCACTGAACAAGACACACAAGCTGAAACGTCAAGACTGGGCCAAGAAATATCTCAAGACTGATTTTTCTAAGGTTTTATGGACTGATGAAATGAGAGTGAGTCTTGATGGGCCAGATGGATGGGCCCATGGCTGGATTGGTAAAGGGCAGAGAGTTCCAGTCCGACTCAGACGCCAGCAAGGTGGAGGTGGAGTACTGGTTTGGGCTGGTATTATCAAAGATGAGCTTGTGGGGCATTTTCGGGTTGAGGATGGAGTCAAGCTCAACTCCCAGTCCTACTGCCAGTTTCTGAAAGACACCTTCTTCAAGCAGTGGTACAGGAAGAAGTCTGCATCCTTCAAGAAAAACATGATTTTCATGCAGGACAATGCTCCATCACACGCGTCCAAGTACTCCACAGCGTGGCTGGCAAGAAAGGGTATAAAAGAAGAAAAAAACTAATGACATGGCCTCCTTGTTCACCTGATCTGAACCCCATTGAGAACCTGTGGTCCATCATAAAATGTGAGATTTACAATAAGGGAAAACAGTACACCTCTCTGAACAGTGTCTGGGAGGCTGTGGTTGCTGCTGCACGCAATGTTGATGGTGAACAGATCAAAACACTGACAGAATCCATGGATGGCAGGCTTTTGAGTGTCCTTGCAAAGAAAGGTGGCTATATTGGTCACTGATTTGTTTTTGTTTTTGTTTTGTTTTTGAATGTCAGAAATGTATATTTGTGAATGTTGAGATGTTATATTGGTTTCACTGGTAAAAATAAATAATTGAAATGGGTATATATTTGTTTTTTGTTAAGTTGCCTAATAATTATGCACAGTAATAGTCACCTGCACACACAGATATCCCCCTAAAATAGCTAAAACTAAAAACAAACTAAAAACTACTTTCAAAAAAAGTCAGCTTTGATATTAATGAGTTTTTTGGGTTCATTGAGAACATGGTTGTTGTTCAATAATAAAATTATTCCTCAAAAATACAACTTGCCTAATAATTCTGCACTCCCTGTACAAATACTGCCATTATTATTATTAATGCCTAACACTAACCTCCCTCCAAATGCCTAACACTAACGTTCTCCTAATGCCTAACACTACCCCCTTCCTAATGCCTAACACTTACCCCCTACTAGTTACTAACACTAACCCCCCTTCTAATGCCTAACACTAACTCTCTCCTAATGACTAGCACTAATCCCCCTCCTAAAGCCTAACACTAACATCCCTCCTAATACCCAACACACCGGCGGCGCGTACATACATACGCACACTTAGGGTGCGCATAGTAGGAAGTAGCAGTATTAGGGAGTCTTGCCCAAGGACTCTTTATGAAATAGGTGCTGGATTATTGAACAGGAAGAGACAAGATTTGAACCCTAGTCTCCTATCCAGCCATTTGTAGTGGGTAGTGATTGGCTAATACTAGCTATTTGCATACCACTTGCCAGTCGGCTAGTATTGGTTGTGTAATTACCAGCTGATTGCCTAGAAATAACAAATGCTACTGCTGGAGCAAGCACCCAAAACAACAAAATGCATTTTGTTTTTTTGTTTTTTATATCAGTACAATACTTTATAGTGGGAACAGGCTGAGCTCAAGATAACTCAAGACCTGAAGACCCCAGACTCCACATCCCAGAATCCCACTATTACAGTAGCAGCTGTGTGTTTTCCCGAGGAGATGAGACTTCTCACAGGAAGTAGGTAGTGAGCAGTTTCAAGACCTCACTCTGGTAACAGGAAGTAGTGACCAATTTAAAAAATTAATTTCCAGTGGTTTTATTTATAATCTACACTTATTAACCTGATTGCTTACAGAATTTTGCTAAGTTCAAATTTGCTTTTAGTTGAGGTTTAAAAATCAGCGATTTCCTCTAGCCATAAAGTGAATGGTTACCGATTTAAAAAATAAAAAAGTCAGATACTCACCTAAGGAGAGGGAAGGCTCGGTCCTAATGAGCCTTCCCTCTCCTCTCCCGGTGCCCTCAGGATCCACCGTTCAAATCCACCGCCGCGGGGACTTCGGAAGTCTTCGGAAGCACTTGGGCTCCCGAAGACGGCCCCCGAAGACGGGCCGCTCCATACTGCACACGCGCGAGTGCGTCATAGACCTGCACGAGTGCGTCATAGAGGGCGCTCGAGCATGCGCAGTGTGGAGCGGCCTGTCTTCGGGAGCTCGAGTGCTCCCGAAGACTTCCGAAACCTCCTTTCGGTGGCGGAAGTGGCAGTATTTGACTGAACTGGTCGAATACTGCTACGGGGGATCCTGAGCGGGACCGGGCACCGGGAGAGGAGAGGGAAGTCTCATTAGGACCCAGAGCCTTCCCTCTCCTTAGGTGAGTATCTGACTTTTATTTTTTAAATCTGTACCCATTGGCTTTAAGCACCTTTATTTCTGTATCTTGTTCTTACACACCTACTTTACAACAAGCTTGTCTCATAGAGAGTGCTTTATATACACACCTTCACAAGGCAGGTATTAGTTAATTTTAACTCCATCAACTTAAACGTGAGATCATCCACATAGCCGTGTACCACGTTCCTGTGCTTCGCCACGATGTAATGCTGATTGGCTGACTCCAGCTAGGAAAACAAGAACAAAATATGAGCAAGTCCCAGGTTACCTGAACTTATCCCATGATGAATGACCGAAACCCCAGGAGCCTCACTGAATATTACTCTTTTAGTACAATTCTAGTGCCCCCTTGAAGTGATATGAGGCCTGACTCGTAATAATGGTACAATAGTTAGTGAATGATGGTATTTTAGATCAGTCTATTGAGATCCTTTTGTATGAAAGCAGAGAAGCTGGTGGACCCAATCAATCTTCAACAATCGACCCATTCCTTAAATACTGATTGCAGCGGAGGCAGGTGGCTATTAATGGTTCCAGGGGCGTAGATATACGTACCTCAGCACGCCGCCAAGGCAGAGGTGAGAGAGGCTCCAGAACACAGTGTAGGAGGGGGCGCACAACTCACTCAGCTATCATTCCCCTATTGTGTTTGAAGCAAAGAGAAATAAGAAAAGGGGATACATGGCAGTGACTGCAAGTCAGATAACTAGAGATTAAGGTGTTGAGGGCCCTAAGGCGCCTCTTAGTATAGCAATCAGTGTGTGACGGCTGAGGTGGGAGGCATGGGGGGTGCACTTTGGGGTCTCAGCCTTGGGTGCTGGAGGACCTTGTACCGGGTCTTCCGCCAATTTGCGCGCTCCTGTACTCCCGCGTGCGTTCTCATCACAGCCCGTTAGTGGACAGATCAGTTAATGGGAACAAAGTTCCCATACACCAATCCAAGTGCCTGTGATCAGTGATCACCGGCATCAATGAGATGCCATGTGCTCATTGACAAAATGAAATTAAAAACATACACACCTTATTTCCTGTAATGTGGGTATGAGCAACATACAACACATTGGGGTAATCTGAGGGGGACATCTAGTGGCCAAATAGTAAACTACACACTTAATACAGAACATCACATGCAAATACTTTATTTTCCCATTAAAATTAACCCTTTACCTCCCCACTGTCCCATAGTTACCAAAATAAAATATATTTGTATTATATTAATAAAATATATATAAAAAATACATAAATGGTTACCTTAGGGACTTTTTAAATATGCATGTCATTAGGGTATAGTTTGGTTATTTTGCATGTAGGGGATTGTAAAAACTGAAAAAATACATCTTTATTTCCAAATAAAATATTGTCGCCATACATTGTACTAGGGACACAATTTAAACGTTGTAATAATCGGGACAAATGGGCACATACAATGTGTGACTTTTATCCACAGCAGCAAATTTTATTTTAAAAGTATGATGGCCTAAAACTGAGAAATAATGATTTTTGTTTCCATTTTCTTATTATTATTCCTATTAACCACTTGACGACCAGGGAATGTCTGGCTGATCTGTGCTGCGTGGGCTCTCCAGCCCGCAGCACATATCGTGATTGCTGCATGGCGATCAGACTTCCCCCCTTTTTCGTATGATGTTAATACAGGGGATTTCTTCCCCGCGTGTTTACATTTAGCCTGCGAGCTGCGATCGGAGGCTCGCAGGCTGTTCACGGAGACACCCTCCCTGAACTGACATGGAACGGCCGCTCCATGGAAACACCACTGCGACCTGCTGACGCCTATCGGCGTTAGGCGGTCGTTAAGTGGTTAAAATGCATTTAGAATAAAATAATTCTTAGCAAAACATACCACCCAAAGGAAGTCTAATTGGTGATGAAAGAAAATAAGATATGGATCATTTTTTGTGATGAATAGTGATAACGTTATGAATGAAAGGGAGGAAAGTTGAAAGGTGAAAATTTCTCTGGTCCACAAGGGGAAAAACCTCTCAGCGGTGAACTAGTTAAAGTAACACTGAACCGAAAATAAGCTTATGAGATAATAAATTGTATGAGTACTAGTAGTAAACATAAGAAATAGAACATTAGTAGCAAAGAAAAGAGTCTTATGTTGTTTTCCAATACAGGAAGAGTTAAAAAAAATCAGTTGTTATCTATGCAAAAGAGCTTCTCTGAGCTATTCACCCACTGGACTAAATAATTCAGTTCTGTTTTCTGAAGCACTTAAACAACAAAAAAGCAATGAGTGACATGAGATAAGGTTTTACTGCAGGATAGTTTAAAGGCTCATTATTTCTGCTTTGTTGTATAGTTTAAAAGACAGAGTGTGGTTTTAAAACAGCAACTGTGACAGTATGATGCAATGGTATTTAAAAAAAATCTATATACTTTAAAAGAAAATAAAAATACTGCATGAGACTTTACACACTGGACTGGGGTAGCGCAGGTGGGGGATAGGAACAGATAAGGGGACAGAGGGAGGCACAAAGGGTGACAGAGGGAGGCACAAAGGGTGACAGAGGGAGGCACAGAGGGGCGCGCATAGAGCCGGATCATCCACAAGGCAACTTAGGCAGGTGCCTAGGGCGTGGAGAGAGTCTAGGTGCCCGGCATTGCTAATCCCTAACAAATCTTGCAAAAAAAGCTAGGTGGGCATCAAGCATGGGCTCAAAGTCGTTTCTTGCCTAGGGTACAATTTCACTTTAATCTATCTCTGGATGCACAGGGGGGTAGAGGTGGCACAGGGGGACTGAAGGTGGCACAAGGAGACAGAAGGGGGCACAACAGGAGAAAGAAGTAAGGAGGCACGGGGGGACAGAGGTGGCACAAGGAGACATAAGGAGGCACAAGGGGACAGAAGGAGGCACAAGGGGTCAAAAGGAGCTACAAACACCCATGGAGGCAGGGCATAATTCGGGGATGGGTCTTAATCAGGGGCATGGTGCTACCCAGGAGGACCAATGGCACTCCAGGCAGTGGCCTGTAATGCCTATGCCTAAAAACGCACCTGTATGAGACTCTTTTCTTTGCTACTATTGTTCTATTTCTTATCCGCACTGTACATACAATACATTATGTAATACATTTTTTTTTGCTTTAGGTCTGCTTGTAAGGACAACTGAAGTGAGAAGTATATGGAGGCTGCCATATTTATTTCCTTTTAAACAATACTAGTTGCCTGGCAGCCCTGCTGATCTATTTGGCTGCAGTAGTGTCTGAATTCCTGATCTATCTTCTCTATTTTTTTACTTCTCACTTTGCTATGTATTGCTTTATTTTTCCCCCTATCTACTATCTTTCAATAAAGCTCCTCTTCTACACAACTCATCAGTTGGCACGACAAATTCTTTTGTAGATATGATTGCAACTGATTTCGATATGGGAAACAGTTTGGATTCCTTAATGCTTTGGATCGATTTATAAATACAATCTTCTCTTTGGATCTAACAGAAAATATGATCATCTTCTAAACAATCGCACGGTTATTAGGAACCTTGAGGCTGGCTTCACATATGACACAGGGCCAGTGCAACGCAAAAACCGCTAGCATAACCGCAAAGGCTAGTGGTTTTTGAAACGCTTTTTTCAGAGCGATTCTAGGCATGTTTGGAACGGTTTTCTAAACATGCCTAGCGTTTTTTGGAGCATTTTTGTGTAGCGTTTTTTTATTATTTGTTACAGTAGAGCCGTGACTGAAAAGCTACTGTACAAAAAACGCTTGGAAAACCCCTTTGCTCTAGCTATTTTTAGAGTGATTTTCCACTTTCCTATACTTAAAGGGAACCTGTACTTAGTAGAAGTATTTAAAATAAACACATGAACTTCAAATGAACATTAAATAGTTACCTTGCCATCAGTTCCTCTCAGAAGCATTTTCCTTTGACAGTGATCCCTTCCAGTTCTGACAACATTTTGTCAGAACTGAAATATATCAGTTGCTGTCAGTTATTTATCAGTTGCTGACTGTCAGTTATAGCTGAGTGGACAACTGATATGCCCGGTAATGTCCATGTTTCCCTATGGCTCAAGTGGACGATGTTACAGTTTAACAGTGTGCTGACCAGAAAACTGTTATGGGGTAATGGCCATTTTCAAAATGGAGGACAGAGAATTCCCTTGATCACAGTGGACATACAGGACGCGGGAGAGGAGAAAGAGATTGAGGAGTAGACTGCACGGGAGGCAAGTATGACTTGTGTATACTTATTTTGACTTTGAATTTTCAGTTCAGGTTTTCTTTAACCACTTTACCACAACAGGTGCGTATATCTACGCTCCTTTTAACACCCGTTCCCAACCAGGAGCGTGGATATACGCACCCCCATCGCTACCGCCGCTGTTTGCGCTCCTGCTAGCTCGTGTGCATGCTCCTGCGCATGTGCATGCCACCGGCCGCTCGCCCGGAGACCAACCATTTGTTGATCTCAGCCCCCCAGCTATGATCAGCTGCTTCTATGAGAAGCAGTGCGATCATTGTGAGAAAAAAAAGTTTCCCAGCCTCATCGTACTTCCTGTAAGCGTACTTCCAATGCTTACAGGATGCATTCACAAAAAGTTACTGTGGCCATCTTGTGGCCAAATAGTAAAACTACACCCAAAAGCATTTTTCATATACAAATACATAGTTATACATTATAAATGAACTCATTACCTCCCACGCTCCCCAATTAATTTTTTTTTATAATAAAAAAAAAATACAATAAAAAAATACATAAATAGTTACCTTAGGGACGTAACTCTTTAAATATTTATGTCAAGAGGGTATAACACTGTTACTTTATAAGCTTGTAATTAGGGATGGACGCAAAACTGAAAAAAATGCACCTCTATTTCCAAATAAAATATTGGCACCAAACATTGTGATAGGGGCATAATTTAAACGGTTTTATAACCGGGACAAAAGGGCAAATACATTTCATGGGTTTTAATTACAGTAGCATGCATTATTTAAAAACTATAATGGCCGAAAACTGAAAAATAATGAATTTTTTCCCTAAATTTTTTTCCTATTTTTCCATTAAAACACATTTAGAACAAAATAATTCTTGGCATAATGTCCCACCTAAAGAAAACCTAATTGGTGGCGAAAAAAACAAGATATAGTTCATTTCATTGCGATAAGTAATAATAAAGTTATAGACGAATGAATGGAAGGAGCCCTGAAAGGTGAAAATTGCTCTGGTGCTCAAGGGGTAAAACCCCTCAGTTGTGTAGTGGCAGAAACACCTCAGAAATCAGCAAAAATGCAGCAGGACCCGAGTTTGCGTTTGGGGAAAAAACAAATCGCTCTGGTGTGATTCATCCCATTCTAACACATTAGCCAAGAGGTTTTCAAACCGCAAGCGTTTCCAAAAACGCTCCGAACTGCTCTTGGCGTGCACCAGATCATAGCGTCAAAAAGCAGCGATTTTTTTGGAAGGTGCATTTGCATTTTTGTAATGCATTTTACTGTGTTTTGGTGCGTTTTGCGATTGCATTTTTTCGCACAGATGCGTTTTTATGCGGTCAATTGCGTTTGTGGCTCGCTAATACAGAACGCATATGCGTTTTGTATGCATTTTTAAATTTACATATATGCAAATCACTAGGAAAACAACAGGAAGCGGAACCACATCAGAGATCTTTATTTTTTAATTGAAAACGCATAAAAAAACACATGAAAAATGCAATGCATATTACTTTCGTTATGTGCATTGTGGCAGCCAGCCTGCATAATAGGCAACACTACCAGCAATTGCAGAACGCTTACTGTAAAAACGCAGTGCTCCGCATAGACTAACATTGCTGCATAAAATACTGCGTTTTCCGCTACGCTAGCGTTTCTGCCATGTGTGCAACCAGCCTAAAGGACAACTTAGGTGAGAAGTATATGGAGGCTGCCATATTTTTTCCCTGTCTAAATCACACCAGAAACAAGCATGCAGCTAATATTGTCAGATCTGACAATATTGTCAGAAACACCTGATCTGCTGCATGCTTGTTCAGGGGCTAGGGCTAAAAGTATTAAAAGCAGAGGATCAGCAGGACAGCCAAGCAACTGGTATTGCTTAAAAGGAAATAAATATGGCAGCCTCCATATCCCTCTCACTTCAGTGGTTCTTTAATGCTATAGTGGACAGCTTACCTCATATTGACACTTTTCTCCTCCTTTTGCACAGCTGTCCGCGGATGTCCAAAGCATAATCTGCGTCACTAATGACGTATACACATTCAAACAAGGGACTGAAAAATTCCTGGATGGTGTAAAAGAAAAAGAAAGAAGTGTAAAGGATGGTTTTATTGAACATTATTAGAGGAAAAACTCCACAATTATTTCTACAGTACTGGGAAAACAAAAGTTTGCTTTCTTAAAACAGAAAGAATTTGCGATAATTCAGGTTGGAGTGAGCTTGAGATGTCTCCCAGAGCAACACTGCTGAATATATGCAAATTAACCCTCCTGGCGGTTTGCAAAAAAATCGCCAGGGGGCAGCAAATCTTTTTTTTTAAATTTTTTTTTTTTTTTTTCATGTAGCGAGACAAAGTCTCGCTACATGATAGCCGCTGCTCAGCGGCATCCCCCCAGCCCCTCCGATCGCCGCCGGCGATCGGAGATCCGGAGATCCCGTTCAAAGAACGGGATCTCCTGGAGGGCTTCCCCCGTCGCCATGGCGACGGGCGGGATGACGTCACCGACGTCATCGACGTCGTGACGTCAGAGGGGACTCCGATCTGCCCCATAGCGCTGCCTGGCACTGATTGGCCAGGCAGCGCACGGGGTCTGGGGGGGGGGGGCGGCCGCGGCGAGAGGAATTGCGGCGGATCGGCGGGTAGCGGCGGCGATCGGGCACTGCACGCAGCTAGCAAAGTGCTAGCTGCGTGCAGCAAAAAAAAAATTATGCAAATCGGCCCAGCGGGGCCTGAGCGGTGCCTTCCGGCGGCATAGCCCGAACTCAGTTCGGGCTTACCGCCAGGAAGGTTAACCATTGTACCCTTAGAAGCTAAACACACCTCCAGAACCGCTAGAATGCAATGATGTGTCAGCTTGGTAATTTGTACAGAGCCATAATAATCCAACATGCATACAGACTGTTTCGGATTGTTTGATCCTCATCAGTGCATGGCATAGATTAATTTGGCTCTATGCAGTAGGGCTTGTAACACCGAGAGGTACAGACTAACCAGCAAGCTCATGGGGATCCGGAACTCATTGGAGTGTGTGAGGGTACTAAAATGCTAAGAAAAACAAAAGTTTGCCTTCTTAAAACAGAAAGAATTTGCGATAATTCAGGTTGGAGTGAAGAGCCAAATTAATCCATGCCATGCACTGATGAGGATCAAACAATCCAAAACAGTCTGTATGCATGTTGGATTATTATGGTTCTGTACGAATTAACAAGCTGACACATCATTGCATTCCAGCAGTTCTGGAGGTGTATTTAGCTTCTAAGGGTAACAATGGTTGATTTGCATATATTCAGCAGTGATGCACTGGGAGACATCTCAAGCTCATTCCAACCTCAATTATCGCAAATTGTTTCTGTTTTAAGAAAGCAAACTTTTGTTTTTCTTAGCATTTTAGTAAGGGGGCTTTTTGGACCTTTGTAGCCCCTCACACACTCCAATGAGTTCTGGTTCACCATGAGCTTGCTGGTTAGTCTGTACAGTACTGGGCAAACCCTATCCTCCCCCATAGACCTGAAAATCATTTTTTCCTGTTATAAAACTAGTTATTAGCAGTATTCTATGACCTTTTCTTCCCACCTGGATGTTATTATGCGTGACAATGTCACACTGACAAGATACAGCAGGTTATAAAATAGCCGTCAGGTGACATTTCAGAAAATCAGGTGACTCAGTGTCAGGGCATAAAAGTATTGCATTGTCTTCACCTTGTCAGCAGGAACTCACTTATCTGAGTAGAGTTAAAGTGTAGACTGTGGGCAAACACAAACAGACAGTATTTCAGGGGCGTAGCAATAGGGGTTGCAGAGGTAGCGACCGCATCGGGGCCCTTGGGCCATAGGGGCCCAAAGGGGCCCTCCTTCAAGCAAAATATTAGCTCTTTATTGGCCCTGTGTTGATAATAATCACTTCTATAGATACTTAAAATAGTAGTAATCATTAACAAACTGTTCCCCATCCCCTACTTGCACCTCTGACACTGTGGAAATGCTTGGCAGGTTTTGTCGCGCCATATCAATTGTTATGTATAGAGTGCTTGGGGGGGCCCCATGTAAAAATTGCACCGGGGCCCATAGCTCCTTAGCTAAGCCACTGCAGTATTTATGGATGCAATGTAAAATATACATATGCTGGTTTTAGCAATCCAACCGAATAGAGTTAAAGGGAACCTGGAGTGAAACTGATGAGATAAACAATAGTATCTATAGACCTTATAATACAATAGAATCTCATTATAGTAAACTCTGATATAGTAAACCTCTGGATATAGTAAACTCAGTCTTCAGGTCCCAGCAAATGCGTCTGTATAAATATGCAATGTATGACCAATTCTGATATAGTAACCGACTTTTCTTGGTCACGTGGAGTTTACTATAAAGGGATTCTACTGTAAATAGGACTTTCCAGGAGTCCCACAGTCTTATTTTTTAATTAAAGGTAATTGTCTGTGATAGGAAGAAATACCCACACAGCTCATGGTGACCCAGGACCATCTAGGAGTTATAAAGGGCTTACAGTAAATCTGAGACGAGGCCAAATGAAAAATGTATACAGTGGCTTGCAAAAGTATTCGGCCCCCTTGAAGTTTTCCACATTTTGTCACATTACTGCCACAAACATGCATCAATTTTATTGGAATTCCACATGAAAGACCAACACAAAGTGGTGTACACATGAGAAGTGGAACGAAAATCATACATGATTCCAAACATTTTTTACAAATAAATAACTGCAAAGAGACGTGTGCATAATTATTCGGCCCCCTTTGGTCTGAGTGCAGTCAGTTGCCTATAGACATTGCTTGATGAGTGCTAATGACTAAATAGAGTGCACCTGTGTGTAATCTAATGTCAGTACAAATACAGCTGCTCTGTGAGGGCCTCAGGGGTTGGCTAAGAGAATATTGGGAGCAACAACACAGTGAAGTCCAAAGAACACACCAGACAGGTCAGGGAACAAGTTATTGAGAAATTTAAAGCAGGCTTAGGCTACAAAAAGATTTCCAAAGCCTTGAACATCCCACGGAGCACTGTTAAAGCGATCATTCAGAAATGGAAGGAGTATGGCACAACTATAAACCTACCAAGACAAGGCCATCCACCTAAACTCACAGGCCGAACAAGGAGAGTGCTGATCAGAAATGCAGTCAAGAGGCCCATGGTGACTCTGGACGAGCTGCAGAGATCTACAGCTCAGGTGGGAGACTCTGTCCATAGGACAACTATTAGTCATGCACTGTACAAAGTTGGCCTTTATGGAAGAGTGGCAAGAAGAAAGGCATTGTTAACAGAAAGCATAAGAAGTCCCGTTTGCAGTTTGCCACAAGCCATGTGGGGGACACAGCAACCATGTGGAAGAAGGTGCTCTGGTCAGATGAGACCAAAATGGAACTTTTTGGCCAAAATGCTAAATGCTTTGTGTGGCAGAAAACTAACACTGCAAATCACTCTGAACACACCATCCCCACTGTGAAATATGGTGGTGGCAGCATCATGCTCTGGGGGTGCTTCTCTTCAGCAGGGACAGGGAAGCTGGTCAGAGTTGATGGGAAGATGCATGGAGCCAAATACAGGGCAATCTTGGAAGAAAACCTCTTGAAAACTGCAAAAGACTTGAGACTGGTGGGAGGTTCACCTTCCAGCAGGACAATGACCCTAAACATAAAGCCAGGGCAACAATGGAATGGTTTAAAACAAAACATATCTATGTGTTAGAATGGCCCAGTCAAAGTCCAGATCTAAATCCAATCGAGAATTTGTGGCAAGATCTGAAAACTGCTGTTCACAAACGCTGTCCATCTAATCTGACTGAGCTGGAGCTGTTTTGCAAAGATGGGCAAGGATTTCAGTCTCTAGATGTGCAAAGCTGGTAGAGACATACCCTAAAAGACTGGCAGCTGTAATTGCAGCAAAAGGTGGATCTACAAAGTATTGACTCAGGGGGGCCGAATAATTACACCCACCCCCACTTTGCAGTTATTTATTTGTAAAAAATGTTTGGAATGATGTATGATTTTCGTTCCACTTCTCACGTGTACACCACTTTGTATTGGTTTTTCACGTGGAATTCCAATAAAATTGATGCATGTTTGTGGCAGTAATGTGACAAAATGTGGAAAACTTCAAAGGGGCCGAATACTTTTGCAACCCACTGTACATACCTGGGGCTTCCTCCAGCCCCCGTTTAGGCTTATCGCTCCCATGCCGCCCTCCTCTGTTTTCTCTTTCATCAGCAATTGGCCCTGGAGTCAACTGCGCCTATGCGGCTCCAGTGGCCCGCGCACACCCTTCGCCAGGAGAGCTCTGTGCCGGTGCAATACTACTGCACAGGCTCAGAACGCTCCCGGCAACAGGAGCAAGAGGAGGGAGTTGGACTGCACCTGCACTGACTGGCCCCGACTGGATGACTTACCGGGGCCAATTGCAGACAAACCAGGTGGCGACTGGGGATGACGCAGACGCAATCAAGTCGGAGGGTGCTGGAGGAAGCCTCAGGTATTTATATATTTCTCATTTGGCTGTGTCTCAGGTACCCTTTAAAAGCCCTCTATTAAAGAAAGCAATGCTAAATGTCATTTAAAGAGAACCCGAGGTGGGATTTTATTATGCTAGTGGGGCACAGAGGCTGGTTGTGCACACTAACACCAGCCTCTGTTGCCCCATGGTGTGCCTCCAAGACCCCCCTCGGCGCCGCTATACCCCCTGCAGTGCTGGCGACACGCAGAGTGTCGCCAGCACAATGTTTACCTAAGCGCTGTCTGTCAGCGTCGCTCCCCGCCTCCTCCGTATCGGCGCTACCCGCCTGTGTCCCTTCCCTCCTGCTGATTGGAGGAAAGTGACGCGGGCGGGTAGCGCCGATACGGAGGAGGCAGGGGAGCGGCGCTGACAGACAGCGCTTAGGTAAACATTGTGCTGGCGACACGCTGCGTGTCGCCAGCACTGCGGGGGTATAGCAGTGCGCAGGGGGGTCTTGGAGGCACACCATGGGGCAACAGAGGCTGGTGTTAGTGCGCACAACCAGCCTCTGTGCCCCACTAGCATAATAAAATCCCACCTCGGGTTCTCTTTAAACTGGAATTGTTTAAAGGGGTTCTGTGGAATGTAAAAAAATAAACTGACACTTACCTGGGGCTTCTATCGGCCCCCTGCAGCTGTGATGTCCTGCGCCCTCCTCCTACAATCCTCCATTCCCCCGCCACCGGCACCTGTGAATTATTACTAACAAGACGAATAGTGCGCGCTCCTGCTCACGTCTCCGGGAGCTCACTGCGCAGTACGAGGTTTTCTCTTATTGTGCCTGCGCAGTAAGCTCCCGGAGGTGCGAGTGGGATTGAGAACGCGCGCGGCCACAGCCGTGTAGCCGCAGTGGCGCTAGAGGGCTTATTATACCGGGCTTGGCCGTGGGGAACGGATGATCGTAGGAAGAAGGCGCGGAACATGACAGCTACAGGGGCCGATAGAAGCCCCATGTAAGTGTCTGTTTGTTTGTTTTTTCAGTCAACAGAACCCCTTTAAAAGGAAATAAATATGGCAGCGTCCATATCCCCCTCACCTCAGAGTGAAACTTTTTGAAAATCATGGTGAATTGCAATTTGAGGAAAATGTAATAGTCAGACATCTAGGGCTTGATTCACAAAAGCGTGCTAAGTGTTAGCCCTCCAGTGAAAAGCCGCTTAGCACGTGCAAACTGGCTCTGCTTCACTTGCAAAATCAGCTGCTTTACGTGCTAAGTAGCATGATAGCACGCAAAGTCACGGCTTATCACGCGAATGGAGCGTAGCGCGTAACGACGTACGCGTGCACCGCATAACGCTGTATGCGTGCTAAAATAGCATGCGAACAGCAACAGCTTTGCCCGTGCAAAGTACTTAGCACCCTAGTTTGCACGTGCAAAGCCATTGCACGTGCTGAGTTAGCACTGAGGAGTGGATCAAGCCCCTAATGTATTACAATGGTATCACATTCTTTTTGCATCTATTTCCAAATCTGAGTTTGCGATTTTTCTGTGTTTGAAATTCAGTCAACAGCTATACTTTTTTTTGCGTGGGATGTGCAAAAAGGGAGGCACCGCGGTTAGCTGATCCTAGACGCTACATGTAGTGTCCAGGAAAAAACGAGACAATAGGAAACGACGCCATCGAGCACAGCGTTCATGCAACAAACAATGGTACCAAGTAGGGATACTCATTTGGATTCCGCGGATTTGCAATTTCTGCCTTTGGAAATCCGATTGAACGCAACTCTGTAATTTTAGCCCAATCACAGAACTCGAAAGCATTGGTCCAATCAGAGAATGTAGATTTTTTACTGCAAAAATTGGATTACCGCGGTAATTTTGGACCAATGAAAAGCTTCCGATTTTCTGATTCCCAATGCTTTTTTGTGTTTTTTTTTTTTTTTGCATTGTCTGATGTAAAACAGTACAAACAAAATACACCTCAGTAATTGATAAATGGCAAAACGGAAATCGTTAAAACAGAAATTCGGAAAAACAGAAAATCAGAAAAACGGAAAATCGGAAATTGGCATACATCAGAATTTCCACAAAATTGGAAAGGGGTATTTCTGACCATCCCTAGTTCCAAGCTGGGCCCATTCATTTTAATGGACATCGCTTGAGCAACAAGCATCGTGACCGTTGCTTAAGGCGTTTTGGCCATTGGTGTGATCCCTAATAAAGTAAAGAAAAACATTGTCACGCTGTAAGTATCAACTCACCATTCCAGCTTGCACTGCGCATGGAGAGGGCCAGAGAGCACAGGAGGTGAAAGGGATAACAGGAGAAGGAGGACATCGGGCTTCAGAAGTCTTTTCATCTCTCAGCTTCTTCTCTTCACTTTCCCTGGGACTGATCTGAGCAGGAACTGATCTTAGATTTACTACAGAAGACATAAGAACCCGCAGATGCCTAAATAATTAGTGACATGGCCTCCATCATGTGCTCCTCTCTATCTCCTGCTGGCCAATGCCCAGCCAGTGCTCCACCAGGGCTGCAGAGACAAGGGTGGCATTGTCTGTGTTCAGTGAAGACCATGCTGGGTCACGTCAATGTGACTTCACACCGCATCCCCAAGTCTGCCACGGTCCTTACAGCGTGTCTCCACTGCTCCTCAGGCCCATGCACATTTATATGAGAAAAAACACAAGATTATTTAATAAACACCATGCCCAGGAATTAATTAACATTGCAAACGTCTTCATACATCCCAATAACTACCCTTACAGTAAACTTGAGATGCGGACTTAATAAAAAAAATACATACCTGGGGCATACCTCCCAACTTTTTGAGATGAGAAAGAGGGACACTTAAGCCACTCCCCGGCCACACCCCTGATCACACCCCTAGTCATGCATACCATAAAGATTTCATAAGAAAAATATGTTGTTTTATAATTCAACCCACACTGATCCTTTCTATTGTGATTCATTTTCCTTCATATTAACATTTTAACCACTTCCCAACTGAGGGGTTTTACCCCTTGAACACCAGAGCAATTTTCACCTTTCAGCACTCCTTCCATTCATTCGTCTATAACTTTATTATTACTTATCGCAATGAAATGAACTATATCTTGTTTTTTTTTTGCCACCAATTAGGCTTTCTTTAGGGGGACATTATGCCAAGAATTATTTTATTCTAAATGTGTTTTAATGGGAAAATAGGAAAAATGTGGGAAAAAATTTATTATTTTTCAGTTTTCGGCCTTTATAGTTTTTAAATAATGCATGCTACTGTAATTAAAACCCATGAAATGTATTTGCCCATTTGTCCCGGTTATAAAACCGTTTAAATTATGTCCCTATCACAATGTTTGGCGCCAATATTTTAATTGGAAATAAAGGTGCATTTTTTTCAGTTTTGCGTCCATCCCTAATTACAAGCCCATAGTTTATAAAGTAACAGTGTTATACCCTCTTGACATAAATATTTAAAAAGTTCAGTCCCTAAGGTAACTATTTATGTATTTTTTTTTATTGTATTTTTTTTATTTTTTTTTAATTACAAAAAAAATAAAAAAATTGGGGAGTGTGGGAGGTAAGGACAGGGGCGTAGCTAGGGGTGGGCGGGGTAGGACAAGTGCCCCCGGGCGCTGGGTCCCTAGGGGCGCCCAGCTGTGACCTGTGTTTTTTTTTTATTTATTTACCTGGTTACTACCACTGGGGACACCTATAGACCTGGTTACCTATACTGGGGGCACCTATTTTGGGGAAACTGCTGCCAGATTAACTGTATTTTTGGGGAACCGCTGCTGCCAGATTAAGTGTATTTTGGGGAACAGCTGCCAGATTATATGTATGTTGGGGGAACCACTGCTGCCAGATTGTGTCTATTTTGGGGCAACCATTGTCAAATATCTGTATTTTGGAGGAACCTCTGCCAAATTACATGTATTTTTGGTGAAATGCTGTCAGATTACATGTATTTTGGGGGGAAACACTATGGCAGAGCTCAAACTTCCCTGCCAGACCTTTTACACCACTGCTAAGGTCATGTATATTTGGCCCCACCCATTACCATGCTGACGCCCCTTTTTTGACCTTACAGGGCGCATTAATAGTCTTTGTCCCCGGGCGCTGGAAACCCTAGCTACGCCTCTGGGTAAGGAGTTAATTTTTTGTGTAAAACTAATTTATTTGTATGTGAAAAATGCTTTAAGGTGTAGTTTTACTATTTGGCCACAAGATGGCAACTTTTTGTTTAATGCGACTTGCAAGCGTCCTTCCGCTTGCTGGAAGTACTAGGAGGCTGGGAACGTTTTTTTTTCACAATGATCGCGCTGCTTATCGGAGAAGCAGCGGATCATTGCGGGGCTTAGATCAACGAACGGGAATGGATTTTCCCGTTCATTGATCTCTGGGCGGGCAGCGTGTTTATGAGCGGGAGTGCGCGCTAGAGCGAGCGGGAGCACGGGCAGTGGCGGGAGCGCGGAAAAGTACGGATTTCTCCGTCCCTGGTGGTGAAAGGATGGAAAAAGGGACAGAGAAATCTGTATGCGTGGGGGTAAAGTGGTTAACGTTAGTAATATATCAATTTAAATTATGGTAATAAAGTTTAGAGTCAAACACATTTTTTAGTAGATAAATATACATATTTACATAGAAAGAGGGACAAATGAGGAGGAAAGATGGACAGAGGGACAGGGCTCCCAGAGAGGGACTGTCCTTCCAAAAAAGGGGCAGTTGGGAGCTATGACCTGGGGCTTCCTCCAGCCTCCTCCAGGCTTATGGCTCGCATGCTGTCCTCCTTCGACTCCTCGTTTGTCCTCGTTTCTGCAACTTTGCAGTACTACTGCGCAGACACAGAGCGCTCCTGGCGACGGGAGCGAGACAGGGCGGCCTACTCGTCTGGACTGCTCATGTGCCGACTGGCCCCAACTGGATGATTTCCTTTGGCAGTTGCGGATGAACAAGGAGGTGGAGGAGGATGGCGTTGGAGTACTGTCTGGAGGGGGCTAGAGGTATGTATTTTTTTTATTAAGTCCCGATCTCAGGTACACTTTAAATGATACATGCAGCAAACTGAAAAAAAGTTTCACTCACCTGGAGCTTCTTACAACCCCTAGAAGTCTGTTAAGTCCCATTGCACCAGGCCTCCACTCTCACCACCATAAGATCACCACCCCCAACCAGGACTGGATCTTCTGTGCATGTGTGGTCAGTGCTAGTGATGCTCATCCGGATTCCGGATACCCGAACTACCCGGATTATCCGAACTTTTTCTGCTATCCGACCTCGGATCCGGATTCCGGATAGATGGCTAAATCCAGAATCCAGATCTGAGTGAATTCAGATACTCATGCGGTATCCGGAAAGAAATCCGGATATCTAGTTCGGGTACTCGGATCCGAATAGCGTAACCACGCAGATGACGCCCATGACGTCATTGAGCCAATCAGAGGGCTCCCAGCTGAAGACCTAGCAACCAATCACAGAGGGGAACCCTGGCCAGCCCCTCCTGTATATAAGGTGGGTGCCATGATGAGAATCTCGTCCTTGCTTGTGACTGCTCACTGAGAGATATCTCCAGTGCTGTTGGCTAAGCAAGTGCTGTATTACAGTGATACCTAGCGTTTTGAGTGCTAATCACCTGTACTACACCATTATTTTATTGTTTTTTAGTTAGCTAACTTGTGTAATTTTGTGATTTCAGTCAGTGACAGTCAGACTCTGTGCTGCAGCAGCTGCTAGTTAGGTCCCGTGTGTGCGCAGGCCTGGCCTGCTGCTGGACTGCTATTAGCCTTAGCTACAGTATAGGTTAGGGATTACTGTGTTATTGTGTAGTTAGTCAGTACTACTAGTTAGTTGTTAGAGAGTAGTACTGTGTTAGTTTTATTATTAATTACTACAGATTACTGCAGTGCTGCTGTGCTGAGTCAGTGTGACAGATAGACAGTTAGTGTGCACTGTCTTGTACTCTGCTGTCTGTCACTCCATTAGGTTAAGTTATATTACTGTGCTACTATTCACCTCTGATTTTCTTTAAAGTCCAAGTAGAGTACACCGAATTGAATAAAGGACAAGTACCCCACATCTGGTGACATCATCACATATAAGTTGCATAGCTCCCAACAGTCCCTTTTTGGGAGCCCTGTCCCTCTGTCCCTCTTTTACCCTCATTTGTCCCTCTTTCAGGACTTTGTCCCTCTTTCTATGTAAACATATATATTTCTATACTAAGAATGTGTTTGATTGACTCTAAACTTTATTCCCAACCTTTAAATTGATACATTACTAATTTTAAAATGTTACTATGAAGGAAAATGAAGCAGGATAAAAAGGAATAATGTGGTTTGAATTATAAAACAACATATTTTTCTTATGAAATCTTTATGGTATGCGTGACTAGAGGCGTGGTGAGGGCGTGGCCAGGGGTGTGGCAGGGGCATGGCTTAAGTGTCCCTTTTTCTCATCTCAAAAAGTTGGGAGGTATGAAGTTGTACTATGTCTGCTGGCACTGGCAGCCGGGGGAGGGGCAGCAAGGCCAAGAGGAGAGACAGTAGCATTGCCGCCACCGTCAGCAGTTCTGCCGCATCAGTGTCCATTCCGCCGCTAGCCACTGGCCATCCAGCTCTTAGGGGGAGTCGCTGCAGAGGCGCAGCAGCGTGTAGCGGCCATTTTCCAGCTGATGGTGGATGAGCAGGCCACCACCAGCTCTACAACAGAGACCTCCACCCCTACCAGCACTCCTGTTCGCAGGAGCAGCAGCTGCCGCCCAGCAGTTGCTGGGGACTCGGTCATCACGTCGACCCCAGCGGGCAGCCTACCCTCAGTGAGCGCACTTTTCACTCCAGGCACCGCGATCGAAATCAGGGCTGTTACCAGCAGCGACTTTGAGGAGAATATTCTGGGCGCATTGGGCTATGTGGAGGAGTCACAGATGCAGACGATGGTTGTTGGGAGGGGGGTCCTTGCATGTGGCAGCAGAAGAGGAGTTTGGGGGGACATCATCCCAGCAGCAGTTGTTTGAGAAACGGGAGTATGATGTTGATGATGAGATGAAGGACCGTGACTACCATTCACAGGACAGGGATGTCAGCTCTGACTCTGAGGATGCGTCAGTGGGTTTGGCACAGAGGATCAGCATTGCAGACAGTGGCAAGAGCAGCAGTGGGCTTTTAAATGCGGGACCCACAGCCTGCTGCTTCATCTTCTGCCACTACCACCAGCCGCACCACTCAACCCCCAACCGCCACAGGGAGAAAAGCAGCAGCATCCCATTCAGGCCGTAGGGGAATCTTCACGTCCCCAATCTGGTGGTTCTTCATTCTGCCAACAGTGGACAGCAAGTTTGCCACATGCAATGTGTGCAAACTAAAGCTGAGCAGAGGTTGTGACCCCTCCAAGTATGGCACCTTCAGTTTCAAACATTTTGTTCAGCATGAGGAGTTCAAGAGGCTGAAGGAAGCTGGCACTGGCAGTGGTCAGACTCGGAGCAGCACCAGAATCCCCTCTGCCACTCCTGCCAACACTGAGGCCTGTTCAGGCAGCCAGTCCTCAGTGGCCTCCTCTGCTCCCTCCTTCCCGACCCGTGCAAGGAAAAAACACCGCCAGATCCTGTTGGGCGAATCTTTCCCTGTTGTTGGCAAGAGGGGAACATGAAGTGGCTGGGAATCACTATGCCTGCCCTACCACCCTTTACCACCACAACCTCCTGGCTCCGTCCTGATTAATAAGCCTGGTTGACAATTATTTTACAGCGGTGGTACCATCTCTACGTGCCATGGTACAATCTCCGGCATGCTCCTGGCACACGTTACACCTGCTGCATTGCCCTGCTCCTGCTGCCTGTGCTGCTCCCACCGCCAGGGTGCTACAGGCCACTGCTGCTGCTACCTATTATGCCCAAAACATAATTGCTGTGTAATTTTTTTGGAGGTGTCTGGGATGAAAACTGTGCTGTCCGAGTTGTGGGGAGGCCCCAACTGCGGCCGGACGACCACTTCCAGGAACCTCACGGTTGTTATGGTTTAACTGTGCCATGGTACCAACACTAGGTGCCATGGTGGACCATCTATGCTGCCTGCCACACTCCTCCTCCTCCTCCTGTCTCCTGCTGCCTGTGCTACCACCGCCAGGGTGCATCTACCTACTCCCCTGCTGCTGCTGTCTGTGTTACCCACCACCAGGGTTCACACAAAACTATATCTTCTGCTGCCAGTCTGCCACCAGCTATTACGCCACTACAATAGCTGTATTTTGTTGGGGGGGGGGGGAACTGTTTAATTTTTTTGAGGTGTTTGGGCTGAAAACTGTGATGTCCCAGTTGTGCATTGGACTTTGGACACAATGTGGGCTGCACGCAGGGCCGGCCCGCCCATGAGGCGGGGTGAAACATTTGCCTCAGGCGGCACTTCTGGGGGGGCGGCACCCGCCCCGTGGGTGTGGGGGAGCCGCCCGAGCTGGAGGGGATAGCGGGCAGGACGGGGGTATTGGGCCTAGCGGCGGGGAGGGGGGTCGGACCCCCCCCCTCCCTCGCCTGGGTCCCCCATCCTCCGCTCCCCTCCTGCTTTAAGGAGTTATGTCACTGGCTGAATTGTAAGAGGCAACGGGCGGGGTCACTCACCTCTTCCTTGTTAAGCGTGCGCTCCACTGACGACACTTCCTGCGGTCCGACCCCCCTCCCCGCCGCTAGGCCCAATACCCCCGTCCTGCCCGCTACCCCTCCAGCTCGGCGGCGGCGGCGGCGCCCCCCACGGGGGGAGGGGGGGGGGCGGCAGCAATAATTTTTTTGCCTCAGGCGGCAAAAAGTCTAGGGCCGGCCCTGGCTGCACGACCGCTGTCTGGAACCTTCTGATGTTAATTTACAGCCATTTCTTTTTTTTTTCTTTTTGTATTATAACTCCCCACATAAACAATTACTGTTTTCATTAAAAAATATGATGCTTCGTGCATCATTTACTATAAAAGATGTTTTGGAAGCAATTTAACCTCCTTGGCGGTAATCCCGAGCTGAGCTCGGGGTATGCCGCCGGAGGTCGCCGCTCAGGCCCTGCTGGGCCGATTTCAATTCTGAAAAAAGCAGCACACGCAGCTGGCACTTTGCCAGCCGCGTGTGCTGCCCGATCGCCGCCGCTCCGCGGCGATCCGCCGCGTGCAGCGGCGAAAGAGGGTCCCCCCAGCCGCCCGAGCCCAGCGCAGCCGGAACAAACAGTTCCGGCCGGCGCTAGAGGCTGGATCGGGCGGCTCTGACGTCAGGACGTCGACCGACGTCCATGACGTCACTCCGCTCGTCGCCATGGCGACGACAAAAGCGAAACAAGATAGGCCGCTCATTGCGGCCTATCTTGTTACTTTCGATTGCCGGAGGCGATCGAAAGAACGCAACAGGAGCGCCCTCTAGTGGGCTTTCATGCAGCCAACTTTCAGTTGGCTGCATGAAATATTTTTTTTTTTATTAAAAAAAAACCACGTTGCAGCCTCCCTGGCAAAATAAATAAACCGCCAGGGAGGTTAAAGGCCACTTCCGGTTTTCAATCTGGATACCCGGATTTACCCGGATAATGGGTATCTGGATCTATTCATACTGTTTGAATTCGGGTATCTGGATTTATCCAGATATTTTACTATCCGGATCTGGATCAACCCGGATATCAAAAAAAGGTATCTGAGCATCACTGGTGGTCACACTTCCGTCTTTCACCTGCATGGAGAGCTAGTCTGACCGCATGTTCTCTGCTCACAGCAATATCTTCAACATGCAAGCACCGCAAATAAACTCCAGGCCTTTTATCTGCTTAAAGAGGAACTCCAGTGAAAGCAACGTAATGAACAGAAGTGTTTAATTTTTTACAATAATTATGTATAAATGATTTAGTCAGTGTTTGCCCACAGTAAAATCTTTCCTCTTCCTGATTTACATTCTGACATTTATCACATGGTAACATTTTTACTGCTGGAAGGTGATGTCACTGGAAGGAGACGCTGCTTGCTTTTTTGGCAGTTGGAAACAGCTGTTATTTCCCACAATGCAACAAGGTTCCCACAGTGTAATGTCAGCACCATGGTCATGACATCACACTGTGGGAGGGGTTTCACCACAATATCGGCCATACAGAGCCCCCTGATGATCTGTTTGAGAAAAGGTAAAGATTTCTCATGGGAAAGTGAGAATCAGCTACTGATTAGGATGAACTCGAATCCTTGGTTACGGTTTCTCTTTAATTGATAATGACGGTGGACTTGCCCACACCTGCTAGACACACATGTACATCAGACACATATACTCTACATTCTAGGTTCTCAACGCGTGGTACGTGTACCCCAGGGGGTACTTCTGATGGTTCCAGGGGGTACTCGGGCTTCATATACTTAGCCAAGAATAACACATTTAGAGTTTTAGAAAATTAGAAATCTTATATAAACAACTCCAAATTAGTATTTTAGCTAATTAAAAGCAATATTAAATGCCTGGAAATGGTTTAGAACCAATTATGTACTATGATTAAATATATATTTCTCAAGGGGTACTTGTGATAATGTTTACTATGCTAGGGGGTACTTGGTTAGTACAGGGTGTTAAAAGGGGTACATACTGATAAAATGTTGAGAAACACTGCTCTACATCACACACACACACCCCAAGGGCTGCAGTATTTACACTCATGACCATAAAGCGTAAAAAGGTAGCTTGGTCAGCTGAGTTCAGGCTGCAGGGCAGGAGCTACCATAGGAAAAAATAGGCAGTTGCCCCAGGGCCAGGGCCGGCGCTACCATAGAGGCAAAGGAGGCAGCTGCCCCAGGGCCCCAGAGCTTGTAGGGGCCCCCAGTGGCTACAAGAGGAACATTTTTTTTTCAAATCGACCTTATAGTTTTTGAGAAAAATCGATTTTAAAGTTTCAAAGGAAAAAAAATACACATTTAAAAATCAGCCGACTTTAATGGTTACTAGCAAATCCACCTTAAATGCTAGAAACCTTAAATTTGCAGGATATTTTAAGGAGATCATTGGGAATAAGAGGAAAAAACAATTTTTCAAAAAGGCCTTATAGTTTTTGAGAAAATCGAAAGTTTCGAAGGAAAAAAGAATACTTTTAAATGCGGTAAATGTCACTTTTAGTACCTAACGGTAGTGTAATTTTAAATGTCTCAAAAGAAAGAGCAATAAATTTCCTGACGGGGTTTCCAGCGGGTCCATACGCAGCCGCGGCGCTTTGGCCAGGGATCGCTATACAGCCGCAATATGGCTGTATGAACATCCCTGGCGTTTGTTTCCTATTTTCCCAATTTTTGTTTTATGTTTAGAGTGTGGGAATTTTTTTTTTTTTTAAATTATGTGGAATCCCGCCTCCTGAAACTTTTTAACCCCTTGTCCCCCATGCAGGCTGGGGTAGCCAGAATGTGGAGCTTCGACCGATTTGGGCTTCAAACCCTGACTATACCAACTGCAAAAAAGGTCCCTTAATGCCAATTTTTTGCTCCGGGGTATCTGTTGGGGGGGGGGGGCAGGTTTATTTTGCCCTGGGGCCCCATTGTTGCTTAAACTGGCCCTGCCCAGGGCCCCAGAGCCTGTAGGGGCCCCCAAGGTGTCCCTCCCCCATCTTAAAAGTTGCTCCCCAGGGACTCTGTAGAGTCTATTAAGTTGGGGGGTGATTGGGGGAGGGTCAGCAGCCAGCTCAGGGGCCCAGGAGGGAAATTTGGCTGCAAAAAAAGGGCCTCTAATGGCGCTTTTTGCTCGGGGGGTGTCTGTTGGGGGGCCCCTAGGCTAATTTCACCCTAGGGACCAATTGTTACTTGAACCGGCCGTGTCAGGCTGACCATCTTCTGCATGAAAGATCTCATTCATTATTTCAGTTATATGAGATGAAATCCTAATTTTCCAGGACTGATTCTTTTTGCCTGAGGATCACAAGATGGAGAAACCATAGAAAGTGCAGCTGCTGGCACTGTAAGGCGTGAAAACAAAACAATGTATCTGTTTCTCAATGAACAAACAGCAAACATATATGATATCATCACCAGCTAAACTTTCCACACTCCCTCACTTGTCACAAGAGTAAACTTCAGTCTCCATGGTGATCCCACTCCTGAGAATTTCATGGAGGCAGATGTAAGTTCCTGGCAATCCCAATGCACTTTCATGCCTGCTTCACATTGGCACTAAAATGGTCCATTTGGCAGAGCTAAAGGTAACGAATACTATCGGAGGTGAACGGATCTTATGTTAATCAATAGGATCTGTTCCCATTGGCCCATTGCTCCATTAGAACAGACCTGTTCGGCCCATTCCACCATAGGAACAAGTTTGGGGAGGCTGTGATAAATCCTGAGCGACAGATGTGTCGCATTGACTGCACGCTAACAGAACAGAGGGTCGTGGATAAAAAACTGGTGCCTATTAAAAACTGATCCGTACCATGGATCAGGTTTTGATGTCTAGTGTGAACCGGGGCTAAGGGCTGAATGTTTCAGCAGGTCAAGAATGCTATTCAAGCAAAATGCCTCATCACACCTCCACTTCCACAACCTGCTGCACCTCCAGTAATGGGCCCACCACACCTCTGGCCACACCCCCTACTCCAGCTCCAGTCATGCCTCAACACACCTCCCCAACCTGCCACACCTCCAGTAATGTGCCCACCACACCTCTGGCCACACCCCCTGCTCCAGCTCCAGTCATGCCTCATCACACCACCACTTCCACAACCTGCAGCATCTCCAGTAATGGGCACGCCACACCTCTGGTCACACCCCCTGCTCCAGCTCCAGTCATGCCTCATTACACATCCATAACCTGCCACACCTCCAGTAATGTGCCCACCACACCTCTGGCCACACCCCCTGCTCCAGCTCCAGTCATGCCTCATTACACCTCCACAACCTGCCACACCTCCAGTAATGGGCCAGCCACACCTCTGGTCACGCTCCCTGCTCCAGCTCCAGTCATGCCTTATCACACCACCACTTCCACAACCTGCAGCATCTCCAGTAATGGGCACGCCACACCTCTGGTCACACCCCCCTGCTCCAGCTCCAGTCATGCCTCATCACACATCCATAACCTGCCACACCTCCAGTAATGGGCCCACCACACCTCTGGTCACACCCCCTGCTCCAGCACCAGTCATGCCTCATCACACCTTCACTTCCATAACCTGCAGCATCTCCATTAATGGGCCCACCACACCTCTGGCCACACCCCCTGCTCCAGCACCAGTCATGCCTCATCACACCTCCACTTCCACAACCTGCCACACCTCCAGTAATGGGCTCACCACACCTCTGGTCACACCCCCTGCTCCAGCCTAAAAATGGGTGTGGCCACGCACCAGATTGTGGATGTGGTTATGGGTGGAGCCAAATTTACACAAACTTAACAGTGGTGTAAGTAGGCCTGCCCAGCGAATTGTTGAATGAAGCCCCCTCTCCATTATTACAGAAATAAATACATAGCATATTACATACTGTAAATAGGCAGTGTCACTTTAACATAACTAGGCAGAGATACATGGCTTCTGTGCTGCTGGCTAGTCTGGCTTTCTGACTGCTGGGTGGGCTGGCCTGCTTCCAGCTTATCTGACAGTCCCCCCATAGCATTCCCTGGCCTTCTAGTGGACCCCCTCCCATGCTCCTACGGGTCTCCCATTGAGGCACCACAACTCCCAGCATGCCCCATAGAAGAACCACAGCCCCCTGCATGCCCCCATAAAGGTATTACAGCACCCAGCATGGCACTACAGCACCCAGCATGCCTCCATGGATACACCAGAGCTCCCAGCATGCCTGCCAATGCCACTGAGGCACTACAGGAGGTGGGTACTGCACCCTGACTCTGCCTGGGGGACATCCGGGGCACCCTAGAATAGGCCACTGATCTTTGGAGCTAGCAACGCCACTGTGCCTCGTCACAGCTCCACGCCCTCAAACTGACACACCTCCAGTAATGGGCCCACCCTACCTCTTATCACACCCCCTGTTGCAGTCCTAGTTATGCGTCATTACATCTCCACTTCTTCAACCTACCACCCCACCTCTTGTACCTCACCATAAACTATTGCATCCTGCCCCACCTACAGTCACGCCCCTACCACACCTCCACTTTTACAACCTGCCACCCACTTTCATTCAAAAATGGCTCGGGCAATTTTGGACACAGGGTGAAGCCAATAAGATGGTTCAATCTGCTCATGATGTCACTAGCGAGGTACTAGCACCCGCTTCTCACTGGTCGCTGGCTGATCAGAGGCCTGCTGGCGAGCTGCCTTTCACATGATAGGCAGCGGGAATGACTGGGGGGGGGCAGCTGAAATTTCGCCCCTATGTGCGAACGCCCATGTAGGAGAGAGTGATCAGCAATCGGGTTGCTTGTTGACAATTGACAAATTTGTTTTTGAGTCGAGCTTTGTATTATAAATAAAAGTGGATAAATAATTTACTTCTGGAAAAATCTGGATTCGGACAAATGATTTTGCCTGTTTCCAGTGTGCTTGAGGGCTGAAACCCACTAGAGCGTTTCTTTTGAGCGTTTAGGGAGCGCTTTAAATCGCTATCGATTTCCCTAAATGCTCTGCCAATATAAATAAATGGGACAGATTCCACTAGAGCAATTGAAATTGGGGAAATCGCAATCGCAGGACGTGCAGCATTTTGGGAGTGTTTCCATTCTAATGAATTGTATAGGAGCAGGCAAATTGCTCCCAATATTGCTTGCAAAACACTGAATCACAAATTGAGAGCAATTGCGATGGCGCTTTGCGCTTTCTAGTGGGTTCCAGGCCTTAAACGACTTACAAATGCTTACACAATGCTGTAACGTTTAAAGGACCACTATCATGAAAAATTGTGACATGTAAAATACATGAGTATGCATACTTATAAGAAGCACAATTCTCCCAGAGTAAATTGTACTTTAATACTTATAGTTACTTATCAATTTTTCCTTTACTCTTAATTACTAAAGCACTAAAGGGTAAGATGCCAGCTCACCCCTCTACTTTTTTTTCTTTAATTCTTCGTATTCAACTTTTTGCATTAACCACTTGTGTACCAGCAGTAGTCTCTGGCCCCTTACGGACCAAAGACTGCGGATACCAAAAAACTGGGTTTACAGATGAATCGCCGCATGTCTGGACCCACCGCTCTCGCTGGTCACACTGCTCACTCACCGCTGCACGTCCCTCGCTCTGCCATCGAGATGACGGCAGAGCTCTGTGAGCCAGTCAGGAGCAGATTTCATTGGCTCTTGAAGCTGTCAGCAATGTGATTGGCTCCCAGTGATCACGGGGTCAGAAGCCAATAAAATCATCTCGATGGCAGGGCAAGGTGCATGCAGTGAGGGAGAGATCGGCGGGAGCAGTGTGAGAGGCGGTCCGGGTGAGTGCGGTAATTGAAATCTATGCCTTGGCAGGAATAAGCAGCCACACACAGGGCATAGATTTCAATTACACTGGCCGGAAGCAGTTGAAGAATAACTGCAACTGCCCTCATTGTCACATGTAGGTGAGGAAGCACACACAGAAAAACAACATTTGGGCTACCCGGCTACAACATGTAGCTCCAACAAGTGGATATTACCTGCCTATTACCCCCACCCACGTCTCATCCACTGCACAGTGCAGTTAATCGAGGTGAACTAAGGTGAGCTACAGAAATAGTACTAAATCCAGGGTTGCAGTACATGCAGTTTTAGTACCACTTGTACATCTAAGCAATCATATAGATTCTACATGCAAATGTTGGCAATCCATGGAGGGGGGGGGGGGGGGGGCAAGATATGCAGCATTGTACAAGGTATACAAGGTATTATGATCAGCGTTTTCCTCCTTTTCTCGTTTGAACATTGTTTTGGCAGTTGGACCGCTACTTCAGTTCAGTAAATGGGTTTAAAAATAAATAAAAACACCGAGACTACCCCATGAAGAGATAGACTATTCCAAACCCTGCCACATATTTACTACTTACTGTAAGTGACTATTCTGGAACAAATGCACATTTTATACATATGCATTTACATGTATTTATATTTTACAATTATCCACAATAGTGGTTCTTTAATAACAGAAATACATAACAAAGGCAGTACATTTTGTACCAAAGGACAACTTGGTGTGCATGAGACAATATGAGACATTTGTAACTCTAGTGTTTGTTAGTAGGGGACTATTTCTGTACTTACTGGATGTATATTTTCAGCCTGGCATTCCTGTTGTATTTTAGACTTGCCATAAGGCCTTATGGCCACTAGATGCCCCCATATCATAAGAAATGTCTCATTGTGTAGACGTGCTGCTTGTATTATGGACAGGGAGTGTAATGGGCAAACATTAAAGAGGAACTGTAACGCCAAACGGCCCCTGGGGGGTACTCACCTCGGGTGGGGGAAGCCTCAGGATCCTAATGAGGCTTCCCACGCCGTCCTGCGTCCCTCGGGGGTCTCGCTGTAGCCCTCCGTACAGCCGTGACGCAATATTTACCTTCCTGGCTCCTGCGCAGGCGCTCTGATGCCTCTCGGCGCCGAAGTAGGCGGAAATAGCCGATCGCCGTCGGGTCTGCTCTACTGCGCAGGCGCAAGTTTCCGGCGCCTGTGCAGTAGAACGGACCCGTCGGAGATCGGGTATTTCCGTCTATTTCCGTGCCGAAAGTCGCCACAGCGCCCCCGCTGGAGCCAGCAAAGGTAAATATTGAACTGACAGTCGGCACAGTCGCCGGCTGTTCGGAGGGCTGCGGCGAGACCCCCGTGGGACAGAGGACGGCGTGGGAAGCCTCATTGGGATCCGGAGGCTTCCCCCACCCGAGGTGAGTACCCCCCAGGGGAGGTTTTTGTTGTTACAGAGTCTCTTTAAAGGGGAACTGAAATAAAAGGTATACAGAGGCGGCCATATGTATTTCCTTTTAATCAATACCAGTTGCCTGGCAGCCCTGCTGGTCTATTTCTCTGCAGTAGTATCTGAATAACACCAGAAACAAGCATGCAGCTAGTCTTGCCAGATATGACTTTAAAGTCTGACACACCTGATCTGCTGCATGCTTGTTCAGGGGCTATGGCTAATAGTATTAGAGAAAGAGGATCAGCAGCAGGGTTGCTCGTAAACAACGCCAGCGCGAATCTACGCGTCGTAGTACGCAACTACGCATCGTAGTTCGTAGGCGAAGTTTAAGAACTACACGTACGCATTTCCGCATAGTCGTAGTCCCGACGTATGTATTGCGAAGTCAACTACGCGTGCGGTAACTGCATCTAGATGGATCATTGAGCATGCGCAGAAATATTATTGCCCTTTTATACGCATACAATTCCGCATTGGAAGGTGGAATGTACGCTTATATTAGTTTATATATGAACATAGGTAGCAGATTATTGCGGAAATTTTTCCGCATAAGGGCATAAGCGGTCGCATCAACAACGCTAAGCACTACGCGAAGCTTGCGTATTTTAACGCGTAGTCTACGGAATGCAAACGTAGTGAAGTTTCTGATTACATAGCCGTAGATTGCGAAGCGTATTTGCGTAAAAATACGCGTAGTTCCAGCGTAGCGAAGTTGGCTGACTACGACCATCCCTGATCAGCAGGGCTGCCAGGCAACTGGTATTGCTTAAAAGGAAATAAACATGGCATCCTCCATATACCTCTCTCTTCAGTTGTCCTTTAACAACTGAAGTGAGAGGGATATGGAGGCTGCCATATTTATTTCCTTTTAACCAGTAGCAGTTGCCTGGCAGCCCTGAGGATCTTCTGCTTCTAATACTTTTAGCCATAGCCCCTGAACAAGCATGCAGCAGATCAGGTGTCTCTCTGACAATATTGTCAGATCGGACACATGCTTGTTTCTGGTGTGATTCAGACACTACTGCAGCTAAATAGATCAGCAGGGCTGCCAGGCAACTGGTATTAGTTAAAAACATGTCAACCTCCATATCCCTCTCACTTCAGTTCTTTTTTAACAATGAGTAAAATTTTGTAAGATTTTTGTCCAATTTAGGGCTGGTACTTCACACAGACGTCCGCACGGCTTCTGCCGGCATCTCGTTCGGCTGTGTCTTGGCGGCGTGATGTTCAGTAGAGTGACCAGACGTCCCGGATTGCCCGGGACACGTCCCGGATTCGGGGTCCGCTGTCCCAGGCTTAATGAGGTCCCGGGAAACGTCCCGCTTTCAGCAGCGGGACGTCCCGGCCTCGGGACTCTGGCCACTCTCTCCTCAATGAACTGGCAGCGGCGTCTATAGACGCCGTGCCAGTTCATTGCCTGCAGCCCCGCTCCAGCCTCCTCTTCCGGTGTCTGTTTCCGACACCGGCAGGCGAGCAGGGCTACGGCAAGATGGCTGCCGAAGCCCTGTACTGGAGACCTATTTGTGTATACAGGGCTTCGGGCGCCATCTTGCCGTAGCCCTGTCAGCGCGGGAGAGAAGAGCAGGAGGAACAAGACGGTCCCGGGACGGAGCAGCGCGCCAGAGGCCGGACACTTCTGCCAGGTGAGTAAATCATTATGTTTGCCCGCATTAGGTTTCTTTTCCAGGTGAAATGTTTGCCCGCATTGTTTCTTTTCTAGCGAAATGTTTGCCCACATTGCGTTTCTTTTCTAGCGAAATGTTTGCCCGCATTGTTTCTTTTCTAGCGAAATGTTTGCCCGCATTGTTTCTTTTCTGGTGAAATGTTTGCCCGCATTGTTTCTTTTCTAGCGAAATGTTTGCCCGCATTGCGTTTCTTTTCTAGCGAAATGTTTGCCCGCATTGTTTCTTTTCTAGCGAAATGTTTGCCCGCATTGTTTCTTTTCTAGCGAAATGTTTGCCCGCATTGTTTCTTTTCTAGCGAAATGTTTGCCCGCATTGTTTCTTTTCTGGTGAAATGTTTGCCCACATTGTTTCTTTTCTAGCGAAATGTTTGCCCGCATTGCGTTTCTTTTCTAGCGAAATGTTTGCCCGCATTGTTTCTTTTCTAGCGAAATGTTTGCCCGCATTGTTTCTTTTCTAGCGAAATGTTTGCCCGCATTGTTTCTTTTCTAGCGAAATGTTTGCCCGCATTGCGTTTCTTTTCTGGTGAAATGTTTGCCCGCATTGTTTCTTTTCTAGCGAAATGTTTGCCCGCATTGTTTCTTTTCTGGTGAAATGTTTGCCCGCATTGCGTTTCTTTTCTGGGGAAATGTTTGCCTGCATTGTTTCTTTTCTAGCGAAATGTTTGCCCGCATTGCGTTTCTTTTCTGGTGAAATGTTTGCCCGCATTGCGTTTATTTTGTACCGACATGTTGCCCGCATTGCGTTTATTTTGTACTGACATGTTGCCCGCATTGCGGTTATTTTGTGCTGACATGTTGCCTATTGCGTTTATTTTCTGGTGTCCGGGGTAACTGTTACTACATTTATTATTTAATGGTCATAGATGGCTATGTTTGCTGCTTTGTGGTTACGGTATACTATTAGCATCACACAGTTTCTGCACACCCATGATGCAAAGTCTCGTTTGTCCACATCATGGCGTAAACACTGCTTTCTTATGCCTCGCTGTTACATCATTACGTTAGCTCCGCCCATACAATGTCATGGCCACGGCCCATTTTTTCGCCCCCCCCCCCCCCAGTCTTCGCCGCTGCGCGCTCAGTCCTCCCCACTTTTCGACGCGCCCCCCCCCCCCCACGCCCCCCTCCCCGTCCCAGGTTGGACCCACAAAAATATGGTCACTCTATGTTCAGGCTTTCGGCAACTTTCAGTGGCGTCCTGATGCCATCTGCGTTTTTCATCCCCATGGGGGGACACTAGATGCGGAGGTTAATTGACCCTGGATGCTACATGTAGTGTCCAGGGTCAATTAAGCTCCGCGTCTAGTGTCCCCCCATGAGGATGAAAAACGCAGATGGCGTTGCCTCAAACAACGGGGAAAAAGAGAATCAGACTGCTGCATTCAAACAAACGCCGGTAAAAGCCCGGTATAAATGGGAGCGTTTAATGATGAGTTTCGGACGCCAGTGGTAAACACCCGCCAAACGTCCATGTGAACCAGCCCTTAAAGTGTACCTGAGACGGGGCCCCCTCAATAAAATATACATGTCTGGGGCGTCCTCCAGCCCCCTCCGGCCGGATCGCTCCCATGGCGTCCTCTTCTCCCTCTCTGTTCGCCCAATATTGACCCTGGAAAATCCGTCACTTGGGGGCCAATCGGCGCATGCACAGTCCGGCCAGCCGCGCTCCCCTGTCTTACTCCCGTCACTGGGAGTGTTCTGCGCCTTCGCATCAGTAGTACTGCTCAGGCGCAGTGCACTCCCGGTGAATGCGGCAGGAGCGCACAGGCCAGGACACGCATACGCATTAGTTGGCAGGGCCGGTTCAAGTAACAATTGGGCCCTAGGGCAAAATTAGCCTGGGGGCCCCCAACAGACACCCCACAAACCAAAAAGTTTCATTAGAGGCCCTTTGTTGCAGCCAAGTTTCCCTCCTGGGCCCCTGAGCTGGCTGCTGACCCTCCCCCAATCACCTCCCAATTTAACAGACTCTGCAGAGTCCCTGGGGAGCAACAGTTAAGATGGGGGAGGGACAACGTGGGGGCCACTACAGGCTCTGGGGCCCTGGGGCAATTGCCTATTTTTTCCTATGGTAGCTCTGGCCCTGGTAGTTGGCCCCGAACCGGAGGACTTTCCAGGGCCAATTGCGGGAGCATGGGAAGTCAGAAGAGGACAACGTGGGAGCAATCAGACCGGAATGTGCTGGAGGAAGCCTCAGGTATGTATAGTTTATTTATGTGGCCCCATCTCAGGTACACTTTAAGATCAGCCCGTGAGAATCGCGCAAAACGGTTTTGCAACCTGGCACATGTGATTTACTATGTGCACAAGCGGAAGCGAGATTTCACATGACACGTGTGCATGCAGTAGTACAATGTAGTTTAACAAATTGTACACACCCGGCCGACTGCAGGATATCGGTACAACAATCATCTGAGTTTATCTGCCTGTTGGACTCACAGCCACTTGGCTCCTCCACCTATTCTTGTATTCTCTGTTACTTTTTAGCTGCTGGCTGCTGCCACATGGCGGTAGCAAGAATTTTGGGCACCCGCTAGTGGCGGAGGTTTGGGTGTCCATTGAAATAGCGGTATTTAGGGGAAATGTAGGTGCCTGATAAATAGGGGGCACTGGGTTCAGATTACCCCTCAATGCTGCTATTTCAATGGGTGCCTATGGCAGCAACTGAAAAATTATGGTTTTTTTTTTTGGTTTTTTTTGCCGCGATTGGTGACAGACAGGGCTGGATTTACTATAAGGCACTGTAGGCACCTGCCTACAGGCGCCTGATGATGGAAAGGAAGCTCACTCACCTCCCAGAGTGCCTCCCTCCCTCCTTCCCTATGCAGAGTCTCAAGTGGAACATAAATGAGAGGTCTCTCACACAGATCTTGGCATTCCAAGCACCTCTAGTCACTTAGTATTAGGCAGCCCAGAGGTACACTCAGTATTAGGGGACACCTGTGGCTACCTACTCTAGACAGGGGAAGTATGGGGAACCAGTGACAGCAGGGCCAGCCAGCAAATTTGTGGTGCGGTTGGGGGTGTTTGTGGAGGACGTAGTGTAGGGTGCCAGAACATCTGTGCCTATAGGCTCCATGTAAATCCGGGGCTGGTGACAGATGGGGCAGTTAAAGAGACACTGAAGCGAAAAAAAAATGATGATATTATGATTTGTATGTGTAGTACAGCTAAGAAATAAAATATTAAGGTCAGATACATCAGTCTAATTGTTTCCAGTACAGGAAGAGTTGAGAAACTCCAGTTGTTATCTCTATGCAAAAAAGCTATTAAGCTCTCCGAGAGGGCTGTTATCTGACTTTTATTATCTCAACTGTAATTGAACTGTTTACTTTTCCTCTGCTAGAGGAGAGTTCATTACTTCACAGACTGCTCTGAAAGACTCATTTTGAATGCTGAGTGTTGTGTAATCTGCACATATTATAGAATGATGCAATGTTAGAAAAAACACTATATACCTGAAAATAAAAATATGAGAATATTTTCTTTGCTGCTAATCTTCTAGTAATTATTCATAGTACACAACCAATTCATTGTATAATATATTTTTTTTCGCTTCAGTGTCTCTTTAAAGTGAGGCGGGGGGGGGGGGGGGGCAAGGTGGCTAAGACAAGATTTTGTCAGAACTGAAATATATCAGTTGCTGTCAGTTATATATCAGTTGCTGTTAGTTATAACTGAAAGGACAACTGATGAGCTAGGTAATGTCCATTGTTTCCCTGTGGCTCAAGTTTAACAGCATGCTGACTCGAAAGCTGTTCTGGAGTAATGGCCATTTCCAAAATGGAGGACGGTGATTTCTATTGATCACAGTGGACAAATAGGACGCGGGAGAGGAGAAAGAGATGAGTAGACTACATGGGAGGGACAGTAAGTATGACTTGGGTATGTTTATTTTGACTGTTAATTTTCAGTTCAGGTTTGCTTGAGGTTAGACGTCCGGTAGTGTGTTTGTGTGGGGTGAAGGGGAAGTGGCAGTTAGGAATAGACATCCTGTGGGGTGTTTGTGCGGGGGGAAGGGGGAGTGGCAGTTAGAAGTAGCCGTCAGGTATGGTGTTTCTGTAGGGTGGCAGTTAGAGTTAGGTCAGGTAGAGTGTTGGGGGGTTAGGGTAAGAGGTCAGGTAGAGTGTTGGGGGGGGGGGGGTTAGTGTAAGAGGTCAGGTAGAGTGTTGGGAGAAAGGGGGGTTAGGCATCAGGTAGGGTGTTTGTGCAGGAGGGAGGTTAGGCGTCAGGTAGAGTGATGGGGGGGTTAGGGTAAGGTGTCAGGTAGAGAGTTTGTGCAGAGCGTGGTTAGGCATCAGGTAGGGCGTTTGTACAGGAGGGAGGTTAGGGTTAGGCGTCAGGTAGGGTTTTTGTGCGGGGGTGGGAGAAGTTAGGGTTAGGTGTCAGGTATGGTTTTTGTGCAGGGCGGTGGTTAGGATTAGGCATCAGGTAGAGTGTTGGGGGGTAGGGTCAGGCAGAGTGTTGGGAGGAAGGGGGGGGGGGGGTTAGGTGTCGGGGGGGGGGGATTGTTCTGTGGGAGAGAGAGATTTGGTTTAGCCACATAGCAAAATATCGGTGTTTAGTACCGATATTTTGTGGTCCTTATTTACTCTTTAATAGTAGAATATAGGAAAATGTACCAATATCTTACTATTGGCTTCCCTGGGTGCCCAGGCACTCTTTTATTACCTACACCCAGGGGCGAGCCTGGGGTGCCTGGCACCTGGGTGCAAGATTTTCTCTGGCGCCTATGGGACTGGTTAAATTTACCGCGCCCAACCACATAACCACACCAGTGTCCTGCCTAATCACACCCACACCTTCCACCTCTTTCCGCATGCATGTGATACCCCATTCCTACCCCTCTTCCATGGGCTTGCTCCTGGCTGGCTTTGGCTTCCTGCGAGTCTGCTAGTCTCTGGACTGACTCAGGCTGAGAGGCTCTGCGAGTGCGACACAGTCACACACTGCGTATTTATGGCTGCCTGCGGCCACCCTACTCTCACTGTCGTAGGCTCCTCCCCCCGCCAAGCCCAAGCGTGAGGTGGGCTGCCTGTATCTTTCCCGTTGCGCCGCGCAGCCTGCCAGTTTTGCCAACCTTTCACGTTATTTTTTTTACTGACAAATACCTAAAAATTTACTGACAAAAGATTATTTTTACTGACAAAATTTCCCCACTAAATGCACATAAGAGACAGCTTTTCCCCATGTAAATGCACATAACAAGAGACAGCTTTTCCCCATGTAAATGCACATAACAAGAGACAGCTTTTCCCCATGTAAATGCACATAAGAGACAGCTTTTCCCCATGTAAATGCACATAAGAGACCGCTTTTCACCAGCAAATGCACATAAGAGACCGCTTTTCACCAGCAAATGCACATAACAAGAGACCGCTTTTCACCAGCAAATGCACATAACAAGAGACCGCTTTTCACCAGCAAATGCACATAACAAGAGACCGCTTTTCACCAGCAAATGCACATAATAAGACCGCTTTTCACCAGCAAATGCACATAAGAGAGATTTTCACCAGTAAATGCACATAATTGACAAACAGACAGTGTCCCCAGAATATATAGCCAGGGATATATGTCCCCAGGATAGGTAGCCAGGGGGTATGTGCGCCCAGGATAGGTAGCCAGGGGGTATGTGCGCCCAGGATAGGTAGCCAGGGGGTATGTGCGCCCAGGATAGGTAGCCAGGGGGTATGTGCGCCCAGGATAGGTAGCCAGGGGGTATGTGCGCCCAGGATAGGTAGCCAAGGGGTATGTGCGCCCAGGATAGGTAGCCAGGGGGTATGTGCGCCCAGGATAGGTAGCCAGGGGGTATGTGCGCCCAGGATAGGTAGCCAGGGGGTATGTGCGCCCAGGATAGGTAGCCAGGGGGTATGTGCACCCAGGATAGGTAGCCAGGGGGTATGTGCGCCCAGGATAGGTAGCCAGGGGGTATGTGCGCCCAGGATAGGTAGCCAGGGGGTATGTGCGCCCAGGATAGGTAGCCAGGGGGTATGTGCGCCCAGGATAGGTAGCCAGGGGGTATGTGCGCCCAGGATAGGTAGCCAGGGGTATGTGCGCCCAGGATAGGTAGCCAGGGGGTATGTGCGCCCAGGATAGGTAGCCAGGGGGTATGTGCGCCCAGGATAGGTAGCCAGGGGGTATGTGCGCCCAGGATAGGTAGCCAGGGGGTATCTGTGCCCAGGATAGGTAGCCAGGTGGTATCTGTGCCCAGGATAGCTAGTGAGTGACAGGAGAGCGCGCCCCGCCGCCGCCACTCCCTCCTCCGCTCCCCCTCACCTTTCAGCAGCTTCAGTCAGACCTCAATCAGCGGGCGACCCGACCAGGAAAAGGGCGCCGGACCTACCCGCTCTATATGCGGAAGTGATGTCACTTCCGCATATCAGTGCGGCGTGCTAGGTCCTAGCGCCCGCCCGCCTGATCGAGGTCTGACGCGGCGGCTAGAGGGAGGGAGCTTGAAGCGGCGGCGGCGGCGGCCACAGGGGGAGAGCGGGGCCAGGCGGCGCCTCTCAGAGGCAGGCGCCTGGGTGCCTTGCACCCGCAGCACCCGCCCAGGCTCGGCCCTGCCTACACCCACATGGCACCTGTCTCTGGATCCCTTTGTCATTTTTAACAGCAGTTTTGAAGTATTTTTTAAGGTACCCTCAGCATGTCTGTTACATACTTTTATTCGTTTTTTGATGGCACCCATTACTTACCACCCACTAATTGGCACCCACTCACGGAAACAGTAAAAAAGGGCGCAGGAGGCTAGTGGACAAATCGGGCGCCGCCATTCACTCCCATAATAAATATCGTTTACTGGGCGCCGAACAGGAAAAAAAGGGCGCCCAGGAATAATAACGTTTTCCAACGGCGCCCGAAAATTTTTAATGTTTTATAACTGCTTGTGATGATTTACGTTTTCTATTTCAATGAAACATTATTTTAAATGTTATCCCTTACTGTTTGTAAAACATTATTATTCACAAAATAAAGCGATCAGTACGTAACGTAAATTGTAATATATTTTATCCCTTACTGTTTCTAAAACATTATTCTACACACAATACAGTGATCACTAAGGAGGGTCTTAGGTTTAGGAACCACCAGGGGAGTCTTAGGTTTAGGCACCATCAGGGGAGTCTTAGGTTTAGGCACCGCCAGGGGGTCTTAGGTTTAGGCACCACCAGGGGGGTCTTAGGTTTAGGCACCACCAGGGGGGGGGTGTTAGGTTTAGGCACCACCAGGGGGGTCTTAGGGTTAGGCACCACCAGGGGGGTGGTTAGGGTTAGGCACCACCAGGGGGGTCTTAGGGTTAGGCACCACCAGGGGGGTCTTAGGTTTAGGCACCACCAGGGGGGGTCTTAGGTTTAGGCACCACCAGGGGGTCTTAGGTTTAGGCACCACCAGGGGGGTCTTAGGGTTAGGCACCACCAGGGGGGTCTTAGGTTTAGGCACCAATACGGGGGTCTAGGGGTTAGGGGTAGGTACAGGGAGGGTTACTTACTAATTTTTTTTTAAACGTTATTATACATTTCACTTTTTAAACGGAACATTAACGTTTTCACAATTGCCGATTGCATGCACATTATTTAATGATTTATAACTTTATAAAAAATTATTTTTAAACGAAATATAGTACATTATATTTTTAAACGTTATCCATGTTTATCGTTTAAAAACCCCGCACCCTTTTTTCACGTACGCCCCACTCACACCTAGAGGTTCTGATGGGGTGGCTAATGTGTCAGAGCTGAGGGGATATTTTGACTACAGTTTTGATTCTATAGAGCTGGCTGCACAAGAAAGTAGCCTGTGTGGTTAAAAAGTTTTAAACCAACCAGAACCAACATCTGCCTGTGGCAGAAAAATAAGCTCCATTGTGATGTACAGAAGCGTGAGATGAGTCTCGATTGATAATTTGATAGGAGCTGTCCACACCTTGTAATGTGTTGGAGAGCCGGGGTGGGTGTGTTGTAGTGATGGGTGTGTCCTGCAGGGGGCGGACTGATGGTCGGGGCTAATGTGCTCTGTCCACAGCTTGCAATGTGCTGGAAAGCCGGGGTGGGCGTGTTGCAGAGATCGGTGTGTCCTGCAGGGGGCGGTCTGATGTGCTCTGTCCACAGCTTGCAATGTACTGGGAATGCATGTGTGGGCGTGTTGTAGTGATAGGTGTGTCCTGCAGGGGGCGGGCTGATGGTCAGAGCTGCACGCTCTCCGCACACTGTAATCACTCTGAGGGCCCGTTTCCACTCTCGCGGAAACGGCCGCGAATCCGCAGAGTTTCCCCGCAGGCAAATCGCGCGGGGAAACTCTGCCATAGGGGACAACGGCGCCGCCGGCCGAATCGCTTGCAGTAGCGATTCGGCCGGAAACCCCCACAGAATTCGCGGCGGAGGCTGCGATTCCCATAGCCGTGCATGGCACGGCTGATGGGAATCGCCTGCGATCCCGCCCACCCGCTCAGTGCCGGCGTGCGTCTACGAGACGCACGCCGCACTAGTGGAAACGAGCCCTGACTGCAGGATCCGGTGAGTTCGTTATTCACTCTCTCCTATCAGATCTGTCTTCAGGTCCTTCAAGTCTCAGCTACGTTTATTTGTTGTCTGTATAAACTCCAGCCGCGCTATACACGTTCTCTGCGTTACCAGTCGCTGTCTGTGATTCACCGGTGCTGACTGTAATTCACTGTTTTTTAACCCTTGCTTAAACTCCACTGATTGTGCATTAAAGGGAGGCTGCATTTATTAATTCATTGACTCCTTTTGAAAATGTTATATATCAGGCTGCTGTTCTGGAAGTATATACAGTTCACACTTTATTTACCTTTCCTGGCGTGTAAGGACACATTTAGGTACAGCTGGGAACACACTTGTGCACAGGAAAATGTGAGAACCCATGTAAATGTAATCAATGGGCTGTTGCACACTTCAATGCGTATTTCCCACTGACAGCAGTGAAGCATTTTCTCTATCAGTAGGCTCCGTTCACATTATCAAACGCATATGGCCGTGCGATTGGAACGCAATGCGTACGAACGCACGCCATTGCGTCTCCATGTGTGGCTGATCCCATTCACTTTTTGTGTTTTGGAAAAAAAATGTGTGCAGCATGCGTTCGTGAACCGCACTGGTACGGAACGCAGTCTATGCACTTCTGATGTTCATGCGTGTCGACCTCCCGGAAGCGTTCCCGAAATACAAGGCCTTACAATAGCGGTGTGTAGGAAACGCATGCAGTCAAACATGCATGGAAAACTCCAGCCTCAAACATAAAACCCATGTCTCCCAACGTTTGGAGCTCTAAAACACACCCCTGTTACATGTATCCATGGTGTCTGTTGGTCCTTCCCCTATTTAGTGATCCCTAGTGTCTATTGCCCCGCCCCTTCCTCTAAACAGTGATCCCTGGTGTCTAGTGGTTCTCCCCTCTATGCTGATCAACATAGTATGTAATAACATATATATTGTACATCATATTTAGATATACAGTAGTTAGCTACACAAGAGTAAGAAGGACCTGTACAACCAATAATACATTTACCATATATGATTCAAAGAGGTACAGCCAGTTCACATAAGTACATAGTAACAGTGTATTCCATATGTAAAAGTGCAGAGTGCTTAAAACCAACAGGGCAGATGTTGGATACAAGAAATATGAGGAAGTTCAGTGGAAAAAAACCCCAAACCCCAGAAAGTTCTGATAAGTCATACAAATGCATAGTGTGAGGTGTGGGGTAAATACAGCGGCAAGAAGAGTGAAAAGGAGTTTATTCAAAAGTGCGAGTGCATCAACTGAAATAGCCTCCCGGCAATGCAGGGGTTAAGAGAGTCACAGGCGTTAATCGGTGTATAAGCCATATAAGTATGTGGCTTAACCAGCGCGGAGAGCCCCCCCTACTCACCCGATCCACCTACATACCTCCATTACCGAGACATGTGGGGGGTGGTAGCCTGGCCCAGTCACATTGCGAACAGTTGGAAGGCAAGATACTAATCTAGGGGGATAGCCAAGGGGGGTTCACAGTTACAACTACTGGAAACCACCAGTCTAGGGCCAATTTAGGGGGAAGCCAATTAACATATCTGTATGTTTTTGGGATGTGGGAGGAAACTGGAAAGTGTGAGGAAACCCACACAGACACGGGAGAACATACAAACTCCATGCAGATAGTGTCCTGGCTGCAATTCAAACTGGAGACCCAGCGCTGCAAGGTGAGAGCGCTAACCACTACGCCACCGTGCTGCCCATTTCATCTCGGGTTCACTTGTTCTTATGGGCAGATTAGTCCCATGCCACCATGTCTTGTTGTGGTCTTTTACACTGTGGCGAGTTTATGCTTGTACCGTATGGTGGCTTTATATGCTGTAGTAAACTTACGCTGTAGTTACTTCCTGTTTGCCATGATGTCACACTGTGTCGTGCTGCAGACAGTGTGTGGAGATAGAAACTGTCACTGTGTGTGGAATGTGTGACTGTCATTTGAACTTTAGTTACTCACCAATTCATGAACTGGTCAGAGCTGTTCCCAGCTGGCTCCGTCCAGCACACAGTCAGCCTTACATGTCGCTGATAAACAATCAAATGAAAGTGCATTCTAAATATTTTCCAAACAACGGTGTGAATCATATATATTAGTGATATACACCTCTTCATAACCTATAATTAATCATTTTCCATGGATTGCAGTCCAAATTATTATTATTAGTATTTACATAGGACCGACATCTTCCGCAGCGCTGTACAGAGTATATTGTCTTGTCACTTAGCCGTCCCTCAGAGGGGCTCACAATATAATCCCTACCATAGTCCAATGTCCATGTAAGTATCATGTAATGAATGTATCGTAGTCTAGGGCCAATTTAGGGGGAAGCCAATATAAGAGACTCTGAAGTCTTCCTAAAATGAGGTTTTTATTTTAAAAACCTCATTACCATAATAGTCCGTCTTAAAACGCTGCATTCCCACGGCTGAAAACCCCCTTGATCACCCCAAACTCACGGGGGTACATCGCGGGCTCCTTCCGCATAGAGGCAGCGCAGCTCTGCCTCTATGCACGTCAATCAGCGTGGCTCGCCGCCTCTCCCCGCCCCTCTCAGTCTTCCTTCACTGAGAGGGGCGGGGAGAGGCGGAGATAAGCGTTGATTGACGCGCATAGAGGCGGCAGCAAAATCCACCACCAAGAAAGTCGTGGATTTTGCCTGCCATATACCCCATGAGTTTCGGGTGATCGAGGGGATTTTCCGCCGCAGGGATGCGGCGTTTTAAGAGGGACTATAATGGTTATGAAGTTTTTTAAATAAAAACCTCATTTTAGGGAGTCTTCAGAGTCTCTTTAACTTATCTGCATGTTTTGAGGATGTGGGAGGAAACCAGAGTGCCCAGAGGAAACCCACAGAGACACGGGGAAAAATACAAACTCTATGCAGATAGTGCCCTGGCTAAGATTCAAACTGGGGACCCAGCGCTGCAAGGTGAGAGAGCTAGACGCTACACCACTGTGCTGCCCTAAAAAATCACTGAACATAAGATGTGACAAATCCAGTCTTTTCAATGTCATGAGGGTATATTACTGCTATTTTTGCAAATGAGGGCTTCTAATTAGTTATACAGTGTAAACGAACAGAAAAACCGAAAAAATACACCTTTACAGGAAAGATATTGCAGTCTTAGGGCTGGTGCACACCAAAACCCGCTAGCAGATCCGCAAAATGCTAGCAGATTTTTAAACGCTTTTTTTTATTTTTATGAGGCGTTTTGCTAGCGTTTTGCGGATTGCTGCTGCGGTTTTCAGTATAGTAGATTTCATATATTGTTACAGTAAAGCTGTTACTGAACAGCTTCTGTAACAAAAACGCCTGCAAAACCGCTCTGAACAGGCGTTTTTCAGAGCGGTTTGCGTTTTTCCTATACTTAACATTGAGGCAGAAACGCATCCGCAATCCAAAAAATGCCTCACCCAGGCATTTTTGTTTCTGCAAAACGCCTCCCGCTCTGGTGTGCACCACCCCATTGAGATACATTGACCAAGCAGATCCGCAGCCGCAAGCGGATCTGAAAACGCCCAAAAAGCCGCTCGGTGTGCACCAGCCCTTAAAGCAGGTGCAGAGACAAACAACAAAATTGATACGAGGGATTTTATTTAGTCTAGAGGAGGTCTAGGGGTTTATTTAGTCTAGAGAAAAGACGCCTTAGAAGGGATCTAATTAACATGTATCAATACATCAGAGGGCAATATAATAGCTTGGCGGATGAGCTTTTTGTCCCTAGGCCTTCTCAAAGGACTAGAGGACATGATCTGCGCATGGAGGAAAAATATTTAAGCCATTTATTTAGGAAAGGGTTCTTTACAGTAAAAGTGATTAAGATGTGGAATGCATTGCCACAGGAAGTAATTATGGCAAATTCTATATCTGCATGTAAAGAGGGCTTAGATGCTTTCCTTGCGTTGAAAGACATCCATGCATACAATTACTAGGTAATGCCTAATGATGTTGATCCAGGGATTTTATCTGATTGCCATCTGGAGTCGGGAAGGAACTTTTTTCCCTTGTGGTGCTAATTGGACCATGCCTTGTAAGGGTTTTTCACCTTCCTCTGGATCAACACAGATATGTGAGGGAGCAGGCTGGTGTTGTACTTCACTTTCTGTTTGAATTCGATAGATGGATGTCTTTTTTCCACCCAACTATGTAACTTTATTTTCAAATAAAATATTGTTGCCATACATTGTACTAGGGACATAATTTAAATGTTGTAATATCCAGGACAAATGGGCAAATAGAATGTGTGGGTTTTATCCACCGTAGCACGTTTAATTTTAAAACTATAATGGCTGAAAACTGAGAAATAATGATTTTTTAAAAATTTTTGTTATTATTTCCATTCAAAAGCATAGAGAATAAAATAATTCTTAGCATAAGAACCACCCAAAGAAAGCCTAAATGGTGGCAAAAAAAAGAAGATATAGATCATTTTGGTGGGATAAGTAGTGATAAAGTTGTAAGCGAATAAATGAGAGGAGCGCTGAAATGTGAAAATTGCTCTGGTCCATAAGGGGAACACCACCTGTAATGGTCAAGTGGGTAATAAGATGTATACTAAACGAAAGATATATTAACTTCAGTTAATATAATGAATGATTAGGTAGAGTGCAGTTTAGTAAATGCTGAGGGTGTCATTTTATAGTGCGCAATGAGTAATTCTAGACACAGTCAGCTTTTGAACATCTGTTCTTGACAATGACCATTTAGTAGCCAATTAGACCCTACAATCACTGTAAGGCCTCGTTCACATCAGGGCCGTTTCTGTGCGCTTTTTACAGCGCATTGCCCTGTGCGATCAGCAAGGTATTGATTTTCCCCTGTAACTAAATGTAGCTGGTTCAGAATCAGAATCAGAATCAGAATTTATTTATTCGCCAAGTACAATGTGAGTTGTACCCGGAATTGGTTTTGGCACAGCAGGGTCGGTGGTGGTACATACAGTAGTAGATACATTCAGCATATACAGTAGATACATACAGGCATATACAGTAGATACATACAGTAGGAACAGTGAATCACAGGCATAGAAATAAAGCATAGAGAGACGCATACATAAAAGAGGAACCCCGGGGAAAGGACCAGGGGGGTAATCCGCTGCCGTCCAAGGCACTCAAAACGCTTTGCAGCGATACTTTGAATCAGATGCCCCCCAGTCTAACCCAAGGAGAGAGACAGAGAGAGGAGAGGAAAGAGAAAGAGAGAGAGTGAAAAAGACAGTGATAAGGACAGTGGTAAAGAGTTCCCCTAGGATTGCGGCGCAACCTGGTCGGTTGGTGTTCGTTTTTTGTCTCACTGGCTGGCATTTTCCGCTGCAGAGCTTGGTACACAAAGTGGCTGAGGTCGATGCATGGCTTCTGTGATGCAGTTGCCATAACTTCCATGCAGGGCTGGGTTGGACCTACGGCTAGGGTTAGTCCTGTGCTAGATCTGTAGCTCGGTGGAGTGCTGCTTGGTGTAGCCCCGGGGAAGATCGAAGTTCCAGGCAGAAGTCACCAGGATTTTAACTGGGGGAGCGTGCAGGCAGCTGTGGCAGCATCTGACTTACTGTGGTGGAGCGGACTCTGTGCCTTTAAATGCGGCGTCCTCCGGTTCCCCTGGCAGCGGCGGTGTAGCTGCCCACGTGGTCCATCTGCAGGGTAGCAGGAGCCGGGATGATCTTTAAAGCTGCGGACAGACCCCAGCGGCGCACAAGCCTCCTCTGGACTGGTCTTTGGTCGTAGCGTGGCTGCTAGGCATCTGCATCACCGCGTCCCTAGGTCTCTCCGGCAGCGGCAACATGTGGAGCAGAGAGGCAGCATGGATGCCGGGGGTCAGGCGAGCTCAGCCTTCGGCCGCCTGTCCAGGTCTGTACGATGCCCATGTGCAGCAGGCAGCTGATGGTGGTGGTGAGATGAGCGGCCATCTGCAGGCAGCAGCTGGGGCCGGCGACCACGAGGGCGATCAGCTGGTGCTGACCACGTGGTGAACCGGACCTCATTGTGGGTGGTCGGGCACTGTAGCTGTGGCTCGGGGAGAGCTTTACATCCTCCCGATGGAGTGGCGGAACTGGAGGGGGATCACCCAGGCTGTTTCTAGCCGTTGGTCCCGGGGAAAGGCAGGAAAAAAAGAGATGAGAGCCGGAGCCCTGTGGCCGTGGCTACCTCCTTGGCGCCATCTGCGCTGCGCTGAGCAGCGTTACAAAAACGTAGTGTTGCATGCATTTCTGTGCGTTGAGCTGGAAAGCGCACATCAATGCAAGTGAATGGGTGCGCTTTTTTAGCGCGTACAAGCGCATGCGTTTTTTACCCCTAATTGGAGAAAAAAATACATTTACATAGAAAAACAAAGTTTTATTGACAACTGCTACTGCTGCAATAAGAAAAACGTGCTTTAAAGAAGCGCAGCGCAACGCACAGAAACGCGCACTATAGCGCGCACAAGCGCATGCGTTTTTTACCACGCGCTTTCACACGTTTTTCAGCGCAGCAGATGTGAATGAGGCCTAAACCTATCACAGTGATCACACAGTTAATATAAAAAAATGCTCTGGTCAAGAGAGGTCAGGGATGCACATCCTAAAGTGGTTAAATTACCACTCCAGAGAAAAAAAGCAAGAAGTTAAAATCTGACAGAACTGACAGGTTTTGAACCAGTCCATCTCCTCATCTTCTCAAAGTTTTCATTGTTTTCAAAAGCATTTCCTGGACGGCAGTTTCTAAGTTTAAAGGTGGCCACACAGCATACAATTAAAAGATCCAATTTTTCACCATTTCGATCGGTTGTCCCGAAAAATCGAAAGCTTTTCTTTGTTTTTGATCGATAAATCCAATTGAATTGAATTTCCATTTTTGGAGATTGGACATGTTGGAAATTTCAGACCAACTTTATCAAGAATTGTATGGTGTGTGATGGATTGTCAATTGCTTGATGTACAGTTCCAATCATTTTTTTCTGAGCTTTCATTTGTTTTATTCATGATTGGGGGGAAATTGAACATAGGTGTGTGGTACATTGGTCAGATTTTTGAATTGTTACAATCAGTTAGAAAAAATTGATTGCTATTCTTGAATTGAACAAATATTTTTAAAAAATTGTATGGTGTGTGGCCACCTTAACTGTCACAATAGTGTGTACGTGAGTAGGGAGGCTGGCTGGTATCTTACTATTTTGTCAGCTAAGCTGCCGTTCAGGAAATGCTTTTGAAAACAAAGAAAAACATGAGAATCCCCCATGAAGAGATGAACTAGTCCAAAATGTGTTGGTTATGTCAGATTTTAGCTACCTACTTTTTTCACTGGAGTGGTTCTTTAAGTAACAGATGACATCACTATTATTTGCAACTGCCGGTTTGGGTTGGAGAACCACTAGGCCACAAGCATCTGTTCTCAAGGTAGGAGGTCCACTTTTTATGCACTTCAAGGGGACAAACAGAAACTGTACTTAAAGCGGGATTAAACTCTATATATGATGAATTAAAAAACCCACCCGTAACATCTTTTCCTGTGTCCAAAACTAGGCACCATGACGACTTTTCTTTATATTTATCCTGGGTGAGCATCTGACTTGACCTCACCTCTTCAAGAAAAAAACAATCACTCCAAAAAGTGCAATCGCTGAAAACACTACTTCCTCTTTCTTGGCTTTGCAAATAAGGGACTGAATGTTCTAACTGGTACATTCTCCTGACTATGAAATAACGATTTATTGGTTTGGCAATGATTTTTATTCATTTTAATTGTTTGCTGTCCAATTGGCTGTGACCGCTTTAAAGCAGCACAGACAGCCATACTAGCCCAGGAAAAAAATCATATCGAAGTAGATAAATGCTTGTTCTACTTACATATGTATTGTACTGTCCACATTTTGATTTCAGTGAATTTTATATAGTAAATAAAAAGAAACCTGTTCCAGGCATTTTCCATCTTTACTGCCTCTTACTGAAGCCGATCCTGATGTCATTTTCTTCCTTACTCTTTTTTTTCGCTTGCCTGAAATGGTGTATGTAATGCCAGAGATCCATCCCGCTGAGCTCTGCACTAGAAACTGCACTGTTATATCTAGTTTGCTTTGTAAACACATCTGAGCACAGCATAGATCATATTTCAGCAGCTTCTGCAGTGGGGTGAGGGGTATTTCCCTTCTCAGCCTTGTGTCACACTAAACTGCCCTCAGCCAATCAGTGAGGAGCAGGAATGTGGGAGGGGAGATAACAAGCTTCCCTCTCTTTGGCAATGTACCAGAAAGGAGCCAGGCTGGCTGAGATAAGATTCATTACAGCAGAAACATTTATGATTATATTGGAATGCTTGCGATGCAGACTGCATGTAGACTGCATAATAAACACAGAGCAATGGGTAAAAGGAATTTGATTTTATGGCTGACAATCCCACTTTAAGACCAGAGCCGTCTGTGCCCTTTTAAAGAGAACCCGAGGTGGGATTATATAATGCTAGTGGGGCACAGAGGCTGGTTGTGCACACTAACACCAGCCTCTGTTGCCCCATGGTGTGCCTCCAAGACCCCCCTGCACGCCGCTATACCCCCGCAGTGCTGGCGACACGCAGCATGTCGCCAGCACAATGTTTTCCTAAGCGCTGTCTGTCAGCGCCGCTCCCCCGCCTCCTCCGTATCGGCGCTACCCGCCTGCGTCACTTTCCTCCAATCAGCGGGAGGGAAGGGACACAGGCAGGTAGCGCCGATGAGGAGGCGGGGGAGCGGCGCTGACAGACAGCGCTTAGGTAAACATTGTCGCCAGCACTGCGGGGGTATAGCGGCGCGCAGGGGGGGTCTTTGAGGCACACCATGGGGCAACAGAGGCTGGTGATAGTGTACAAAACCAGCCTCTGTGCCCCACTAGCATTATAAAATCCCACTTTGGGTTCTCTTTAAGTCATGCAATTGGCTCGCAGTAATCACGCGTGGGAATAACAGCTTCCCAACAGGGCATAGATTTTAATCATCAAGGTCCGGGAAACGGTTAATTAATGTAGAATTCATTTTTTTATTATTTGAAAAACAGAGTTTAATCATACTTAAAGGGAATCTTAAGTCAAATAAAAAAAAAAGATTGTATCTTACCTGGGGCTTCTTCCAGCCCCCTGGAGTCCTACTGTGCCCACAACATTCTCCTGATCCCCTCCGGCCACCGGCGGCGACCACCGCAAAGCTGGCCTGTCGCCTGCGCATGCACATCCCCAAGCCGCGCAAACCCGGGTCATGCTCCCATGGCCGGAAGCGTTCTGCCCATGCTCAGTATGTATAATTCGCTACTGCGAACCATTGTTCTTTAACCCTCCTGGCGGTTTATGGAAATCTGCCAGGGGGCAGCAAAGCCGGTTTTTAAAAAAAAAAAAAAAATTTTTTTTCATGTAGCGAGACCTTGTCTTGCTACATGATAGCCGCTTCTTTGAACGGGATCTCCTGGAGGGCTTCTCCTGTCGCCATGGCGACGGGCGGGATGACGTCACCGACGTCGTGACGTCAAAGGGGACTCCGATCCACCCCACAGCGCTGCCTGGCACTGATTGACCAGGCAGCGCACGGGGTCTGGGGGGGGGGGGCGGCTGCGGCGTGATGGTTAGCGGCAAATCAGTGGGTAGTGGCGGCGATCGGATTGCACACGCAGCTAGCAAAGTGCTAGCTGCGTGTAGCAAAAAAAAAATTATGCAAATCGGCCCAGCGGGGCCTGAGCGGTGCCTTCCGGCGGCATAGCGCAGCTCGGGCTTACCACCAGGAAGGTTAGACACTTCCACGGCTGATAACTTTTCATGGAAATATATATATATATATATATATATATATATATATATATATATATATATATATATATATATATATATAATTTTTTTTTTTTTTTTAGATCTAAATGACAAATATTGTTATTTTTCTCTGTGCGTTTCATTGACAGGTCATGGAATAAACCGTCTGCGCAACACGGCAACCTATTTTTGCACCTCTATTCTATTTATAACTTCCAGTCTAGAAGGTCTATGCTTGAATAAGAAACCTAATTGTTTATAAATGTGTTGCAATATTCTTCAGACATGGTGAGGGTGACACAGACCTGGCAAATCTCCCCTCAGAAATCCTCCTCTGTAAGTTTGTTTACGAGGGAGCATGGCTGTGCCGGTGCAGCATAATGGGAGCATTGACAGGAGGGGGGATCGCTGGGCCGCACAACGCAGTCATCTGTTTGCTTGTCTGACCACAGGGTACAGCACTAACTAGCTGCGCTCTGACTTACAGCTGAGTTCTGGGCTCGCAGCAAAACACAGGCCAGAGATTCAATATACTAGGCGTCCTAAAAAGGAATGGAGATGGAGTGCTCTATGGTGCTTTAAAGGGAAACTTAAGTCTGATGAAAAAAAAGACTTTTACTCACCTGGGGCTCCCCTCAGCCCCCTGCAGCTGAACGGTGCCCTCGCCGTGTCCCTCCGATGCGCCTGGACTCGCCAGGGGCCACTTCCGGTTTGGCCGTCACCGGCCGACAGGCTGGGAACGCAGCTGATTATCCGCGTCCCCAGCCGCAATAGCGCCCTCTATAATGCTATTGAGGCCGGGGACGCGGATAATCAGCCGCGTTCCCAGCCTGTCGGCCGGTGACGGCCAAACCGGAAGTGGCCGCCGGCGAGACCAGGTGCATTGGAGGGACACGGCGAGGGCACCGTTCAGCTGCAGGGGGCTGAGGGGAGCCCCGGGTGAGTAAAAGTCTTTTTTTTATCAGACTTAAGTATTCCTTTAAAGCGGAATATAACCTTGCATTTTCAACTTTGCTCTAAAACATTATTTACAGCATATTATATTGCATATTATATGCAACCAGCATTTTTTTTTTTTTACTAGACCAGCATTGGAAGGGTTACACACAGAGGTTTAAAGTTCCATGGAGAGATATGCAGACGCATCCGAAGTTCAGATAGATACATTTAGGCTGCTTACACACTAAGACGTTACAGGCGCACGTTAGTGCAGCCTGTAATGCTCCCCAACGCACAGCAATGTAACACAAGTGGGCTTTTCACACAGCCCACGTTGCGTTACATGTAACGCTGCACGTTCTTAAGAAACTCCAGCATGCTACGGCTTTAGAGCGGCTTAAGCCGCGTTAGACTGTCTGCACATGCGCAATCATGTTGGGGAGGAGCGGAGAGCGGCCGGGCACATGGCTAATTAATATTCACTGCACGTTATGACGTGCAGTGTTTACTTCCTGGAGCGGCCGCTCTGTGCGGTGATTGGCCGGCGGAACCACGTGATGCCGCATGCGCACAAGAGTACGCATCACGGACGCCAGAGTGAGCTGCACAACGTGGCTCACTCTGACGTCCACAACGAAGAGCACCAGGCGTCACGTAGGTGCACGTTATGCGACCTTAACGTGGCACCTAACGCACCGTCTTAGTATGCAAGTAGCCTTCACTAAATAGAATGTAACAAGTGAGAAATGTTACACACTCTTTGGCTGTCCTCTAGCTCCTTCTCAGTCAGAGAGAGTGAGTCATGTTCCACACTTAGATACATTTAAGTAAACAAAATGTATCTATGTAAGCTTCGGATGCATCTGCATTTCTCTCCAGGAACTTTAAAGCTCTGTGTGTAACCCTTCCAATGCTGGTCTAGTAAAGAAGTAAGTAGAAAGCATAACACACATTCCGGGGTTGATTCACTATAACAAATAGCGTGCCTTATCAGAGTTAACATGCCTTATCAGAGTTAGCGTCCCTTATCAGAGAGAGTAGCATAGTGAGCGCCATGAACTTATGGCTGCTAATTGGCAAGACGAGGGCTTCACTCGTCCTGCCCCGGTGGGTCCAATCACATAGTTATTTGGGTTGAAAACAGACACACGTCCATCGAGTTTAACCAGAGAGTTAGCGTGCCTTATCAGAGTAGCATAGCGAGTGTTAGGAACTTATGCCTGCTAATGACGAGAACTCCACTCATCCTGCCATGAGCCCCTGCGGGTCCAATCACTTTAAAGGACATTATCCCCGCACTTTGATCGGCCCAATAGGCTGCCTGTCGAGTTTTCTATCAAGTGACAGGAAGCCTATTGGGCCAATCAAGGTGCGGGGATAATGTCCTTTAAAGTGATTGGACCCGCAGAGGCTCAGGGCAGGATGAGTGGAGTTCTCGTCATTAGCAGGCATAAGTTCGTAACACTCGCTACGCTACTCTGATAAGGCACACTAACTCCTATAAGGCATGTTGACTCTGATAAGGGATATTGACTCTGATAAGGCATGCTATTTGTTATAGTGAATCAACCCCTCCATGTGCTAAATCCAGGTCTCCCTCAGATGGACGTACACCTCTTTCCCCTTTAACTGTACTGTGGCCAGCAGCACTGCTCCTTGCGTAAGGATCCAGGGCTGTTGGGGTGGACAGACCGGATGTCAGTGTGCCAATTGCGTCATTATGAATTACGTCGGAACAGCGCCTTCATCAGATAAGGCAATGGCAGTATAGAGAGCATTTAAAAAAGACTCGGCAACCAAAGCAGGAAGCCCATGAGAGTTGGATCAGTTTATCTGCTCTAAAAGCTGCTATTGCATTTTTTTTAATATATTAATACATTATATATATATATATATATATATATATATATATATATATATATATATATATATATATATATATATATATATATATATATATATATATATATATATATATATATATATATATATATATATATATATATATATAGGAATGATAATATAATAAATGGGAAAGTTCGGGTGTTTGGTTGTTTGGATGTTTGTTACTCGATCACGCAAAAACGGCTGAATGGATTTGAATGAAATTTGGCACACACATAGTACATTACCTGGAATAAAGTGTAGGATACTTTTTATTCCCATAACCAGAAAGAGACAAATACAAATTTCACTGGAAAGTGTAAACTGCAGCCATGATTAAAGTGAACCTCCAGACTAAAAATTGACTCAGCAGCACTGGAAAGGCTTGGTGTTTCTTTAACAGTTTCACAGCATCAGAACTTTTTTTCTCTTATACAAGCCTTATTTTTAGCTGCACAGAAAAAAACTGCCCGGGCATTTTTCCCCTAATGCTGTGCAAAGCATGATGGGATTTCTAATGATGTTGTTCTCGTTCTGCTGTTTTGGTGCATTTTTTTTTTTTTTTACATTTTGAATTTGACATTTGAAGCCTAGGGTGCACAACTGGGAGGGGTTATCAGGACACAGGACAGTTGGAACTGTGTCTCCTGCTCCTTGTCACCTCCTTTCAACCAAAAAGATGGCTGCCCCCATGACAAAGATGGCAGCCCCCATGAATCACAAACATTTGCCTGTTCTTTTAAAACGGGGTGGGTAAGAGATTATATTACCTATCTATTCTAATTAACATAACTAATGTAACTTAATGACAGTATGTTTGTTTAGGCTGAAGTTCCCCTTTAAGCCCCGTCTACACTATGAGACATTGCAGCGATCCAATCGCCTCTTCCGCGTGCCCGCCGCGTCCCCGCTTGCCGCGCGTGCGCCGCATTCGATTCCCCGCTCGTCCCCGCCGGCGCCGCTTACCTTCTGCTCGATTCCCTGCCATTGTCCCCTCGCGGGGAGCGAGCAGGGAATCGGCGGTGCGGAGATCCGTCCTGTCGGATCTTATCAATCGATTGATAAGGAGCATCGGGCCGCATCTACTCGTGTAGATGCGGCTTTACACTGTTATACTGGAGGTGTGTTTAGCTTCTAAGGGTAGAATGGTTAATTTGCATATATTCAGCAGTGATGCACTGGGAGACATCTCAAGCTCACTCCAACCTGAATTATCGCAAATTCTTTCTGTTTTAGGAAAGCAAACTTTTGTTTTTCTTAACATCTTAGTAAGGGGGCTTTTAGGACCATTGTAGTCCCTTACACACTCCAATGAGTTCTGGGTCACCATGAGCTTGCTGGTTAGTCTGTACCTCTCGGTGTTACAAGCCCTACTCCATAGAGCCAAATTAATCCATGCCATGCACTGATGAGGATCAAACAATCTAAAACAGTCTGTATGCATGTTGGATTATTATGGCTCTGAACAAATTAACAAGCTGACACATCATTGCATTCCAGCGGTTCTGGAGGTGTGTTTAGCTTCTAAGGGTAACAATGGTTAATTTGCATTTATTCAGCAGTGATGCACTGGGAGACATCTCAAGCTCACTCCAACCTGAATTATTGCAAATTCTTTCTGTTTTAAGAAAGCAAACTTTTGTTTTTCTTACACTGTTAATGGTAGGGTTCTCAAACTTTGCACAGTTGGTCGATTTTCAAGGGGAATATTTTTGCCATTCTTGCTCTGTTAATGGCACAAGCCTCAAACCTGCCATTCTTGCACTGTTAATGGCACAAGCCTCAAACCTGGTATAGTTGATCATTGGGTGACTGGGGTTCAATTTCAGAAAGGTGGTGGAGCCACAAATAGACAATCAGATTTGTTTCATTCCAATGCAAATTATTGTTGCCAAACACCGCAAAGCTCACAAACTTGGTAATTGAGTAATTGATTAATTGTGTGTTAGGGTTAGGGAAGTGGGCACAGCCAACACCAGCCAAATACATAAGCGGCAACGCAGGGTCATAAGTGGGCGGAGACAAATACAAATTTTACTGGGAAAATGTAAACAGCACAGTAACTTACACTGTTAATGGTAGGGTTCTCAAACTTTGCACAGTTGGTTACTGGGTGACTGGGGTTAATATTCAGAAAAGTGGGTGGAGCCTACAAAAAACAATCAAAAATTACCTATTGATTTTTCAGGGGAATATTTCATTGCTGCCATTCTTGCACTGTTAATGGCACAAGCCTCAAACCTGGTACAGTTGATCATTGCGTGACTTGGGTTTAAATCGATATAAGGGGGTGGAGCCCCAAACAGCCAATCTGATTTGTTTCATTTTAATGCAGGTTATTGATGCCAAAGACCGCAAAGCTCACAAACTTGGTCAATGAGTAATTGAGTAATTGTGTGTTAGGGTTAGGAAAAGTGGGCGCAGCCAACACCAGCCAAATACATAATCGGGCAATGCTGGGTCATCAGTAGGCGGAGACAAATACAAATTTCACTGAGAAAATGTAAACTGCAGCAATTCTTACACTATTAATGGTAGGGTTCTCAAACTTTGCACAGTTGATCTCTGGGTGACTGAGATTAATATTCAGAAAAGTGGGTGGAGCCTACAAAAGCCAATCAGAATCCACCTATTAATCTTTAAGGGGAATATTTAATTGATGCCATTCTTGCACTGTTAATCACCTGTACCTGGTACAGTTGGCCATTGGGTGATTGGGGTTCAAATTCAGAAAAGGGTTGGAGTCACAGCCAATCAGATTTATTTTATTTCAATGCAAATTATTGATGCCAAAGACCGCAAAGCTCACAAACTTGGTCATTAAGTAATTTTGTGTTAGGGTTAGAAAAAGTGGGCGGAGCCAACACCAGCCAAATACATAACTGGGCAATGCCGAGTCTTCAGTGGGCGGAGACAAACACAAATTTCACTTTCACTGGGAAAATGTAAACTGCAGCCATTCTTACACTATTAATTGTAGGGTTCTAAAACTTTGCACAGTTGGTCACTGGGTGACTGGGATTAATATTCAGAAAAGTGGGTGGAGCCTACAAAAACCAATCACAATTCACCTATTGATTTTCAAGGCAAATATTTAATTGCTGCCATTTTTGCACTGCCTCTTGCACACTGCACGCGATTCCGATTCCGCTTTTTAATCAGTTTTTACATCCGATTCAGATTCTGATTTGCAGTGTGCAGGGAGCAAACTGCAAATCAGAATCTGAATCGGATGTAAAAACTGATTAAAAAGCGGAATCTGAATCGGAATCGCGTGCAGTGTGCAAGAGACCTAAATGGCACAAGCCTCAAACCTGGTACTGTTGATCATTGGGTGACTGGGGTTAAATATTTAGAAAAGGGGTGGGGCCACAAACAGCGAATCAGATGTGTTTCATTTCAATGAAAATTATTCATGCCAAAGACCACAAATCTCACAAACTTGGTCATTGACTATTGACAATTGTGTGTTAGGGTTAGAAAAAGTGGCCACAGCCAACAGCAGCCAAATACATACCCGGGAAACATTAGGACATCAGTGGGTGGAGAAAAATACAAATTTAACTGCCAGAATGTAAACTGCAGCCATTCTTACACTGTCTGTCAATGGCAGGGTTCTTAAACTTTGCACAGTTGGTCACGGGGTGACTGGGATTAATATTCAGAAAAGTGGGTGGAGCTTAAAAAAGCTAATCAAAATTCACCAATTGATTTTCAAAGGAGTGGAGCCACAGCCAATTAGATTTATTTCATTTCAATGCCAATTATTGATGCCAAAGACCGCAAAGCTCACAAACTAGGTCATCATTGAGTAATTGTGTGTTAGAATTAAAAAAAGTGGATAGAGCTAACACTAGCCAATTACATACCCGGGCAACGCCGGGCGACCAGCTAGTATATATATATTAACACAGCAGCTGTCTAGTGATAATTTCTCATATGTCCCTGCTTGTCAGCTCCCCAGCAGTTCCTTCTGCACATGGCTGGCTGTAAAACTAATTGTAACAACTGAGGAATGTAAACAAAAGATACTGTTATCTCCACTTCTGATTGGATCCTAAGCTGAAGGGGCTTTCCATGGCAGGAAAAAGTGCTGTGTTTAAAGGGGCACTATGGCTAATTTCTTTGTTTTTTGTCACTATAATATTAATATTTGTATGTGTACCATACTTAGGAACATGTATTGTGGTAGATTAAAAAAAAATTTTCACACAGCCAATTACTTTTACAGCTTTAGAGTCACGTCGGCAGATTTACCTTACTGACGCGACTTAGGCTAATCCATGTTGTAGTTGCCGGGCAGCGTAATCCGTGCGGATGCGTCGAGGTCAGCAGGCGGATGCGTCCCACTCTGGACGGCGGCTGCGTCCCACTCTCCACAGCAGCCGCATCCAGCACTTTATGGCAGATTGGGGGTGACCTCTAACGGCACAATAGTGCAGTTGGAAAATGGAAGGATCCTAACTGAGCTGACCAGAGGGGTGGGCAATAACGGCAGCTCCAACAACATAAAAAGATGCCTCCTACTACAACATGGATTAGCCTGTCGCGTCAGTAAGGTAAATCTGCCGACGTGACTCTAAAGCTGTAAAAGTAATTGGCTGTGTAAAAAAAAAAAATGTAATCTGCCGCAATACATGTTCCTAAGTATGGTACATGTACAAACCTTAATATTATAGTGACAAAAAAACAAAGAAATTAGCCATAGTGCCGCTCTAACTGTTTGAATGCTGTTCTTCTACGCTCAGAAACAGCCGTATCAGTCCGCCGACAGTGCGTACACACACCGGACTGTCGTTGGAATGCCCACCCAGTGGGAGGCAACGACGGACCCGTCGTTGCCTCCAGTCCGACGTGTGTACGGACCTTAAGGCTGTAAGTAATTTTTTAGAGCAAAGAATAAATGCTGCGTTTCAGACCACTTTAAAGGGCAATAGCCCTTGTAGGATCTTGTTGATTGAGCGCAGTCTATTCTGCTGTAATTCTGTCCAGCCAGTTATGTGAGTTAGATACCCAACTCTGTACAGCCAGCAGAACCGGTCTGTGATCTGGAAGGACCGGTACTGTGACAACATTGACATTCTGCTATAATAGGCAATGATTTTTACAACATCCCCAATGCACGTTCTGACACAAAACCCTTAAAAAAAAACAACGCACTCTTCACTTTACACTTAAAGAGACTCTGTACATAAAAAAAAAAACTCTCTGGGGGATACTTTCCTCAGGCAGAGGAAGCCTCAGGGTCTCAATGAGGCTTCACCCTTCCCTGTAGCTGCATGGAATCCAGCACTGGATCCCCGAATCCTCCGCCGACAAGCTTGACAAAGGATGATATATTTACCTCTCCGGGATCTTGCACAGTAGCGGCTCTTCGTTCAGGCAAGGCGGAAATAGCTGAGTCTGATTGTATCTGCTCTACTGCGCAGGCGCAAAAGGACTTGCACCTGTGCAGTAGAGCGGATCGATCGGGTTCGGCTATTTCTACTATAACCGGAATGAGGAGAGGCTAGTGCGCCTGGGCAGGATCACGGTAGGTAAATATTTACCTTGCCGCAGTTCGGGGGGACCCTGACACTTGAACGGAGGGGCGCAGGAGGACGTGGGAAGCCTTGTTAGGATCCAGAGGCTTCCCCCTCTCGAGGTAAGTATCCCCTATAGGGATTTATTTTGATTACAGATTCTCTTTAAAGAATATTTCCAGTGTGAAATAGAGAACCTGCATTGTAAGGCTCTCTGTTATTCTGCAAGGATCAGCAGGTAGTAGGGCCAATCATTCACCCGCTTACCCATAATTCATTAATGTGGTCCACTGGGCGCCCCTAATTTGGTACTCACAATAAGGTAAATTTAACCTGCTGGGCATTCTGATTCCCGCATCCATGTGGCCGTGGGAGGGTTTTTTCGCCCGATTTTTTTTTTTTATTTATATACAGTGGTGTGAAAAACTATTTGCCCCCTTCCTGATTTCTTATTCTTTTGCATGTTTGTCACACTTAAATGTTTCTGCTCATCAAAAACCGTTAACTATTAGTCAAAGATAACATAATTGAACACAGAATGCAGTTTTAAATGATGCTTTTTATTATTTAGTGAGAAAAAAACCTCAAAACCTACATGGCCCTGTGTGAAAAAGAAATTGCCCCCTGAACCTAATAACTGGTTGGGCCACCCTTAGCAGCAATAACTGCAATCAAGCATTTGCGATAACTTGCAACGAGTCTTTTACAGCGCTCTGGAGGAATTTTGGCCCACTCATCTTTGCAGAATTGTTGTAATTCAGCTTTATTTGAGGGTTTTCTAGCATGAACCGCCTTTTTAAGGTCATGCCACAACATCTCAATAGGATTCAGGTCAGGACTTTGACTAGGCCACTCTAAAGTCTTCATTTTGTTTTCCTTCAGCCATTCAGAGGTGGATTTGCTCGTGTGTTTTGGGCCATTGTCCTGCTGCAGCACCCAAGATCGCTTCAGCTTGAGTTGACGAGCAGATGGCCGGACATTCTCCTTCAGGATTTTTTGGTAGATAGTAGAATTCATGGTTCCATCTTTCACAGCAAGCCTTCCAGGTCCTGAAGCAGCAAAACAACCCCAGACCATCACACTACCACCACCATATTTTACTGTTGGTATGATGTTCTTCTGCTGAAATGCTGTGTTACTTCTACGCCAGATGTAACGGGACACACACCTTCCAAAAAGTTCAACTTTTGTCTCGTCGGTCAACAAGGTATTTTCCCAAAAGACTTGGCAATCATTAAGATGTTTTTTAGCAAAATTGAGACGAGTCTTAATGTTCATTTTGCTTAAAAGTGGTTTGTGCCTTGGATATCTGCCATGCAGACCGTTTTTGCCTAGTCTCTTTCTTATGGTGGAGTCGTGAACACTGACCTTAATTGAGGCAAGTAAGGCCTGCAGTTCTTTAGATGTTGTCCTAGGGTCTTTTGTGGCCTCTCGGATGAGTTTTCTCTGCGCTCTTGGGGTAATTTTGGTCGGCCAGCCACTCCTGGGAAGGTTCATCACTGTTCCATGTTTTTGCCATTTGTGGATAATGGCTCTCACTGTGGTTCGCTGGAGTCTCAAAGCTTTGGAAATGGCTTTATAACCTTTACCAGACTGATAGATCTCAATTACAGTACTTTTGTTCTCATTTGTTCCTGAATTTCTTTGGATCTTGGCATGATGTCGAGCTTTTGTGGTGCTTTTGGTTTACTTCTCAGTGTCAGATAGCTCCTATTTAAGTGATTTCTTGATTGAAACAGGTGTGGCAGTAATCAGGCCTGGGGGTGACTACAGAAATTGAACTCAGGTGTGATAAACCACAGTTAAGTTATTTTTTTAACAAGGGGGGGGCAATCACTTTTTCACACAGGGCCATGTAGATTTGGAGTTTTTTTTCTCACTAAATAATAAAAACCATCATTTAAAACTGCATTTTGTGTTCAATCATGTTATCTTTGACTAATAGTTAACGGTTTTTGATGAGCAGAAACATTTAAGTGTGACAAACATGCAAAAGAATAAGAAATCAGGAAGGGGGCAAATAGTTTTTCACACCACTGTATATCATGTAGCTAGCCTAGCGCTAGCTACATGATTCTCCCCTTGCTGCAGACTCCCTCCCACCCTTCCGAACGCCGCCGGCGATCACGCCCATAAGGAAATCCCATTCTGAACGGGATTTCCTTTAGGGCTTCCCCCATCGCCATGGGGACGAACGGAGTGACGTCATCGAGGTTGTGACGTCACAGGGACTCCCGATCCACCCCAAAGCGCAGCCTGGCAGCGATTAGCCAGGATGCGCACGGGGTCTGCGGGGGGGAGGCCCTCTTCCGCGTCGAGTAGCGGCGAGTGGCGGCGATCGGGTAGGACACGCAGCAAGCAAAGTGCTTGCTGCATGTTTAAAAAAAAAATATACAAATCGGCCCAGCAGGGCCTGGACACTCGTCCAGAACACTAGGGAGGTTAACCACTTAATGACAAGCAGACTTATAAAAACGTCCTGCTAGAGCCTCTTAACTGCTCCAGGACATTTTTATCAGTCAAACAGTGCTGCTGCCGCTGTGCACGTGCGCGCTCCCACGCGTGCACGTGCGTTCCCGCGAGCGTGCACGTGAAATTAGTGGGGAAATAAATCCATAGGAAAAATACACCTTTATTTCCAAATACTATATTCTCACCATACTTTGTACTAGGGACATAATTAAAATGTTGTGATAACCAGGACAAATAGGCAGATAAAATGTGTGGGTTTTATGTACAGTAGCAGTGTTCATATTAAAACTATATGGGGTGAAATTGGAGAAATAGTGAATTTTTTTTATTTTTTCCTTGTGTTTTCCCTTTAAGATGCGTAGAAAATAAAGTAATTACTGAAAACAACCCCAAAAAGCCTAATTGGTGGTGAAAAAAACAAGATATAGATCATTTCATTGTGATTAGTAGTGATTAAGCTATTGGCAAATGAAAGGGATGAGCACTGAAAGGTGAAAATTGCTCGTCCGTTAGGGTAAAAACCGCCTTGGGGTGAAGTGGTTAAAGGAGAACTGTAAGGTCGAAAAAGAAAAGAGTTTAACTTACCTGGGGCTTTCACAGCCCCCTTCCCCTCCCCCCACAGACGTCCTGTGCCCGCGCCGGGACAGAACAATCCTACGGTCCCCTACCGTGGCTCACTTCCGGTTTTTGCGACTTTAATGCCATGGGCCACTGCAGCTGCATGGCCCTGCCCCCAATGTCGCTCCCTCCCCCTCTCTCTCCACCCCCGTGTATCAGCAAATGGGGAGAGGTGTAGCTATTCCACACAGGTGAAGAGTTGAACTATATACACAGTATACTAGGTAGATCGCCCAAACACCGACCAGGGGATGGGCCTGATATACGGTATAGGGCTCAGGTGCTACACTCCTGTCACTTGAAATTGATATAAGGCTGCCTAGTAAATACACAAACTGCTGTAGTGGGAAGACAAAAAGACTTCAGAAGTCTGTGAACTGCATATGTTTGCACTTTTTGCCTTTCCACTACGTCAGTTTGTGTATTTATTAGGTAGCCCTATATCAATTTCCAGCGACAGGAGTGTAGAATCTGAGCCCAATATATGAGGCCTATCCCCTGGTCGGTGTTTGGGCGTTCTACCTAGTATACAGTGTATATTGTTCAACTCTTCACATTTTTGGGATTCCTACACTCCTCTCCATTTTCTGATACACATGTGGAGACCATTTTTCATGTTGGACGACTCTCTCAACAATTTCTATCCATTCAAGGATTTTTATTGCTAATTAACCACATAAGGACCGGCCAAGTTTTGTGTGATCTGTGCTGCGTGGGCTCTTCTGATCGGGATCAGACTCCCCCCCCCTTTTTTTTTCCACCTGGGGGGATGTCCTGCTGGGGGGGGTCTGATCACCGCCGGCTTGCTGTGTTTAGCGCGGGGGTCTTCAAAACCCCCCTCCGCAGCGCTATTCCCCCCTCCCTCTACTTCCCTCCCTCTCCTCCTCACTGTGGGCGGCACAGGACGGCGATCCATCCTGTACCGCCTCTGATAGGCTTCAGCCTATCAGACGGTGTTGATCCCCGGCCAATCAGAGGCCGGGGATCCCCGATCTCCTTTACAGCGCTGCTGTGACAGCAGCGGCGTGCAACGTAAACACCAGGGATTTCTTCCCCGGGTGTTTGCATTTCGCCTGCGAGACGCGATCGGACGCTTGCAGGCTGTTCACGGAGACTTCCCCCGTGAACTGACATGGAACGGTTTCCATGGAAATACCACTGCGACCAGCCGCCGCCTATCGGCATTGGCTGGTCGTTAAGTGTACACCTTATTGTGAGTACCAAATTAGGTGCGTCCAGTAGATCACATTTTGCATATTATTGATTCCCTAGTACGTTTTTTCGGACATATTCCAGTTCTCATAATTCATTAATGACAGAAACTTCACCCCTCCATCTCTAAGACAGCCTCCGCCATGTTTCCCGAAGTCTTCCGAAGCTTTGGCCACTTTCACCTGCTTTCCACAGCCCACCCCCAGCCCGGCAGCCACCAATGCCGAGCTGGGGGTGAGCCATGGCAAGAAGGTCGGGGTGCCCACATCGCTTTGGAAGACTTTAGGAAGAAGAAACACCATGATGGCTTTACCAAGTAGGGGAAGGGGGTGGAGTTTCTGTCATTAGTGAATTACGGGCCAGCGGTTGAGTATTAACCCTCCCACCTGCTGATCCATGCAGCAATAATAAAGAGCCTTGCATCTTTAGATACTTGATTAGAGATGGTCAATGAGATGCTAGTAATTCTGAATTGATTCTATAGATTTTATACTAATTATATGCAAATGTATGCAACTTTAAAACAAACCAATCAAACGCAGCACACCATTTAACTTATTTTTTATCTGTTCCTTGCTTTCAGATGTGTTTTTCAGCCTCACAGGAGTTGACTCATTAAACATCAGTAATATAACCGTGCACACACAGCACACGGCAATTTTACCGTTACTTCTGTGCATAAATACCACAAGATGGGCTAGTAGCATAACCAGTGGTATTCCGGTACCATGACATGCGGTACTCCAGTAGTGTGACCGTTACTGCGGTAACCCACAGTGAAATCAACCTGGTGGACAGAATGCCTGCCTTATGCGCCAGTTATTCTTGAAACTGCAGTACAACAGGCTTCCTCTACTTGAATTCAGCCGGTAAGCGGGTCAGTCAGGGGTGATACAAAATAGGAAGAACAATAGATACCAGATTACATTCACCAGAATCCCTACATTACAGTAGAAACCATGTTTGTACATGAGGAGGCGGGGCTTGTAGATCACAGGAAGTAGGTGGTGAGCTTTTGTAAGACCTCAGCGCTGTTAACAGGAAGTAACAGGCAAAAAAGGTCTAACAGGAAACCTGAGCTCAATGGTAAGAAGAAATGTATACATACTTGGCCCCCACTTCCGGCTGATCGCTCCCTTGCATCCTCTTCTGCCTCCTGGATCCTCCGCTATGGCTCCTGGTAATCCAGCCAGTCTGGGTGTGGCCATGCCTGGCTGCTCACACACTCCCGTCGCCGACTGGCCGAATTACCGGGAGCCATAGCAGAGGATCCAGGGGACGGAAGAAGACGGTGATGGAGTAATCAGCCTGAAAGGGGCTGGAGGAAGCCCCGGGTATGTATACATTTCTTTTGATCTCGGGCACACTTTAAGCCTGTATAGATAGGTGCACAACTGCAGGAAAGAATAGTGGGTTTTTGAAAAGTTTGGTTCCCAAGACAGTACTTGTAATTTATACTAATGAACATATTTACTTGCAGATTTTGCCTAGTTGGCTTACTTTAAAACAGACCTTCATTTCTGTTCACCTAATGCAGTGACATTTTTGTCTTCGCAGTGTTCGCATCTCTTATACTTTCCATCCATTAGGTGGCGTTTGTCTGACAATGGAGGAGAGCGAACCCACCAATCAGGTGAGTGATGTGCTGCTTTAGCTATGACAACCAAAGCATTCTCTTACTAAGGAATATGGAGGCTGCCATCCCTATTGCTTTATAAACAATGCTATTTGCCTGGCTTCCATGCCCAGCTTTAGGCTTTAGTTGTTTTTGAGTCGCACACCTGCAATAAGCATGCAGGCAGTGGAGTCAGAGCAGAGTCACAGCATCTGATCTGCATGCTCAGGGCCCATTCACACTAAAGAGCAAAATGCTGCATATACCGGAACACAAGTAAACGCAAAAACGAACAGTAAGGGCTTGTTCACACTATCAGCATTTGCTAATTTTTTTAAAGAGAAACTCCGAACAAGAATTTAACATTATCCCAATCAGTAGGTGATACCCCCTTTTACATGAGAAATCTATTCCTTTTCACAAACACACCATCAGGGGGCGCTGTATGACAGATATTGTGGTGAAACCCCTCCCACAAGAAACTCTGAGGACCGTGGTACTCCTGGCAGTTTCCTGTCTGTGAACCTTGTTGCATTGTGGGAAATAGCTGTTTACAGCTGTGTCCAACTGCCAAAAAAGCATGCAGCAGCTACATCACCTGCCAGCAGTAAAAATGTCACCATGTAATAAATGTCAGAATGTAAATCAGGGATTTATAAGATTTTACAATGGACAAACACTGACTAAATTATTTATACATAATTATTGTAAAAATGAAGCACTTTTTTATTACATTATTTTCACTGGAGTTCCTCTTTAAAGAAAACCTGAACTGAAAATTAAAAATCAAAATAAACATACACAAGTCATACTTACCTCCTGTGTAGTCTACTCCGTCCTCCATTTTAAAAATGGCCATTACACCATAACAGCTTTCTGGTCAACACACTGTTAAACTGTAACATCGCCCACTTGAGCCATAGGGAAACGTGGACACATCAGTTCTCCTCTCAGCCGTAACTGACAGCAACTGACATATAACTGACAGCAACTGATATATTTCAATTCTGACAAAATGTTGTCAGAACTGGAAGGGATCATTGTCAGAAGAAAATGGTGAGCTTCTGAGAGGAACTGATGGCAAGGTAACTATGTAATGTTCATTTGAAGTTACCTCATGTGTTTATTTTAAATAATTTTACTCAGTACAGGTTCCCTTTAAGCGCTGTCGATTTTGGAAAGTGTGTGTGTAATGATTTCCCATGACAGTGTTCACATGTGAGCGTTTTGATTTTTATTAAAATCACAAATGCGCTACATGTACTATTTTCTGAGCGTTTTGGCTCAATGGAATATATAGGGAAATCGCAAAGTGCTTGAAAATGCGCTTTGTATATCGATTTCCCGAGCGCTTTCATGAATAAATACATTGTATTTATTTATTCACTTCCGGGTCAAAGAGTTCACTTCCTGACTTATGTCAGGAAGTGAAAAAATCTATTTCTCCACAAAAATGCTTAGAAAAGCGTTTTTCTAAGCGCAAGTCACAGGGAAAACTCTTCAAAAATCACAGTGTAAATCACTCGGCACTTTGCAGTGTTCTCCCCAGGCTCTTTTAGCTGGGTGCTCCACCCGGCTAGTTTTGATGAGCACCCGGCTGTCATCGGCTCACCTCCTCCTATTCTGTAAGCATAATTGCTCACAGAAGCACTGGCCCTGCATTCTCTCATCTCGCCCCACTCGGCCACTTTTTCATGCCACCCGGCTACTATTCCATGCCACCCGGCTGGAAAAAAATTCTGGGGAGAACACTGACTTTGTAATGTGAAAAAGGCCTAAATGCATCCTATGTTATTAATTGGATACACAAGACAAAACACAAATGCACAACACAATCGCGGGACTGCAAGTACAACGTCCTGACCTGCTGCATTTTCCCACAGCCGGATCACAAACGCAGCACAAAAGTCACAGATCGGATGCAATGGAAGCCTGTAGAGATGGTGTCCATTCCCACTAGGCTTCCCACCGCACAAAAATCACAACTGCCCCGTGGAAATTCAGCACTGCCATTTCCCCCTCGTCTCGTCCCAGAGACCAGGAAGCATAGGGCTTCATGTTGGTTTGCAACAGAACCAATGGGAACCCTCCTGCAAAAGAGAAAATTCTCATTGGCTCATGTGGACCAATGAGAATTCCCCCTGTTGCTAGGTAGGATTCCTGCTGGAAAGGAAGTACATCACTGGGATGCCTGGCTTCCCCGTCGTATTTGCCTCATTCCTCGCATGCACGCCACACTGCTGCCAACGTTTTTAAATTTCCGTATCGCCCATAGACTTCCATGCATTCTGCCTCCGCTGTGTTGCCGTGGTAGTCTGACAGTAATGCACTGTTGTTGTGGAAGGTCGGCAGCAATTCGGAAACTTCCGGTGCGATGCGGTTAGTGAACTGGCCCCCATAGACTTTCATTGCTGTTGCGCCCTACGTGCACAAAGGGTAATGCAATCAAAGGGTCCACGTGTAAAAGGGGCCTAAAGGGCAACTGACCTGAGGCATAAACAACGCCAATTGCCTGGCTGTTCTGCTGATCCTCTGCCTCTAATACTTTTAGCCATAGACCCTCAACAAGCATGCAGCAGATCAGGTGGTTTGACTGGGTAAGCTGCATGCTTGTTTCTGCCATGTGATTCAGACACTATTGATGCCAGAAAGATCAGCAGGATGCTAGGCAACCTGCATTGTTTAGAAGGAGATAAGTATAGCAGCCTCCATATCTCCTCTCAGGTCAGTTGTAATTTAAAGTGGACCTGAATTCTTGCACAGGACAGAAGGAAAACAGAGATAAATGCACCCTGTATGTATTTAGAGAGTTTAGCCTGTTTAATTCCCCCTCATTTGTGTCTAATCACCAGTTGTAATTTGATCTCTCCCTTGTGTCAGCTGACTGACACGGCAGAGATGGCAGATAAGTTCATTTGAAAGCACAGGATGTTAACAATATGTCTGCTTCCATGAATCAGGAAGTAGACACACTGCAGATTTATTGTAGGATTTGTATCAGCTGTAACAAAGACATTTTTTTGTTTAAAGGTAATTATGCTGTTGCTTATTAGAACAGAGAGGAAGTTCTGTGTTCAGGTCCGCTTTAAATAGCAGAAGTAGCCCTGTTTCATAGAGTCTTCTGTTCTACTTGGCCAAAGTTATTAGGACGATGTTTAGTTGCAGAAGTCCCGTTTTACACAGTAAGGTAAGATCTGGGCATGCAGATCACGGAGTTATTATCAGGTGCTGTACATTGCTTTATTATATGAGCTGAGCAGCGAGTGGATGTGCTGTACAGACAAGCGCAGATTAATCACACATTGTTTCCAGTCTGGATGCTTAATTCACAAGCGTCATGTGATTTATCCTAGACTTGTGCTTTATTTGTTGATAATCCTCTCTCTTTTCCATGATTCTTTCCCCAGGCAGGTTTATTACAACTGTTTATACTACACAGCTCATAAAACCACTACTGACAAACATTCATATCAAACGAAAGGTTGAGCGCTGTACATCAAGTGCTTTATATTTGCACTAACTGAAGCTTTTTGAAGGATTAGCTTTCGAGAGCACAGTCTCCCTTCGTCAGGCAGTTGCACTCTAAGAAAGCTAATCTTTCAAAAAGCTACTGTTAGTATAGATATAAAGTTAGAAATTTAAAAAAAAGTTGGAAGTTTAACTTATCTGGGGCTTCTTCCAGCCCCCTGGAGTCCTTCTGTGCCCGCACCATCATTCTGCGCCGACTCGGCAAGTCACGGGCAACTGTGCATGCCTGGCCGTGCACCTCCTCAGTCACTCAATGCCCGACCTCCCGCCCCCCTTTGTGTAAAGAAGCACCAGCCCTGCATTCTCTCATATTGTCCCACCCGGCTACTATTTCATGCCACCCGGCTGGAAAAAATTCTGGGAAGAACACTGTACTATGCATTTCACATACCACTGCTGAGTTGTATGGAGCTCATAGTCATGTTATTGATGCTAAGTCAGCAATTCAGATTTAAAATTCAGGTCCAAGAGCAGTTAGAACTTGTTGAGGTTTTTATTGCTTATTTTTTTTTTTTGTAACTCTATTTTTATTAAAAGGTATATAAATGAATAGAACATGCTATACAGATAATAACAAAAAGGAGTACAGCGAAGTCATATAAAGATGCATCAAATGACAACTTCTTCTGTCTGGGATTCACAGACACTAACATGTGTCAAGCTAGGAAAGTCTGTCACCCGTATGAATCCCAAGCTTTTTTTTTTTTAGAGAAAAAAGAAAAACAGGATAAAGGAAAAAAAAGAAAACAATCATAGCTGTTGTACTCTGAGACAAATATGCAAGTGCATCATATAAAAAGTGTCCCATGGCTTTGCTGAGAGCATAGAAATTGCGGAATTAGTCATAAAAACGAGTCTTTAGTATATACCCTAGAGCAGAACTAAAGGGAGTGGAGCTAACAAGTAGAAGAGTGAGGGGAGTGAGATGGGGAGGGGGGTGCGGGGGGGGGGATTTGTTAGGATACAGTGTTCGATAACCTCAACCTACTGGATAGGAGGCTGAATGAAAAGACCATAAAGACGTAAGGGGTCTAGGACTCTGTTGGAAAGGGGAAGATGAATATGAGAAGTGGGTTTAGAATGGGGAGGGGAGCCTATATTTCCCGGGGTACTGAAGCGGTAGGTCCCATAATCAGGGATCTATTTAGTACTGTGATGCACCACCAGTTCAAGGGGGCATGTAGTCTGGTGAATATAGAGACCACGATCCCCAGATTTTATGGTATTGGGTTTCAATATCTCTCAATGAAGCTGTCATTTGTTCCATTGTCTTCATCCAGTTGATTTTAATTTTAATGTCTGAAATATTAGGGGGGGCTATATTCTTCCAGGCTGATGCTATTGAAAGCCTTGTTGCAGTTAGGATGTGGGTGATTAGGCGCATAGAAAACTTGGTGATTCCGGGGATAGGTTTGCCTAATAGTAAGGTGACTGTGTCCAGTGGGATAGAGATATCTGTGACTGATAATATCAGGTGGCAGACCTCTTCCCATAGTGGGGTGATTACAGGACAGGACCAAAAAATATGTTCGAGAGTGCCTTTGTGGGAACATCCTTTCCAGCAGGTATCAGGTGTATTAGGGTAGATATTTGCAAGAACTTCGGGGGTCAGATACCATCTAAATAAAAGTTTATATATATTTTCTTTGATTTGCGTGCAAATGGATGAGTGCTTAGCATTTTCCCAGATATCTTCCCAATCTGACTTGCTTATATTGATTGAGAGAGCTTTTTCCCATTTCTTCATATAGAGGTGGGAGGCCTCTAGAGTGTCTGAGTTTGATTGTAAGAGAGAATATATCTGGGAAATTAAGCCCTTTTGATGTCCCTTATGAAGACAGATTATTTCAAAGGCGGTGAGGGAAGGTAGTGAAGTTACCCCCTTAGTGTGGCTGTTAAGGACATGGGAAATTTGGTTCGCTTCCATGATTCCTGAAGGGGAGAGGGGTATTTTTTCTCTTAGTGAAGATAGTGTAATAAGTTTCCCAGAGGATTATTGCTTATTTTTACTCAATTTCTCTCACTGACCCATAAGCAATTAACACTTTCTCCTGAGTTTTCTCCCAGGAGATAATATTTCATCTTCTGTTTAGAATAACTTTTCACCACTCTGAAATTGAAAAAGTAGTTGGAAAAGTATTATCAAACTATTTTAAAGAGAATCTGTAACTTTAACAAGTGCCCCTGGGGGTACTTACCTTCTGAGGGGGCAGCCTCTGGATCCTATTGAGGCTTCCCCCGTCCTGCTCTGTCCCATGGTGGTCTCGTTTGGCCGCTCAGAACAGCAGCCATGTAAATATTTACCTTCCAGGCGCCAGCGCAGGCGCAGTAGCGGCTCTCGGCTCAGAATCAGGCGGAAATAGCCGATCCCAGTCGTGTCCGCTCTACTGCGCAGGCACAGATGGCTTGTGCCTGCACAGTAGAGCGGACCGACTATGATCGGCTATTTCCGCCTGATTCTGAGCCGAGAGCCGCTACTGCGCCTGCACTGGAGCAAGGGAAGGTACACATTGCAGGCGCTACTGCGCCACAGCCTGACAAATTGTCAGCTGTGGCTTATGAGGGGCCAAGCGAGACCACCATGGGACGGAGGAGGATGGGGAAAGTCTCATTAGGGTCCAGAGGCTTCTCCCTCCCAAGGTAAGTACCCCCCAGGGGCACTTTATAAAGTTACAGAGTCTCTTCAAGTATTTTCTTGCTTGCTGGTGATTAAAAAGTCATTTGATTGACACGTTTGAAAATATCACCTATGAGAAAATTCAGGAGAAAAAGTTAATTGCAAAAAGTTAATGGCCAATGTCTCTTAAACTTCTTATGACTGGTACACACCATACAATTTTCTGTTAGATTTTTCAGTTAAGGTGCGTACACACGCACTACCAGCGGCAACGACGGGTCCGCCGGACCCTCCCGCTGGGCGGTCTTTTAGCTGACAGTAGTGCGTGGCGGACTGATAAGGCTGTTTCTGAACAATCTGCTCAGCGGATCGTTCATAAAGAGCCTTATCAGTCCGCCGATAGTGCGTACACACGCACTACTGTCGGCTAAAAGACCGCCCAGCGGGAGGGTCCGGCGGACCCGTCGTTGCCACTGGTAGTGCGTGTGTACGCATCTTTAGATTTTTCAGTTAGATTTTCTGCATTAGATTATTTTCTGTAGAGACTGGTTATTATCTCTGGTGCATTGTCTTCTGGTTATCTCCTGCTGAGTAGAACAATGCCTAATTGCTCGGCACATAGATGGTTAGATAGATTATTTCCAACATGGTGGAAATTATCTATCTGATAGGTAAATCTAACAGAAAATCTAATCTAACAGAAAATTGCATGGTGTGTACCTAGCATTACACTTTAGTGTGAACACCTCAACAACAGGTAATTCACAATGTAAAAATGTCATATGCTCTTTAACTACTAACTAACTAACCCCATTGCAAAAAAAGGTATTTCTGCAACTTACCGTACATGGGTACACAAACAGAAATGAAACCTCAAACTCAATTCTAAGGGTGCCCATACATTACATGATTTTTCAATCCGATCATAATAATCAAATCTGGCTAGTATCAATGGCGGCCTGCTTCCCCCAAGTGTATTTGGCACAAACCCCCTGTGATGAGTTTCGCAGGAGCACTGACAAGACACCTGAGGATGGGGGGGGGGGGGGGGGGGGTAAAAGTGTGGAATTGATTATTAAATTCTGTCTCCAGGCAAAGATATGAAAATACCATCTAAAAGCTTACATGTGTTATGATGTTACTTGTTTGATTTAAGTGAGGCCTCTAGTAAAAACAATTTCCTGTCTTAAATATTTGATCTGAAGATGCCATTTACAACATATATGGCTTTGTGGATCTGAATTTTGTTATTCTGTTGGTCAGATTGCAAGGGGGCGGGGCACAGACTTAGCTTGTCCGAGAAGATTGCAGCCTATAGCAATGACAGTCTGTGGGACAGGAAGTGGCCAGTGTCTGGGCTGTTGACCAGTTTTATTTGCTATCAGCTGACCAGGGAGCTCAACAGACAAAAACAACCCCTGCAGTTGAGAGCTGCACAGGACTAGGGACTCGTTTTCTATAAAGGTAGAGGATCAGCACAGCAGCCAGGCAGGGAACATTTTTAAAACATTTTCCTTTTGTTGTCTCAAAAGCTTTACAATTTCTTTGAAATACAAAGAAGAATTAAGTATTATTATTATTTTTCCTTTGAAGTCACCTGTAAAAAATGAGGAGATGAACCAGTACGACCCCAGGAAAGCAGATGTCTGGACCCCCAAGCCATGGCTGGAGAACAAAGGAAACCTGGTTCTGGAGGTGTGTTTAGCTGCTAAGGGTAACAATGGTTAATTTGCATATATTCAGCAGTGATGCATTGGGAGACATCTCAAGCTCACTCCAACCTGAATTATCACAAATTCCTTCTATTTTAAGAAAGCAAACTTTTTTTTTCTGAATTTTAAGCTAATAGTGGAGACGCTTGAGCAGTAATAACATAAACGTGGAAAATGAAACGTGATTGATTATTCCTGTGATACAATGACAGCAGCCATGTTGTTTGTAAACATTACACAGAGGCAGGCTTATCTGCATCTTGAGCAAAAAAACTTAATCCCTCCTCCCCTCTGCCTCTGAAACCTCTGGCTAGTAATACCTCCCCCTCCTGCCCAGACTGAGCTCCCATGAGCCCTTGCTACTGTCTGAAAGTGCCTTGGCTCTCTGAAAATCTGTGGGCGTGGCTTGTTTAGTTTATAGGGAATTGGAGTATTAAAACAAAAACAAAAAAGTATTTGGCTTGAGGAATGCCCTATAAGCAATAGGAAAGGAACACAATTATGCAATGAGTAAAAGTTCATCTCGGATCCACTTTAAAGTAAACCAGAAGTTAAAATAAACTTAGGAGGTAAATGTATCTGCACAACTAATCCTAAACAAGCACATTTCTGGAGTCCCTGATTCTGATTTAAAGAGAAACCGTAACCAAGAATTGAACTTTATCCCAATCAGTAGCTGATACCTCCTTTCTTGTGAGAAATCTTTACCTTTTCACAAACGGATCATCAGGGGGCTCTGTATGGCTGATATTGTGGTGAAACCCCTCCCACAGGAAGCTGTGAGGACCATGGTCCTGGCAGTTTCCTGTCTGAGAACCTTGTTGCATTGTGGGAAATAGCTGTTTACAGTTGTTTCCAACTGTCAAAAAAGCAAGCAGCATCTCCTTCCACTGACATCACTTGCCAGCAGTAAAACAGTAAAAATGTCACCATGTGATAGATGTCAGAATGTAAATCAGGGAGAGGTAAACTTTTACAATTGACAAACACTGACTAAATCATTTATACATCATTATCGGAAAATGAAGCACTTTTTTATCACATTATTTTCACTGGAGTTCCTCTTTAAATTTTAAGGATTTTTACTTATCCGGGGCTTCTTCCAGACCCCTGTAGACTGTCAGCGCCTTTCAGCGCCTTTCTATTGTGCTCGGTCTCCTTTATTGTACTTTTGTGAGGTCCACAATCCAGCTGATGTGCGGGCAGGGGCGTAACAATAGACCCTGCAAGAGATGCAGCTGCAGGGGGCCCAGATGCCACAGGGGGCCCTGTCCTGAGAGACTGACAACTAAGGGCAAGGAAAGAGAAAACTTTCTGCTCTCTGCACAATTGTTCTAATAACTGCATCTGCTCAGCCACTGATAACAAATCATATAAAGTTTTGTAGACAAAGATTTGTAGACTGTCCCTATTTAGTGTACAGGGGAAGGGGGCCCCATCCAAAGTTTTGCAGGGGGGCCCAGTAATTTGTAGTTATGCCCCTGTGCGCGGGCCATTACACATGCACTGTTTTGGGCCACCCACCTTCTCCATCGCACTCCTATAACTAGGAGAGTTCTGCACAAGTGCAGTTACAGTCTTAACAAACAGTACATGCGCAGAACGCTTCAGACCACAGGAGCACACAAGGCCAGGACCGCACATGCACATTAGTCTGTGGCTGACCGAGTCACAGATTTAACGAGGGGCTAGAGGACAGTAGGGCATTGTGGTGCATCGTAACGGCCAAATTGTAACACAGAACGTCACACTGCAATGCAAAAGCAATGTGACGTTCACTCTGCGGCAGTTGCGGTCTGATGGAGTGCGGTATCACAATGCGCCGCATGCTACGCGTTTACCGCATAACTCCAGCATTAACAGTACAGTAAAGCATACTTTTCATTAACTAAATGCTTCACTGTTTGCAATGCAGAGTGCGGATTAGGTTCGGAACCAGTGGTGCTCATCCAATATTCAGATATCCGAACTACCCAGATAATCCGAACTTTTTCAGTTAAATGACCTCGTATCCGGATTCCGGATATCTGGGCAAATCCGGAATGCGGTATCCGGATTCGCATCGGAATCTGGATAGGAATTCGGTTATCCGGTCGCATATCCGAATCCGGATACTGTAACTAAGGAGATGACGTCCATGAAGTCATTGAGCCAATCAGAGGGCTCCCAGCCTAAGCCCTAGCAACCAATCACAAAAGAGAACCCTGGCCAGCCCCTCCTGACCTCATTGAGGCAATCAGAGGGCTCCCAGCCCAAGCCCTAGCACCCAATCACAGAAGGGGACTCTGGCCAGCCCCCCCCTGTATATAAGGAGGGCTGCCATGATGAGAAATCTCGTCCTTGCTTGTGACTGCTCACTGAGAGACATTCTCCACTGCTGCTGACTATCACTACACTATTGTTCTATTGTTTATTAGTTAGCTAGCTTGATTTCCTTAAGTGACAGTCAGAGTCTGTGCTGCAGGCCTGCAGCAGCTGCTATTAGGTCCTGTGTCTGTGTGTGCTGTGCACAGAGACCAGGCCTGCTGCTGGCCAGCTATTAGCCTTAGCTACAGTACAGGTTAGGGAATAGGATTACTGTGTTATTGTGTAGTTAGTACTGCAGTGCTAGTTAGTTGTTAGATTAGTACTACTTTGTTAGCTTACTACAGATTACTACAGTGCTGCTGTGCTGAGCAGTGTCAGTGTGACAGTTAGACAGTTAGGCCTCGATTCATAAAAGCAGTGCGATAAAAAAAATCTGGGAGGGAAAATACCGCACTCGGTATTTTCCCGGTCTGTGTGCTAATTCAAAAGGATTTTCCCAGCTGCCTCTGAAGTTCAGTAAATTACCGTAGCCCATTGAGCGGTAGAGATGCGGCGAACATCTCTGGGGCTTTTACTACTTCCGGGTCGCACTGACCCGGAGTAGTACGCCTGCGCTGCCCGGCGGAGCGCGTCCTTGATCGCGCTCCTGTTGCCGGACACTCTCTGCGCATGAGCGTGACGTCGTTCATGACATCACGCACACGCGCAGAAAGTGCCCGGCAACAGGAGCGCGATCTAGGACGCGCTCCGCCGGGCAGCGCAGGCGTACTACTCCGGGTCAGTGTGACCCGAAAGTAGTAAAAGCCCCATGGATTTGGAGATGTTCGCCGGGGAACAGTTCGGGAACCGTTCGCCACATCTCTATTGAGCGGTAGAGCAGAAGTGTAGCAGCGGTAGAGCAGAAGTGTGGCAATATCTCTTTTGCCCTGCACAGATGACTCACACAGACTTTCACTGCACAGATGACTCACGCAAACTTTCCCTGCACAGATGACTCACACAGACTTTCCCTGCACAGATGACTCACACAGACGGCTCTCTGCACAGATGACTCACACAGACTTTCCCTGCACAGATGACTCACACAGACTTTGGCTCTCTGCACAGATGACTCACACAGACTTTCCCTGCACAGATGACTCACACAGACTTCAGCTCCCTGCTCAGACTTTCGGCTCCCTGTACTTTGCATTGTTAACACCTCACCAGAGGTGTCGGTAACTATCGTCAGGCTTACCACTTATTGGAGGCTTTATGAATTGACATTTGCTGACAATTTACTGACATGTGTTGGAGGTAACTACAGCCAAGTCGGTAATTTTCCTCACTGCTCTGTAATTTCAGTTTTTCATGCGGTAACAGCCTTTATGAATTGACACATTGCTAAGTGCTCTGGAAAGTCTGGTGTTTTTAGCATTATCGCATGCAGTAATGCAGTAATGCTTTGTGAATTGAGGCCTTAGTGTGCACTGTCTTCTCCTCTGCTGTCTGTCACTCCGTGCTGATTTGCGTTAAAGTCCAACCCCGATTTTAATAAAGTACAAGTACCCCACATCATCTGTCTGTTTCAAAATTTTTATTGAAATTTTTGAATACAGTTTACAGAATACAACGCATAAACTTATACAGAACAGTTCAGACGGGTCAGGGGGGGTAGCGGGTATCCCCCAAGGTTCAAGTCATCTCAGTATGCTAGCTCATGGCATCATACATACTCTTCTGTAATGTCCACGGGTGAGATTCCTATAGTTGGATGTTATTCTGACCACTTTTATATTGATTAGGTAGGTCATGGCCCCTCCAACAGACAAAGGAGGGGAAAGAGTGGAGGGGGGGCGGAGGGGGGGAAGAAGGGTAAGAAAAACAGACAAGGGGGGGGGTCAAGGTCTAGACTCCAGCCTCAACCGAGGGTTAGGGCCTTCTCAGAAGTGCTGGGTAGATTCTTAGTTTGAAGTTGAGGCAATGTAGTGGCTCCATGTATCCCAAATTTTATGGTAAGCTTCAACCCTATCGTCTAATATGCTGGCCATCTGTTCCTGGACCATGTACGCAGAGACTCTGCGTTTCATCTCCTCAAAGGAGACAAATTGGGTGCGCCAAGCGCGAGCCACTGTTTGAGAAGCCGCTCCCAAGATAAAGTGAGCCAGAGTATTCTGGGGTTTAGTGAGCTGGGCTATTTTACAGTGTAAAAGCGCCGACCATGGGTCTTTAGTGACCTGCTTGCCAAATAACGTTTGAAACATTCTGTAGATCCTGGACCAGAATCTAGATATCATAGGACATGCCCAAAAGATATGCAACATGTCTCCTTTAGATTGGCAGCCTCGAAAACAGTGGCCCGATTCATTCCCGGGAACATGTCGGAGCCTGGCAAGGACCCAATACCACCGGAGTAGTACTTTATAGGCTGATTCTACCAAGGCTAAATTCAAGGAGAGTTTAGGTACTATATTCCAAATCGCCTCCCATTCCTCTTTGGGTTTAGTGCACCTCAGGTCAGACTCCCATCTGGCTACATACGCATGACGAAACGACAGAGGCGGGTCATTGAGCTGAGCATATAGATCTGAGATAGTCCCTGTGGCAAAGGGTTCAAGGGCACAGAGTCTTTCAAATCTGGTTAAAACAATTGGGAACTGGGCCTGCCGTGGAAAGAACGATTTCAACCAATGTTTTATTAGTAGATATCGGAATTGTTCCTTGTTTGGAATTTGATATTTTCCTCTTAAGTCTTCCCAAGACAGTATTCCTGTACTGTTAGTTAATGATTTAACTTGCTCTAGACCCTGCTCTCTCCACCATCTAAAGCTGCTCGGATTATCAAAAGCTGGGGTGAAGAGGGGGTTGTCAATAATGGATAGTAGAGGAAGGGTGGGCGACATCAAGTTTCTAGAGTAGCGGACTGCGTCCCACACTGACAAGCAGTGCCGCAGTGCAGCGCTCAAATTCTGAGGGCGAGATCGCTTGTGTAGCCAGATGGGGGTCTGTACAGACTGAGGGGCGGCTGCCGGTATATCGAATAGAGTCCACGTCGGCATCTTAGAGCCTTTGTACAGGTCTATGAGGTGGGTTATTTGGGCTGCCTGGTAATAGTTGGAAATGTTCGGGACCCCCAGACCTCCGTCTCTTTTGTGCGCATACAGAGTCTGCTTACAGACCCTTGGGCGGGAGTTATTCCAGATGAAGTTGTTTAGTTTGCACTGCAGCATTCTGAGAAAATGGGGGGGAACCCGGACTGGCAGCAGCCTAAAATGATAGAGCAGCTTGGGGAGGAGTGACATCTTGATGGAATTGATCCGACCCAACCAGGAGAGACCATAAGAGGACCACTGGGATAACGATAGTGTTATTGCCCTAGCTAAGGGATAATAATTATATTGAAATAGTGTATCGTAAGAGGCAGTCAGCTTGATTCCCAAATAGTCCAGTGCAGGGCCCGGCCACGTGAAATGGTAGCGGGTTTTGAGAGATTGGCAGGCCTCTGGAGCTAAAGTGATGTTGAGTAATTTAGATTTTTTAGGGTTTATCTGAAGGCCAGAGACTATGGAGAATGTGTTTAAAACCGACATTAGCTCTGGGATGGTGATTTGGGGTTTGGTAATAAAAAGTAGCAGATCGTCCGCAAATAGGTTTAGTTTATGTTGGATACCCGCTAGCTCCACCCCCGAGATTCCACCGTGCTGACGGATGGCTGCTGCTAATGGCTCCATGGCCATAATGAAGAGAATGGGCGACAGGGGGCAACCCTGCCTGGTGCCCCTGTGGATTTTAAATAAAGGGGAAGAATGGCCTGCATAGTGTATGCTGGCTGTTGGGTTAGAATATAACATTTTTATCCAGGAGGTGAACGGGCCCCCCAACCCCCATTTGTCCAGCACCGCATATAGGTACTCCCATGAGACCTGGTCAAAAGCCTTGTATATATCAAGAGAAAGGCATAGACCTGATATCTTCCTGGAGTGGAGTAGTTCAAAAATTTGGATTGCCCGTAGCGTGGCGTCAGAGGCTTGGCCACCCGGGACAAACCCCACCTGGTCCTTATGAATAATATCTGCCAGGAATCTATTGACTCGGGAGGCAAGAATTTTACATCACCTGTCTGAAGCAAGCTGGCGCTGGCAGTGGTCAGACTCGGAACACCAGAACCCCCTCTGCCACTCCTGCCGACACTGAGGCATGTTGAGGCAGCCAGTCCTCAGTGGCCTCCTCTGCTCCCTACACCGCTTCTCATGCAAGGAAAAACGCCGCCAGACCCTGTTGGGCAAGTCTTTCCCTGTTGGCAAGAGGGGGACATGAAGTGGCTGGGAATCACTATGCCTGCGTTACCACCCTTTACCACCACAACCTCCTGGCTCCTCCTGATTAACTATTACTAACTAAGCCGCCTGGTTCACAATTTTTCTTACAGCCGTGGTACCAACGTAGCGTGCCACATGCACGTGCCATGTACCACGTGCCACATACACATGCCACGTCCGGCATGCTCCTGTCACACGTTACACCTGCTGCTGCTGCATTGCCCTGCTCCTGCTGCCTGTGCAGCTCCCACCGCCAGGGTGCCACAAGCCACTGATACCACCTATATTAAACGCAAAACACAATTGCTGCATAATTTTTTGGAGGTGTCTGGGCTGAAAACTATGATGTTCCAGATGTGTGGTTGGACTTTGGACACAATGGGCTTGATTCACAAAGCGGTGCTAACTGTTAGCAGGCCCGTCAAAACCCCCTTGGCCCGTAAAAAAAAAAACATGATGCTACATGCCTCATTTACCCTAAAAAACGTTTTAGAAGCAATTTAAAGGCCACTTTCTATCTGGATATCCGAATCCGACCGAATATCCCGGATAATGGGTTTGGATATCTGATTCTATTCGGATTCCGGAACGTTCGGATCCAGATATCCGATTCAGATCCGGATATCTGGTATCCGGATCCAAAATTAATTCGGATTTTAAAAAGGGGTATCCGAGCACCCGTTTGAAACAGCTTTCCCATTCCATTCATTGTGTTCCTGGTGTTACAGGGAACTCAACACAACTCTCACTGTGAACCTCCCAGCCTATTGCCTGGTACACACCATGCAATTTCTAGTCAGATAGACTCGTCAAATCAGTCATTTCCGACAGGTCCGATCTTATCTCTTATCAATTTTGTACAAAAGTGATCGGAAAATGGATCAGAAAACCGATCGAAAATCAGATTGGACCTGTTGGAAATTATCGATTGGACCCATCGATCTGATGTTGTACAATAGCAGGGGTGTGTTTTAAAGTGGACCTGAACTCTTGCACTGGACAAAAGGAAATCAGAGAGAAATGCATCCTGTGTGAATTTAGAAAGTTTAGCCTGTCTAATTCCCCCTCATCTGTGACTTATCACAAGTTGTAATGTGATCTCTCAGCTGTGTAAGCTGACTGCTATGGCAAAGCAACTAATTGGTAAACAGAGGATGTTAACAATATGTCTGCTTCTATGAAAGCAGGAAGTGAACACGCTGCAGATTTATTGCAGCATTTGTTTCAGCTGTAACCAAAAAAAAAAAATGTTTTTCTTTAAAAGTTATTATGCTGTTGCTTATCTTTTAGAACAGAGAGGAATTCTGAGTTAGGGCTGGTGCACACCAGAGCGGTTCTGGAGCGTTTTTTAAAACGCTTGTAGGGGGGAAACCGCTTGGCTAATGGAAGTGAATGGGATGGTGCACACCAGAGCAGTTCGTTTTTTCCACAAACGCAAACTCGGGGCTGCTGCAGTTTTTAGATTTCTGAGACGTTTCTGCCTCAATGTAAATTATAGGAAAGTGGAAAACCGCTCTGAAAAGCGCTATATCAGAGCAGTTTTTCAGGCGTTTTTGTTACAGTAGCTGTTCAGTAACAGCTTTGCTGTAACAATATATGAAATCTGCTACACAAAAATGCTCCAGAAAACGCTAGGCGTGTTTAGAAAACCTCTCATGCCTAGAATCGCTCTGAAAATCTGCTTCAAAAACCTCTAGCGGTTTGTGGATCTGCTAGAGGTTTTTGGTGTGCACTGGCCCTTAATGGCAAAGAAAAAGTACCTTAAAGAGGATCTGTAACATCAAAAGATCCCCTGGGGGGTACTCACCTCGGGTGGGGGAAGCCTCCGGATCCTAATGAGGCTTCCCACGCTGTCCTCCGTCCCTCGGGGGTCTCGCTGCAGCCCTCCGAGAATAATGACGTCAATATTTACCTTCCCGGCTCCTGCGCAGGCGCTCTGACGGCTGTCGGCTCCGAACTACACGGAAATACCCGATCGCCGTCGGGTCTGCTCTGCTGCGCAGGCGCAAGTTTCCGGCGCCTGCGCAGTAGAGCGGACCCGACTGAGATCGGGTATTTCCGTGTAGTTCGGAGCGAAAAGCAGCCACAGCGCCCCCGCTGGAGCCTGCAAAGGTAAATATTGAACTGACAGTCGGCTCTGTCGCCGGCTGTTCGGAGGGCTGCAGCGAGACCCCCGTGGGACAGAGTACGGCGTGGGAAGCCTCATTAGGATCCGGAGGCTTCCCCCACCCGAGGTGAGTACCCCCCAGGGGATCTTTTTGACGTTACAGAGTCTCTTTAATCTGTTGCCTGCTGTGACCACAGATCACAAGATGTTTGTAGTGAACAGCGACCCTTTTTCTCTGGGGTCCGGCTCAATATATCCCATGAGCTCAGCACATGAAGTGGTTGGCCTTGTACACAGCTATGTACAGCCTCATTAGTGGGAGAAAACGCAGCTTACCATTAGGCCTTGTCTACTCTGGATGCCGCATTACCGGCCATAGCTTTCTGTTTAGAATGTGAACAATGGCAATACTGTCACCACTGCCCTCCGCTGTCACTTCACTCAAGCATGGAATTTGATTTCTTATTTACAGTGAAGAATATTTTGGTAGGAGAAAGTTATTTTTAAATGTTCAAACCTTTGAAGTCATGCTATAGGACTTTCCTCCACTCCGATATAATTGTGAGGGTTCCTTTGTTTTGCAATGTAGAGGTCGTTATTCTTTTTTTCATCAAGTGGAGGAAGTTGTTCATGGCTAGAGCTACTAATTAAAGGACAACTGCAGTGAGAAATACATGGAGGCAGCCATATTTAATTCCTTTTATACAATGCCAGTTGCCTGGCAGTCCTGCTGGTCTGTTAGGATGCAATAATGTGTGAATAATGCCAGAACAAGCATGCAGCTAATCTTGTCAGATTTGACAATAATGTCAGAAACACCTGATCTGCTGCATGCTTGTTCCGGGTCTATGGCTAAACGTATTAGCGGGAGAGAATCAGCAGGACAGCCAGGGAACTGGTATTGCTTAAAAGGAAATAAATATGGCAGCCTCCATATCCCTCTTGCTTCAGTTGTCATTTAATTACTTTAGTGACTCTCTTCTGGAGAGTCTAATGGGGTTTTCTAGACAAACTCTGTGGTTTTGACCAGCCAATGTTAAAGGACCTCTGTCGCGAAAATCTTAAAACTTAAAACATATGTAAACATATACAGATAAGAAGTACATTTCTTCCAGAGTAAAATGAGCCATAAATTACTTTCCTCCTATGTTGCTGTCACAGTAGGTAGTAGAAATCTGACAGAACCGACAGGTTTTGGACTAGCACATCTCCTTATGGGGGGTTCTCAGGGATTTCTTTATTTTCAAAATGCACTTAGTGAATGGCAGTTGCTCCGTCCAACTGCCAAAAAAATGTACGGTGAGCAGGGAAGCTGGCCAGCATCTTTGTATAAATCCGTTTCAGGGAGTGCCTTTATAAAGAATAAAGGCCTTGCTGTGAATCCCCTATGGAGAGATGGACTAACCCAAAACCTATCGGTTCTGTCTACTACCTACTGTAAGTGACAGCAACATAGGAGAATAGTAATGTATGGCTCATTTTACCCAGGAAGAAATTTACTTCTTATTTGTATGCGTTTTACATTTTAAGATTTTCACAACAGTTCCTGTTTAAAGTGGAACTGTAGATTTAATAATAATAATCACAGTGTTTCACGTACCTGGGGCTTCTCCAAGCCCCCAGCAGCTGTCCTGTCCCGCGCCGCTCCTCAACGAGTCTCCGTTCCCCCGCCGCCACTCGGTCCCGTACCTTGACTTGTAAGTCGATGCCAGCACGGCTCTGGCCAAGCGTATCCTTTCTTTGCGTTCCCCTCTGCAATAGCCGGGAACGCGAAGAAAGGATATGCATGGCCAGAGCCGCGCAGGCGCAGTGTCCCCGTGGGCGAAACCGAAAGTAGCTGGCGGCGGGCGAACAGAGGCTTGTTGAGGAGCGGCGCGGGACAAGATGGCTGCTGGGGGCTTGGGGAAGCCCCAGGTAAGTGAAACAATGTGTTTATTAGGAATCTACAGTTCCACTTTAAGGTGCCCATTAACAGTAAATCTTTAGAGGACAATCTTTTTTTTTTTTTTTTTTTTTTTTTGATTATTCAGATTGTATTATATAAAAACAGAGATTGGTGGTCCCAGTTGGTCCTTTACAATCACATTATTGATGGTTTCCTTAAAGAGAATCTGTAATTAAAAAAAGTGCCCCTGGGGGGTACTTACCTCGGGAGCGGAAGCCTCTGGACCCTAATGGGGCTTCCCCCGTCCTCCTGTGTAGCCTCCATCCAGCGCTGGCTCCCCTAGAGAAATGGCCACCATAGATCCATTGCTGGGTCCCACCAAAAAATCCAATACGCCCAGGTGCGGTAGCGCCTGCTGTACGCAGCGATATTTTTATATATCACAAATTTTATATATCGCAAATGTTATATTTGAGCACAAGCACAGTACCATCTTCCCACTTGGGCCCCCCCTGCAGCTGCATCCCTTGCAGGGTCTATTGTTACGCCCCTGACCTCTAACACCCCAAAACCACCACCATAGTCACCTATGGGGGGGGGGGGGTCTTCTACTTACTAAGTGGACAGTCACCATACTTCTTGCCATTTTGGGTTTGATCCTCTGCGCTACAACCCATCACACAGCATCCCAGAGGCCACTGGCGCAACCCAACCTGCTGAGAAAATCCTTGCTTGGCATCGCTGTAAAATGTTGGACTAGCAGTGTGTCCCTTACGCTTCTTCAGGCTGGCGCAACCTTTGTAATCTAGAAAATTATATCTCTTTTTACTGCTTTTCAAGAGGTCATGGGAGCAGATCTATAGGTCACGCAGGTATTTGCCTTCATGATAGAAACCGTGCCCTGACCTGTGTGGCAAAGACCAGGCATGGCTGTGGTCTCCTGTGTGGGGGAGGGGAATTGCCAAACATCCTGTTCAGTTAATAGAATGTTTGTAGACCTGGTATTGTTTGTTGGCACTGTGCTTTTGCAATGGAATGTTGCCAAGAGATAAACGAGCTATCAGTCCTATAGACAGGGATATGGTTCCAGTAGTCCCTCCCCACCTCAGCAGGAAGTAATATCAGCAATGACTTCCTTCGTTGTATGGTATGTAGACTACATGTCGTCCCTCACAGGAACCATGCACACTCTTCATCTGTGATACCGTTGGTCTGGTACGAAAGAGAACATAGGGTTGTTTGTTCTTGTGGTTTATTTGATGAGAATGACTGTATGTTGCCATGTAGAGAGGAGTGTCCTGGAGTACATACTTGAAAGACAAAAAGAAAGACAGAGAGCCCAAAATAATTTAGTAAGTTAAGCAGTAAGATGGATTATACAGTGGCGTAGCTAAGGAGTTATGGGCCCCGATGCAAGTTTTACATTGGGGCCCCAAGCACTCTGTACATAACAATTGATAAGGCGCACCAAAACCTGCCAATGGCAACTACAGTGTCAGAGGTGCAAGAAGGGGATGGGGAACAGTTTGTTAATGATTACCACTATGCAAAGTATCTATAGAAGTGATTATTCTGAGCACAGAACCAATAGAGAGCTAATACTGCAGTTAAAGAAGGGCCCTTGGGGCCCCTCTGGCTCAAGGGCCCTGATGCGGTTGCAACTTTTGCACCCCCTATTGTTATGCCCCTGGGATGATAATAGCACAAACATTTGGCTACTCCCAAATAAGAGTTGCCAACCTGAGACTCATAGGGACTACTAGCTCAGTCTCACTTGGGTCAAGGAGGAACCAGGCTTGTTCTTACGGCTAAAAATGTGGGTTAAAAACCGAACCACTCCACTCAAGGTTGATAAGTTAATATAACAAGGTAATTAATAGTATATAATAATAATATTAATAATATAATTCATATTATATAATAACATTAATAATGTAATTAGATAATATTACAAAATAATTAAAAACAAAGGAGGAAAGAGTGCACTTATCTCTGGAGAACCACAATAGCCGTAATGAGGCAAAAAGATTATTGATTTCGCCAGCTAACACTCCCGCTTCATTATCATTAGCGATTTATAAGGCGCCATCATCTACCTGTCAAGTGGCAGCCTATTGGGCCAATCAAAGCATGGGATCATATCCTAGAAAGCCACTGGACCTGACAAGTGGAGCGACCGCGAGTTACAAGGAGCGCGTGTAAGTTACTGCACTAACGCAGCATAGTGTGCGCTGAGCTTGCAATTCCCTCATTAAAGAGAATCTGTACTCTAAAATTCTTACAATAATACCATTCTATTCATTATGTTCTCCTGTGCCCCTCTGTGCTTGTCCCTGCTGCAATCCTGGCTTGTAATTGCCATTTTAGGCAGTGTTTCCAAACAAAAGACATGGCTTCTAACTAGAGTGTGATAGGCTTGAGAGTAGCTCAGTCTCTGACTCATACAGAGCTTGGAGAGGGTGTGTATAGCTTCTGCCAACGACAAGCAGTGCAGCACATTCCACACATTCCAGCCTCAGCTGACAGAGGAGAGAAGATTAGATCATATAACAGAGAAAACACAGCCACTGTGCAACTAGAAAAGGCTGCAGTAACACAGACCACATTAGAACAGGTATAGGAACTTATAGGATAGAAAAAATAAGGCTGAAAATGTTGTTACAGAGTCTCCTTAAAGAGAACCTGTACTGAGTAAAAATATTTAAAATAAACACATGAGGTAACTTCAAATGAACATTACATAGTTACCTTGCCATCAGTTCCTCTCAGAAGCTCACCATTTTCTTCTTACAGTGATCCCTTCCAGTTCTGACAACATTTTGTCAGAACTGAAATATATCAGTTGCTGCCAGTTATATATCAGTTGCTGCCAGTTACAGCTGAGAGGAGAACTGTGTCCATGTTTCCCTATGGCTCAAGTGGGCAATGTTACAGTTTAACTGTGTGCTGACCAGGAAGCTGTTATGGTGTAATGGCCATTTTCAAACTGGAGGACGGAGAATTCCATTGATCACGGTGGACAAACAGGATGCAGGAGAGGAAAAATAGATTGAGGAGTAGACTACACAGGAGGTAAGTATGACTTGTGTATGTTTATTTTGTCTTTTAATCTTCACTTCAGGTTTTCTTTAAGCTGCACTGCACAGCTTGATGAAACAAGCCCCATGTCTGCTCATGTCCAAAAGAATCAAAGGGAGAGAGACAGTCATTAACCTCCCTGGCGGTAAGCCCGACCTCAGGTCGGGCTACGCGCGCAGGAGGATTTCTCAGGCCCTGCTGGGCCGATTTGCATTTTCTTTCTGTACACGCAGCTAGCACTTTGCACGTGTACTTCCCGCTCCGCGCCGATTCGCCGCTATCCGCCGCGCCGCCCCCCCCCCCCCCCAGACCCCTTCTGCAGCCTGGCCTACCAGCGCCAGGCAGCGCTGAGGGGTGGATCGGGACTCCCCATGACGTCATGACGTCGATGACGACCGTCGCCATGGCGACCGGGGAAGCCCAGCAGGAAATCCCGTTCTAAACGGGATTTTCTGCTTCCACTGATCGCCGGAGGTGATCGCAGTAGGTAGAAGGATGCCGCTGCTCAGTGGCTATCATGTAGCTAGCGCTAGGCTAGCTACATGACTTTAAAAAAAAACTAAAAAAAAAAAACAGTGCTGCGCTGCCCCCTGGCGGTTCTAATTGACTGCCAGGGAGGTTAATCTAGTATATGGATGTGGAACTCCAGTCCTCAAGGGCTGAGGTCCTCGCACAGTTTTGGCACAACTCAAATTAACCACTTAAAGAAAACTGGACGAATATATTTGTCCAGTGTTGTTGTGGAGAGTGCACTACCTGTTTGTTACTAAATGAGGCACATGTGGTACCATTTTAACTGTGACGAGTTGTAGAATACATTTTGGTGTGTCTAAAAGCTGTGACCCACGTCACATGAAAAATAGGTAGGGACAAACTCAATCAAACATAAAAAGTCATTTTCAGAATTATGATGATAGTAACAAAAAGGTTTCTGTACCGTGTTAGCCAAACAAATTATATAGGTAGAAAAAAACAATGTTTTGTAAAAAATAATACCTTTTAATGGCTAACTGACTAGATCCCAGAAAGCATGCATCATGTAACTCTATCAGTTAGCCATTAAAAGGTATTATTTTTTACAAAACGTTTTTTTTTTACCTATATCAGAATTATGATCAAACTTGGGAAAGTTTTAGCAACACTACAAGAGACATATGTGGTATCATTTTAACCATGGTAAGTAGTAGAATAGAGTTTAAAGAGTTTTAGGGTTGAGGCGCATGTCTCTTGTATTCTTTTTAGTCACAAACTGAATCAAAAGAAATTAAATTTTCGCATATTCTGTACCAAAATAAAAGACTTGTAAAATGAAATCAAAGTTACCTTAGAAAACTGGCTTTTTTAAATATGTATGCCATGAGAGTATATTACTATTATTTTTGAAAATAAGGTCTTGAAATCATCGATAGTGTACAATGAGAAAGCAAAAAACTGAAAAAAGACACCTTTATTTCCAAATACAATATTGTCACCATACATAGGGCTAGAAACACAATCTAAATGTTGCAATAACCAGGATGGATGAGCTAATAAAATTAGTGGGTTTAACTCATAGAAAGCACTGTTTAATGTAAAGCTATAGAGGATGTAAATGGAGAAATAGTTCCCCCCCCCCCCCCCCCCTTATTTTCCCTTTAAAATACATAGAAAATAAGATGATTACTAAACAAAATTATCACACACTAAAAGCCTAATTTGTCCTAAAAATACAATATATAGATCATTTAGCTGTGATAAGTAGTAGTTAGGTTATTGGCGAATTAATGGGAGCAGCGCCTAGATATGAAAATTGCTTTTGTCCTTAAGTCATTAATTAATAGGACTGAATCAGGAAAGGTGTTGTTCATCAAGTAGAACACATTTCTCCATTTCTAACGCCATCTCAAACACTGGAATGGATATGGCCTTCAAGGACTGGAGTTCGACACCTACAGTATGTGTCGAGAGTTGAGGGCCCCAAACAAATTTTACTATATGATTCCCTTTAGTTATTCATCAGTCAGCAAGGTGGCAAAACACAAATGTAATGTAACATCAGTGTTTTTACGGTGCATCTAACCAGTGTTATATCATTAGTATTAGTAATTTCTATGTGTTTTCATCAGAAAATGGATTTACAGCTGAGCGGTTACACCCAGCATCCCAACAACATGGAAGAACCCTCTTACTATGATATGCTAGACTGGGACACCATCAACATCTCCCACCGGAAGATGGACCTCTTCCCCAATTGGCGTCTGCCGGTGAGGGTGGCCCTCTGGTTATCCTTGGTCGTTTTTGTGTATACGCTTCTCAGAGAAGTCATTCATCCATTTGTGATGTATAATAAGAATGAATTCTGTAGAATTCCGATACTTGTGGTCAACAAGGTCTTGCCCGTTGTGGCCATCACGCTGCTGACCATGGCCTATCTGCCGGGTATATTAGCCACCGTGATTCAACTGCACCGCGGCACAAAGTATGAACGATTCCCATCATGGCTGAACACGTGGATGCTAAGGCGCAAACAGTTTGGACTCCTGGGCTTCTTCATTGCAGCAATGCATGCCCTCTATAGCCTTTCTTACCCTATGAGGAGGTCCTACAGATACAAGATGCTGAACTGGGCCTTTGAGCAGGTATTGTAATACAATCTTGTGGTCCATGATACCCTTCCAAAAAACATTGGGAATGTATATGTTATGGCCAGATTCCGTCAGAGTGATATGATACGGGGAGTGGAGGGACAAATGTGAAGCCTTGAGACGTTAGAGGATGCTGGGACAAAATGGGGCGGGGCTGGGGAAATGCAGATGCCGCCGCTGAACCTTGCTGTTTTGCCCTTTCTTCGGGACTTGGCTGGTGAGCTCTCGTCAGAACTTGACCTGCCAGATAACGAAGTGGCCAGACTTTTGGATCTGGCTGTTACATATATAACCAGTACAGTGTGTGAGCTGAGTAAAGTGTATTATTAGCATTGGGGAAGAGTCTCCCTGAGGAGTGAAAGGGAATTGAAGGTGGCTTACCTTTAGGCCTTGTTCACACTAGCAACCCAAGCCATCTACGTTGCCGTGCGTTGTGCTGCAGATCCCATTACTACAATGAATGGATCAGCGTTAAATTTGGCCAAAAATGTGTGCAGCAGTGCGATATCCCCGTTTATGATACTCAACCCAGTAAAATTACTTTAAATGTAGATATCCTGAATGATTTACTGCTTTCTACTTTAGTTGTTAGGACAGCAACAGCACAATGTGTAAACGGCAAATTGATGTATAAGTATGACCACATGACCTCCCAGTGGGTGTGTTTGGATAGCGTGGAAGTTGGAGGTTCATTCCCGGTCTTATGCTAGGCATACACGGCTCGACCGCAGGCTTATCAATCGAGCTGCTGATGGCTCAATTGATAATATCGATCCGCTGGCTCCGAGCTGTGATGTGCCGGCATCGAGCCGCTGGCTCGATACTGGCGCATAAACGTGCCGTGTATGCCCGGCATTAGTTTGAGTTTGTGTGGCGCCATTGGCCATGGTGCTTGCTCTTGTGGTTTACCTCAATTCCATGCTTACTCCACTCTTCACAGGGTAGGTTTTGCCTGTCTGTGTGTGATTTTAATAAACTTTTGATATCTCCGTGACATTCTGTAGTTCCTGTACTGTCGCTGGGTATTGTGGACTGGCTGTAGCCCCTGTATTGTCACAGTGTATTCATACCTCCCAACATTTTCTCATCAGAAAGCGGGACACTTAGGCCACACTCCCAACATACCCTAGTCACGCACACCGAAACCATTTTTAATTAATATTAATCCCTAAAACTAAATTAACAATGTGGGGAGGAGGGAGAGGGTGGCCGTGGGTGGGGAGAAGGTAAAAACAAAATGATCGAGGCGCCAGCCGCACGATGTGGGATGGGTGGCCGCCATTACATTCCTCCCTCCCTTCCACCTAATGTGCCCCCAGTGTCCGCCCCCCCCCCCTGCTTGCAGAGTAAAGTGCGGAGCAGGCTGTCATTTAATCTTACCATTGCTCCTTGCGTTCCAGCATCTCATCTGGCTCTTCTCGGCTTCCTGATTCCTGTGACGTCACAGGAAGAAGGAAGCCGAGAAGTACCAGATGCCGGTATGCAAGGAGCAATGGTAAGATTAAATGACAGCCTGCTCCGCACTTTACTCTGCAAGCAGGGGGGGGGGGGCACCGGGGCAACATTAGGTGGAAGGGAGGGAGGAATGTAATGGCGGCCACCCATCCCACACCCCGCATTGGTGCGTCTGGCGCCTCGATCATTTCTTTCCCCCTCTCTTCCCAGCCGCCCGGGACACAAGGGGGGGCAGAGTGGGATAACGGGAGGGCCAAATCGGAACAGTCCAGCAGGATTTGGGACGGTTGGGGGCCTGGTGTAGCCCCCATACTGTCACAGTGTTTTGTGGACTGTCTGTAGCCCCCGTACTGTCACCGTGTATTGTGGACTGTCTGTAGCCCCTGTACTGTCACAGTGTATTGTGGACTGTCTGTAGCCCCTGTACTGTCACAGTGTATTGTGGACTGTCTGTAGCCCCTGTACTGTCATAGTGTATTGTGGACTGTCTGTAGCCCCTGTACTGTCACAGTGTATTGTGGACTGTCTGTAGCCCCTGTACTGTCACAGTGTATTGTGGACTGTCTGTAGCCCCTGTACTGTCACAGTGTATTGTGGACTGTCTGTAGCCCCTGTACTGTCACAGTGTATTGTGGACTGTCTGTAGCCCCTGTACTGTCATAGTGTATTGTGGACTGTCTGTAGCCCCTGTACTGTCACAGTGTATTGTGGACTGTCTGTAGCCCCTGTACTGTCACAGTGTATTGTGGACTGTCTGTAGCCCCTGTACTGTCACAGTGTATTGTGGACTGTCTGTAGCCCCTGTACTGTCACAGTGTATTGTGGACTGTCTGTAGCCCCTGTACTGTCACAGTGTATTGTGGACTGTCTGTAGCCCCTGTACTGTCACAGTGTATTGTGGACTGCCCCTGTACTGTCACAGTGTATTGTGGACTGTCTGTAGCCCCTGTACTGTCACAGTGTTTTGTGGACTGTCTGTAGCCCCTGTACTGTCACAGTGTTTTGTGGACTGTCTGTAGCCCCTGTACTGTCACAGTGTATTGTGGACTATCTGTAGCCCCTGTACTGTCACAGTGTTTTGTGGACTGTCTGTAGCCCCTGTACTGTCACAGTGTATTGTGGACTATCTGTAGCCCCTGTACTGTCACAGTGTATTGTGGACTATCTGTAGCCCCTGTACTGTCACAGTGTTTTGTGGACTGTCTGTAGCCCCTGTACTGTCACAGTGTATTGTGGACTATCTGTAGCCCCTGTACTGTCACAGTGTATTGTGGACTGTCTGTAGCCCCTGTACTGTCACAGTGTTTTGTGGACTGTCTGTAGCCCCTGTACTGTCACAGTGTATTGTGGACTATCTGTAGCCCCTGTACTGTCACAGTGTATTGTGGACTATCTGTAGCCCCTGTACTGTCACAGTGTATTGTGGGCTGTCTGTAGCCCCTGTACTGTCACAGTGTATTGTGGACTATCTGTAGCCCCTGTACTGTCACAGTGTTTTGTGGACTGTCTGGAGCCCCTGTACTGTCATGGTGTATTTCCTGTTTCACAGGTGAAGCAGCAGAAGGAAAGTAGCTGGATTGAACACGACGTGTGGAGGATGGAGATCTATGTGTCTCTGGGAATTATAGCTCTCGCTATCTTAGCCATATTGGCTGTGGCATCCATTCCATCCGTGGGCAACTTCCTGAGTTGGCGAGAATATCAGTTCATACAGGTACTGCCAATTTTTCATTACTTTTAAAGAGAACCCGAGGTGGGGTTCTGACAATGCTAGCTGCACACAGAGGCTTGGTCTGCCTATACAGCCCAGCCTCTGTTGCTACCCAGATCCCCCCTAAGTTCTCCCTGCGCTCTGCTATCCCCCATAAATCACAGCCACGCTGTCGACACGCAGCGTGTCGCAGCAGGCTGTGTTTACTTTTGGACTGTCAGTCTGCTGCTCCCCTCACCTCCTGCATAGCTCCGGTCCCCGCCCGTGTCCCTTCCCTCCCCGCTGATTGTAGGGAAGGGACACAAGCGGGGGCTGTAGCTATGCAGGAGGCGGGGGAGTGCCAAGACTGACAGTCCAAAGGTAAACACAGCCCGCACAGCACGGCTGTGATTTATGGGGGACTGCAGAGTGCAGGGGGAACTTAGGGGGGATCGGGATAGCAACAGAGGCTGGGCTGTATAGGCAGACCCAGCCTCTGTGTGCATCTAGCATTGTCAGAACCCACCGCGGGTTCTCTTTAAATTCTAAAATAATACATAACAACAAAGTGTAAGGATGTACTGTGCATTGTTTACAATCCAGGCCTTGTTCAGACAGACATGCTATTCAGGGTTTGATATTGTTATTATTGTGTACTAGCTCCAGGGGGTGTAGGTCTTTATTTGGAAGGCCTGCATAGAGGTCATTGCAATAGCCCAGCTGTGATGAGATGAAGGCGTGAACTAGGGTTGGAAGATCTTCTGAGGGAATGAGGTGCTTAATTTTTGCAATATTCCTTAGGTAAAAGAAGGAATGTTTCACAACAGCTGAAATTTAATTCCTGAAGTTTAATATCCAGACGATGGTCGCAAAGTCCTCCCGCCTAATTGCACATCATTTTCTATAAGGCTAATTTCACACGGACACATTGTGCTGCATTGGGCAATACAATTGCACAGCAAACACAATGCGCTTATAGTGTAAAGGTATGCTCATATTGGTGCATGCAGTGGAATCTGTTAGAATAACAAAAGCCATGCTGTGTGTTAGGCCTCATTCACACTGCTTTAGGCCCCTTTCACACTGGTGCCTTGCGTTACCCTGTTTTAGTGTAACGCTACGCGTGTAAAAAAAAACACTACTCCGTGTGATAAACGAACATTTGCATGTGACCACGAGTGTGTTTCAAGCACGCGATTACGCGCAAACGTTTGTTTATCACGCGGAGTAATGTTTTACGCACGCTAACCGCCGCGCGCGGCAGATTCGGTGATAACCGCTGTGGTAGCAGTTACCACACTTTTGTGAATCAACCCTGTTGGGACTTTTCCCATTCCGTGGCGATGCTGTTTTTATAGAACGTGTATTGCAATGCCTCAGTGTGAACCCAGCCTAAATCCAGTCCAGATGTGCTGAATCACTGATGACCTCATCCCCAGCCGCGGACGCTGCAGTAAACGCTTGCATTGATTGTCCCTGCTGCCATTTTTCATACAGTAGTAACAGGAATTGGGGGCAGCCAGTTTCCAGACAGTGCAGCGTTATTACATCAGCCAGAGTCACATTCCAGACTCACCGCAGATGACCTGGAGATTCCAGCCTCACATGTTCTATACTGATCAGAAACATGTGGCAGTGATAGGATTATTCATTATAAAATGAGGTACACACCAAATTACAACTGAAAGGAAACTGCAGACTGGAAGCTAGTACCACTCAGAGGGCTGGTGCCCACCAAGAGCGTTTTTTAAAACACTTTCTAGGAGGAAAACGCTTGGCTAATGAAAGTGAATGGGATGGTGCACACCAGAGCGGCTCATTTTTCCCCCAAACACAAACTTAGGTCTTGCAGCATTTTTTAGATTTCTGAGGCGTTTCTACAGGAAAGTGGAAAACTGCTCTGGAAAACACTAGATCAGAGCGGTTTTCCAGGCGTTTTTGTTACAGAAGCTGTTCAGTTACAACTGTACTGCAACAAAATATGAAATCTGCTAAACAAAATTGCTCCAAAAAACGCTAGGCATGATTATAAAATCTCTCTAAACATGTCTAGAATCGCTCTGCAAAACAGCTTCAAAAAGCAGCATTTGCGGATCCGCTAGCGGTTTTTGGTGTGCACTGGCCCAGACTTGGGTGTGTCAGGCATGAAAAAATGTACATTTTGTTATTCTAGTGTTTCCTGGAGCTCTTCTAAAAGGCAAATACTTTACCACTCCCATCATATGGAGTATGGGTGAGGTGGTGTTGCAAAGTGTTCTGGGTAAACCTGCCTGTCATCACTATCATGTGACTGCACTCCCTGAGGCTGCAAGGAGGCTAATGGTGGCCATTTATTACTAGATGGCAACCAGATCAACCATCAGATAGATTATTCCTCTCAGAGCGGGATCTACAGTATTACCCACCCACACACTGCAGTCAGATTTCCAATAGATTTCAGCATTAAACGCTAATAGAATCTATTAGGAATCTACCACACTACCATGGCCGCCTCTGACTCCCAAGCCAACAGGTCTCCCCTCATGTGTAATGTGTAACCCTGGCTGTGGAGAATGTTGTAGGCTCACCTGTCTTATGTGACGCTCACAGTGAATGCAGTGCGTTACCATAAAACAGGCATGTTAACCATTACAGTGAAGCATAATTTTCATTGACTGTAGACTTCACTGGATGCAATGCAACACATGGATAACGTGTGGCGATGACTTTTCCATTCTGTTGCGTTTCTGCTATTACAGGGAAAAGTGTACTGGTTAAGGGCTCTGCCTCTGATGCAGGAGAGCTGGGTTCAAATCTCTGCTCCTCCTGTTCAGTAACAGTAGGAGACCTTGGGCAAGACTCCCTAACACTGCTACTGCCTATAGAGCGCGCCCTAGTGGCTGCAGCTCTGGCGCTTTGAGTCCGCCAGGAGAAAAGCGCAATATAAATGTTCTGTGTTTGTGTGTTTATGCCCACTGTGAACCAAGCCTTACATTATACAACTTCATGTGTTTTCTGCTCTGTGACAAAACGCATGTGATTCTCATCTAAGTGTGCTCCTTGCCTGTAACCACTTCCCTACCCTGGTCATGTTCACCGTTCAACTCAGCTCTGATTACTTTGGCAATAACTTTATAAATAATTATCAATTGATCAATTATCCAATGATCAGCTAAATGATCTATGTATTGTTTTATTCAGGACAAATTATTTTTTTTGTGGCTGATATTTGTTTTTATTAATGACCTTATTTTCTATGTATTTTAAAAGGAAACTATGGAAAAAAAGTGAAAAAATACACAATTTATCCACTTTCATACATTCTAGCTTTAATGTAAATAACTTCTAGTGTACATTAAACCAACACATTTATTTGTCTATCTCTCCTGTTTATTTAAACAGTTCATTTGTTTTAATATGTATTAGTAACACATTCTATATACCTTATGGCCCATACTCACGGTCTACAATTGTCGCCACAACCACGTGGCACGCGCGTGTTGCGGCGACAGGTCGCCCGTGAGTATGAGGCGCGCACCCCGAACCGTCGCTCGTCGCTGCTGTCGGCAGGCGGATTGCCGCCGCAACTGTCGCCAGTCCGCGTGTGAATGCGGACTAGCAACAGCAACCAATACAGAATTCACGCCGCTTCCAGCGGGGGGGAGGGACGTCGGCGACAGCTTCCGTGTTCTTCCGAGTGTGTATGCAGAGGGACCTGGCGACGAGCTGTCGCCGAACTGTCGCGCACACGCTCCCGTGTGCTAGCGACAGGATACAGAAGTAGCCCGTGAGTATGGGCCATTACTCTCTTGTTACATCTGACTGCTCCTGGAATGTTTGTTTTACACTTGTTTACACATTAATCCTGCCACTGAATTCCCTGGGAGGAGGAGAGGGATTTGCTGTCATTCCTTTACAACTGTGTAGCATTGTTATCAGCTCAGAGATAAATAAACAGTGTTATCTAGGATTTTGTAGGGAGGGAAGTGCAGAGACTTTATTTTCACATCATGGAGCGTGAACTGGTTAAAGTGAACCTAAACTGTACTAAATAAAAAGAGTTTCACTTACCTGGGGCTTCTACCAGCCCCCCGCAACCGCCACAGCTTAGTTTAAATTCTGCCGACTGATCAGTCAGCAGTCCACTGCCCTTGCGCGACCATGGCTGCATGTATCCTTGTACTCATTCACGTCGGCAAGAGCTTCCTATGCAGTATGAGGTTTTCTCTTGCTGCAGATGCGCAGGATGCTCTCGATGACGTGAACGTGTACGAGGACCGCTGACTGATCAGCCGGCAGAATCGAAACTAAGCTGTTGCGGGGGACTGGAGGATCGTTGAGGACCAGTGCAGACACAGGGCAATTGTGGGGGGCTGGTAGAAGCCCCATGTAAGTGAAACTTTTTATTTAGTACGGTTTATGGTCACTTTAAAGGACAACTGAAGTGAGAGGGATATGGAGGCTGCCATATTTATTTCCTTTTAAGCAATAGAGTTGGGCCGAACCTCCGATTTTAGGTTCGCGAACCGGGTTCGCGAACTTCCGCGGAAGGTTCGGTTCGCGTTAAAGTTCGCGAACCGCAATAGACTTCAATGGGGATGCGAACTTTGAAAAAAAAAATAATTATGCTGGCCACAAAAGTTATGGAAAAGATGTTTCAAGGGGTCTAACACCTGGAGGGGGGCATGGCGGAGTGGGATACACGCCAAAAGTCCCCGGGAAAAATCTGGATTTGACGCAAAGCAGCGGTTTAAGGGCAGAAATCACATTGAATGCTAAATGACAGGCCTAAAGTGCTTTAAAACATCTTGCATGTGTATACATCAATCAGGTAGTGTAATTAAGGTACTGCTTCACACTGACACACCAAACTCACTGTGTAACGCACCGCAAACAGCTGTTTGTGTAGTGACGGCCGTGCTGGATTGGTGCGCACCATGGCGAGAGTGCAGGTTTTGGTGGCTTTACAGCCCATATGGTCGCCTGGCTGATGTAGCTGAATGACAGAACAGTGACTGTCCAGCTGATCAAATTTGGTCTGACCACAATGAAGCAACGACCTTATTATCTTTTGTGTGCCCCCCGAGACACTCATCTAGACGCCGGTCATTGCTTCATTGTGATACGCAAGCCCCTTCACCACGGCAAGGTAATGATCACGAAGGGGAATGGGCGCATGTACATGCCTTTTCTTTTGTTGTTGCAGCTGCCCGCAGTGCAGCCAGAAAAATTAGGCAGTCATGTACACGCACCAGAAAAATTATTACAGCGGCCGCTGCTAGCAGCGGCCTAAAAAATTCAGCAATCCGCCTGGAGTCCCGGTGGTGGCGGAGAAGGTAGTCAAGCGGCCTGCAGGCAGACATGCTGTGTGGCGGGACTGGGAGCGACTTAGTCTTCTTGGGGCAGGCCAGGCAGCCAGTCACACGGCGTGCAGGCAGAGATGCTGTGTGTGCGGGGACTGACTTAGTCTTGGGGCGAGCAGCAGCCCTCCGGGATCCATGCCTCATTCATTTTGATAAAGGTGAGGTACTTAACACTTTTGTGACTTAGGCGACTTCTCTTCTCAGTGACAATGCCTCCAGCTGCGCTGAAGGTCCTTTCTGACAGGACGCTTGCGGCAGGGCAGGAGAGAAGTTGGATGGCAAATTGGGACAGCTCTGGCCACAGGTCAAGCCTGCGCACCCAGTAGTTCAAGGGTTCCTCATCGCTGTTCACAGCAGTGTCTACATCCACACTTAAGGCCAGGTAGTCGGCTACCTGCCGTTCCAGGCGTTGGTGGAGGGTGGATCCGGAAGGGCTACGGCGAGGCGTTAGACTAAAGAATGTCCGCATGTCCGACATCACCATGAGATCGCTGGAGCGTCCTGTCTTTGACTGCGTGGACACGGGAGGAGGATTAGTGGCAGTGGTACCTTGCTGGCGTTGTGCTGTCACATCACCCTTAAAGACATTGTAAAGCATAGTTGACAGCTGGTTCTGCATGTGCTGCATCCTTTCCACCTTCAGGTGAGTTGGTAACAGGTCTGCCACTTTGTGCCTGTACCGAGGGTCTAGTAGTGTGGCCACCCAGTACAGCTCATTCCCCTTGAGGTTTTTTATACGGGGGTCCCTCAACAGGCAGGACAGCACAAAAGATGACATCTGCACAAAGTCGGATCCAGTACCCTCCATCTCCTCTTGCTCTTCCTCAGTGACGTCACGTAAGTCAACCTCCTCCCCCCAGCCGCGAACAATACCACGGGAAGGTTGAGCAGCACAAGCCCCCGGCACGCCTGCTGCGGGTGTTCTCCTGCCGCCGTCCCCTCCTCCTCCTCCTCCCCCAAAGAAACACCTTGCTCATCATCCTCTGAGTCTGACTCATCTTCTGCACACGACTTCTCTTCTTCCTCCTCCTCCCCCCTCTGTGCTGCCGCAGGTGTTGAGGAAACAGCTAGGTCTGATGAAAATTGGTCCCATGCCTGTACCTGCCGTAACGGTTCCTGGTCACGCTAATTCGCAGCTTCATCCGCCACTCTGCGCACAGCACGCTCCAAGAAGTAAGCGTAGGGAATTAAGTCGCTGATGGTGCCCTCACTGCGGCTCACCAGGTTGGTCACCTCCTCAAACGGCCGCATGAGCCTGCATGCATTTTTCATCAGTGTCCAGTTGTCGGGCCAGAACATCCCCATCTTCCCAGACTGTTTCATTCTACTGTAGTTGTAGAGGTAGTGGGTGACGGCTTTCTTCTGTTCTAGCAGGCGGGAGAACATGAGCAGGGTCGAATTCCAGCGAGTCGGGCTATCGCAAATGAGGCGTCTCACCGGCATGTTGTTTTTCCGCTGAATTTCCGCAAAGCGTGCCATGGCTGTGTAAGACCGCCTCAAATGTCCACAGACCTTCCTGGCCTGCTTCAGGACATCCGCTAAGCCAGGGTACTTTGCCACAAATCTTTGAACAACTAGATTCATGACATGTGCCATGCAGGGTATGTGTGTCAGCTTCCCCATATGCAAAGCGGCAAGCAGATTGCTGCCGTTGTCGCACACCACGTTGCCTATCTCCAGGTGGTGCGGGGTCAGCCACTCATCCACCTGTTTCTTAAGAGCAGCCAGGAGAGCTGCTCCAGTGTGACTCCGCTTTGAGACAAGACATGTCTAAGATGGCGTGACACCGTCGTACCTGGCATGCAGCATAGGCCCTGCGGAGCTGGGGCTGTGTAGCTGGAGAGGAGAACTGCCACTCAGCCAAGGAGGAGGAGGACAGCGAAGAGCATGTAGCAGGAGGAGAGGAGGTGGCAGGAGGCCTGCGTGCAAGCCGTGGAGGTGTCACAATTTGGTCCGTTGCGCCCTGCTTGCCATCGTTCACCACCAGGTTGACCCAATGGGCTGTGTACGTAATGTAGCGGCCTTGCCCGTGCTTGGCAGACCAGGCATCCGTGGTCAGGTGTACCCTTGACCCAACGCTCTTCGCAAGAGATGACACCACTTGCCTCTCAACTTCACGGTGCAGTTGGGGTATGGCCTTTCTCGAAAAATAAGTGCGGCCTGGCATCTTCCACTGCGGTGTTCCGATGGCCACAAATTTACGGAAGGCCTCAGAGTCCACCAGCCGGTATGGTAACAGCTGGCGAGCTAACAGTTCCGCCACGCCAGCTGTCAGACGCCGGGCAAGGGGGTGACTGGCCGAAATTGGCTTCTTCTGCTCAAACATTTCCTTCACCGACACCTGATTGCTGCTGTGGGCAGAGGAGCAGGAACCGCTCAAGGGCAGAGGCGGAGTGGAGGAGGGTGCCTGTGAAGGTGGAATTGAGAAAACGGCAGATGATGCACCTGAAGGAGGAAGAGGAGAAGGAGGGTGACTTTTCTTTTGTGTGCTGCTGCTGCTTTTGCTCAGGTGGCCATCCCATTGCTGTTTGTGCCTTTTCTCCAGGTGCCTTCGTAAGGCACTTGTCCCTACGTGAGTGTTGGCCTTTCCACGGCTCAATTTTTGTTGGCAGAGCGAACAGATGGCTTTGCTCCGATCTGAGGCACACACATTAAAAAATGTCCACACCGCTGAGCCACCCTGGGATGTGGGCACTATGGGGACCTCAGCAGCTGATGCTGAAGGGCAAGTTGGCTGGCTGTACATAGGTGGCGATACATGGTGCCGGACACTGCCACCAGCTGTTTCTGACGAAGAGCTGCCCCAGCTTCTTTCAGCAACTTCTCTCCTCCTACTCCTCTCTGACCCCCCCTCTGAACTGTCCCCCTCTTCATCTCCTCTATTGGGAACATACAGAGGATCCCTATCATCGTCATCATCGTAATCATCCTGCCCAGCTTCGCTTGCCTCAGACAAATCCAAACATGCACCATCAGTAGGTCCTTCATCCTCCTTACACGTTACATCCATAGTGTTGCCGCGTAACTCAGACATATGAGCTGGTGAAAATTCATCTGGCTGTAACAACAATGGCTGTGCATCAGTGATTTCAACACGAAATAATTCTTGCAAAGTGTCAAATGCAGCGGAAGTGGTGCTAGTAGTAGCGCTGGTGGCTGAGCAAGATGAGGTGTTCTGTGTTGCTAAATACTCAACCACGTCCTGACAATCTTGGGAGGTGATGGGACGTGCCTCCTTCCGAGCACTGTACTGTGGGCCAGGTCCACACGAAATTACATTTACACGACCTCGCGCAGACCTGCCGGGTGGCCTTCCTCTGGCTCTGGCACTACCTCTTCCTCTACCTGTTTTGTCCATATCGGGTATGCACGGAGTGGTATATAACACTGCGTGCACTCACGTAGGTAGGTGGGTTCACTTAACTGCACAGGTATGCGCACTGATGCGGTGGGTTCACTGAACAGAACAGGTATACAGTGGCGGGTTCACAGAACAGGTATGCAGTGGCAGGTTCACTGAACAGAACAGGTATGCAGTGGCGAGTTCACTGAACAGAACAGGTATTCAGTGGCGGGTTCACTGAACAGTACAGGTATACAGTGGCGGGTTCACAGAACAGGTATGCAGTGGCAGGTTCACTGAACAGAACAGGTATGCAGTGGCGGGTTCACTGAACAGTACAGGTATACAGTGGCGGGTTCACAGAACAGGTATGCAGTGGCAGGTTCACTGAACACAACAGGTATGCAGTGGTGGGTTCACTGAACAGTACAGGTATGCAGTGGCGGGTTCACTGAACAGAACAGGTATACAGTGGCAGGTTCACTGAACACAACAGGTATGCAGTGGCGGGTTCACTGAACAGTACAGGTATACAGTGGCGGGTTCACAGAACAGGTATGCAGTGGCAGGTTCACTGAACAGAACAGGTATGCAGTGGCAGGTTCACTGAACACAACAGGTATGCAGTGGCGGGTTCACTGAACAGTACAGGTATGCAGTGGCGGGTTCACTGAACAGTACAGGTATGCAGTGGCGGGTTCACTGAACAGTACAGGTATACAGTGGCAGGTTCACTGAACACAACAGGTATGCAGTTGCAGGTTCACTGAATAGTACAGGTATACAGTGGCGGGTTCACAGAACAGGTATGCAGTGGCAGGTTCACTGAACAGAACAGGTATGCAGTGGCGGGTTCACTGAACAGTACAGGTATACAGTGGCGGGTTCACAGAACAGGTATGCAGTGGCAGGTTCACTGAACAGAACAGGTATGCAGTGGCGGGTTCACTGAACAGGTATACAGTGGCGGGTTCACTGAACAGAACAGGTATACAGTGGCAGGTTCACTGAACACAACAGGTATGCAGTGGCGGGTTCACTGAACAGTACAGGTATACAGTGGCGGGTTCACAGAACAGGTATGCAGTGGCAGGTTCCCTGAACAGAACAAGTATGCAGTGGCGGGTTCACTGAACAGTACAGGTATACAGTGGCGGGTTCACAGAACAGGTATGCAGTGGCAGGTTCACTAAACAGAACAGGTATGCAGTGGCGGGTTTACTGAACACAACAGGTATGCAGTGGTGGGTTCACTGAACAGTACAGGTATGCAGTGGCGGGTTCACTGAACAGTACAGGTATACAGTGGCGGGTTCACTGAACACAACAGGTATGCAGTGGCGGGTTCACTGAACAGAACCGGTATACAGTAGCGGCTCCACTGAACAGTACAGGTATGCAGTGGCGGGTTCACTGAACAGTACAGGTATACAGTGGCGGGTTCACTGAACAGAACAGGTATACAGTAGCGGGTCCACTGAACAGAACAGGTATGCAGTGGCGGGTTCACTGAACAGTACAGGTATACAGTGGCGGGTTCACAGAACAGGTATGCAGTGGCAGGTTCACTGAACAGAACAGGTATGCAGTGGCGGGTTCACTGAACAGGTATACAGTGGCGTGTTCACTGAACAGAACAGGTATACAGTGGCGGGTCCACTGAACAGAACAGGTATGCAGTGGCGGGTTCACAGAACAGGTATGCAGTGGCAGGTTCACTGAACACAACAGGTATGCAGTGGCGGGTTCACTGAACAGGTATACAGTGGCGGGTCCACTGAACAGAACAGGTATGCAGTGGCAGGTTCACTGAACACAACAGGTATGCAGTGGTGGGTTCACAGAACAGGTATGCAGTGGTGGGTTCACAGAACAGGTATGCAGTGGTGGGTTCACAGAACAGGTATGCAGTGGCAGGTTCACTGAACAGGTATGCAGTGGTGGGTTCACTGAACAGGTATGCAGTGGTGGGTTCACTGAACAGGTATGCAGTGGTGGGTTCACTGAACAGGTATGCAGTGGTGGGTTCACAGTACAGGTATGCAGTGGTGGGTTCACAGTACAGGTATGCAGTGGTGGGTTCACAGAACAGGTATGCAGTGTTGGGTTCACTGAACAGGTATGCAGTGGTGGGTTCACAGTACAGGTATGTAGTGGTGGGTTCACAGAACAGGTATGCAGCCAGGAACAAGCTAAGCCTAACTAATCTTTCCCTATGAGAGACAGTCTGCAGCAGCTCGCCCTACTCTCACTAATGCAGGCACACGAGTGACCGTAATGGCCGCCGCTGCCTGCCTTATATAAGGGGGGTGGGGCTCCAGGGGCTAGTGTAGCCTAATTGGCTACACTGGGCCTGCGGACTGTGATGTAGAGGGTCAAAGTTGACCCTCCATGTGCATTATGGGGCGAACCGAACTTCCGCAAAGGTTCGCCTGCGTGACGCGAACGCGAACCACGGAAGTTCGCATGGAACCGTTCGCAGGCGAACCGTTCGGCCCAACTCTATTAAGCAATACCAGTTACCTGGCTATTCTGCTGATCCTCTGCCTCTAATACATTTAGCCATAGACCCTGAACAAGCATGCAGCAGATCAGGTATTGCTGACATTATTGCCAGATCTGACAGATTGGCTGCATGCTTGTTTCTGTTGTGATTCAGACACTACTGCAGCCAAAATAGATCAGCAGTGCTGCCAGGCAACTGTTATTGTTTAAAAGGAAACCAATATGTCAGCTTCAATATTTGTCTCACTTCAGTTGTCCTTTAAGCCATGCAAGCAGAGGATTTCACCAAGCCCTGTGCAAACACTGTAATGCCTGGTACACACTATGCAATTTCTGGTCAGATAGATATGTCAAAATTATAATTTCTGACAGGTTCAATCTGATTTCCGATCAGTTTTCTGATCAGTTTTGCATAGAAGTGATCAGAAAATCAATTGGTTATTTTCTCCCTGGAAATTGCAGTCATGCTTTCAGATCCGATCACAATAATCACTGTGTACTAAAGGGAAAGGACGGCTCTGGTCTTTAAAGGATACCCGAAGTGACATGTGACATGATGAGATAGACGTGTATGTACAGTGCCTAGCACACAAATAACTAGGCTGTGTTGCTTTTTTTCTTTCTCTGCCTGAAAGAGTTAAATATCAGGTATGTAAGTGGCTGAGTCAGTCCTGACTCAGACAGGAAGTGACTGACAGTGTGACCCTCATTGATAAGAAATTCCAACTATAAAACACTTTCCTAGCATAAAATGGCTTCCGAAAGCAGGAAGGAGATAAAAAAGGTCAACAGTTCATAAATTTTAGCTCTGGCATACTTTAATTAATGTGTCATTGAGTAAAAACAATAAAACAAGTACAACTTTAAAAGTAGATTTAAACATAAAATAAAACTGTAGAATATCTTAAAAAGTCATTTTTAGGAGAAGAAAGATAGATACAATCGTTTATTTAATTGTTTATTTTTGCCGCAGGTATCCTTTAAGGAGCTAGAGCATCCGGTCCAGTAGTGGTCTAGAATGGCCACAGACCTAAACATATGCAGGCTGTTTGCAAATCTTTATTCATATATGGAACAGGACGCTGTATTGTCATTTCCATGCATTAGATCCTGGTGTTAGTGCGGCCATAGTGCGATGTCTGTGTTACATGGTAATTCGCCATAGGTGAAGGTTCATCCGCCGGGCACGATACCGATTGAACGATGACACTTAGCAATGGAACAAGGACTGTGTATCCAAGATACCACAACAATGTTTTGCAGTTTGAGAAAAAGGATCAAACCTTTATTTGCTCAAAATGCAAAAATACTGTATTCTCTATAGAAAAAGCTGTGACACTTCAATCATAAAGAGCACATACAGTACGTAACGATAAAACATTATTAGTACAAATCTTCATATGGTCAATGTTATGGCAAATTTTTGGTTTGAGGTGGAAAAAAAACTTTTCTAGGCTCTTTTTCTACCTCAAGCCAAAAATTTGCAATACCATTGACCATATGAAGATTTGTACTATTAATGTAAGTTTGATCGAATAAAGTGTCTCAATTTTTTCTATAGAGAATATTTTTGGATTTTGTGCAACTAAAGATTTGAACCTTTTTCTCGACCTGCAAAACAATGGTGTGGTATCTTGGATACACAGTCCTTGTTCTATTGCCAAGTGTTCTATGGGGGCTAAGTGGATGGCCCTGAGAAGGACTATTTTTTCACCCTGTGGCCCATATGCAGTTAACTTTTTCTCCAGCGTTTTCTCCTAGGTGATATTTTTAAACATGTAATTAAAATTCCTTTTAAAGTGAACCTCCGGACTAAAAATCGACTCAGCAGCACTGAAAAGGCTTTGTGTTTCTTTAACAGTTTCACAGCATCAGAACTTTGTTTCTCTTATACAAGCCTCATTTTTAGCTGCACAGAAGAAAACTGCCCGGGCAGTTTTCCCCTTATGCTGTGCAAAGCATGATGGGATTTCTGATGTTGTTCTCGTTCTGCTGTTTTGGTGCAATTTTTTTTTTTTTACATTTTGAATTTGACATTTGAAGCCTAACGTGTGCAGCTGGGAGGGGTAATCAGGACACAGGACAGTTGGAACTGTCTCCTTTTTCCTTGTCACCTCCTTTCAACCAAAAAGATGGTTGCCCCCATGACAAAGATGGCAGCCCCCATGCATCACAAACATTTGCCTGTTTTTTTAAAACAGGGTGGGTAAAAGATTATATTACCTATCTATTCTAATTAAAATAACTAATGTAACTTAATAACAGTATGTTTGTTTAGGCTGAAGTGCCCCTTTAAAGAGAACCTGAGGTGGATCTTCGGAGGGCAGATGGGACACAGCCATGTTCTCTGTCTCCTGACATGCCTCTATGTCCCCCCACCGCCGCATTCTGCACCCCCCCCCCCCCCCCCGCCACACTATAGCCCCCCAAGTTTAGCGACAAGATTTGTCGCTAACTCGGAAGTAGTCAGAGGAGAGAGGAATTCCCTGTTTAAAATGCCCGCCAGGGGCGTACCTACAGGGTTTCCTGAGCTGCTATTGGGCAGCTCTGTCTGCCTGGCCACGCCTCCTGCCACTCCCCCCACCTCCCTGCACGCTATGAGAGACACACACTCAGTGCAGTGTCATGACCGAGGGTTCACGCAAGTGAAAGTGGGCTATTGCAGCCCACGAGAGTGGCAGTTTTTGCGGCTACCTGATCTGCTGAGCCCTGCGGATCAGGTAGCCTACTTTTTTTTTATTTTTGAGCCCACCTCGGTTTCTCTTTAAGTCACCAGAAAGCAAGAAAGTACTCAATAATTTTGACAGTACTTCATCTAGTTTTCGGTACTTTTTTTTCAGTGCTGGAAAAATTTTAAATAGAAGATGAAAAATTGATCTCCTAGGAGAAAACTCAGGAGAAATAGTGAATTGCAAATGGGCCTTTGTGTCAAAAAGGAGTACTTTCCCTAAACTAAGGATGAGATTGAACCATGACATCGAGGATAAGTTCAAAATTTGCCATTGAGTCTCTGTCCCTGTCTATGTGCCACCGCTCACTCAGCGATGGGGAAAATAACCCGGCTAAAGAGACACTGAAGCGAAAAAAAATTATGATATAATGAATTGGTTGTGTAGTACGGATAATTACTAGAACATTGGTAGCAAAAAAAATATTCTCATGTTTTTATGTTCAGTTTTACAGCTTTTTTATAACATTGAATCATTCTCTAATATTTGCAATTTACACACTACTCAGCATTCTAAATGTTTTTACAGAACAGGCAGTGAACTTTTGACCTGTCCTGAACTGTTCTCTGCAAAAGAAAAAAACAATACAGTTGAGATAAAAAGCATCTGAAGTCAGAGCTCTCTGCGACTTTAAAAAGTCATAAAGCTCAATGGCTATTTGCATAGATAACAACTGGAGTTTCTTAACTCTTCCTGTACTGGAAACAAATATTAGACTTATGTCTCTGCTCCTAATGCTTTATTTCTTAGCTGTGCTACACAACCAATTCATTATATCATATTCTTTTTTTTTTGCTTCAGTGTCTCTTTAAAGAGAGAGCTCATAGTTAGCAGGGGCACGCGTGCCCCTGCTAAAAGGCCGCTATCCCGCGGCTAAACGGGGTCCCTTCACCCCTAGAGGCAGGGCTAACGGCTGCAGCCCTGCCTCCAGTCACGTCTTCAGCGGCGCATCGCCGCCTCTCCCCCGCCCCTTTCAGTGAAGGAAGACTGAGAGGGGCGGGGGAGAGGCGGAGATACGCGCTGACAGACGCGCGTGGGGCAGGGCTGCGGCGGTTAGCCCTGCCTCAATCAGGAAGAGATCCCCGGCTGCACGGAGGGGATTTCGGGGGGCAAGGGACCCCCGTTTAGCCGCGTGATAGCGGCGTTTTAGCAGGGGCACACATGCCCCTGCTAACTATAAGCTCTGAAGCGAGTTTTATTCTCGCTTCAGAGTCTCTTTAAAGAGAATCTGTATTGTTAAAATTGCACAAAAGTAAACATACCAGTGCGTTAGGGGACATCTCCTATTACCCTCTGTCACAATTTTGCCGCTCCTCGCCGCATTAAAAGTGGTTAAAAACAGTTTTAAAAAGTTTGTTTATAAACAAACAAAATGGCCACCAAAACAGGAAGTAGGTTGATGTACAGTATGTCCACACATAGAAAATACATCCATACACAAGCAGGCTGTATACACCCTTCCTTTTGAATCTCAAGAGATCATTTGTGTGTTTCTTTCCCCCTGCAGCTATCTTCCACTGAAGTGTCAGGCTGTTTCTTCCTGCAGAGTGCAGACAGCTGTGCCTGTATGTAATTCCTCAGTATGTGAAAGCCCAGCCAGCTCAGAGGAGGATTTATCCAGTTGGAAAAGATAAGAGAGAAGAGAGAAGCTGCTCTAATCTAAATAATACACAGGCAGTGTGCAGAGAGGGGCCTGGATGGGGGAGTTCATAGCAGAACCACAACAGTGAAGAACTTGGCAGCCTTCCAGACACAGGCCTGACAAGTCTGACAAGAGAGAGATAAGTTGATTTATTACAGAGATGGTGATAGTAGAACGTGCTGCAGTAAGCCAGAACACATTAGAATAGCTTTTGGAACTTGTAGGATGATAAAAAACAGGATGCAATTTTTGTTACGGAGTCTCTTTAAGACTTTCTCATCACGTATATTCTCCGCTTTTCTCCACCCCTAGCACATCACAGACACGGGTTACCCCATCCGAACTTGGGCAAACAGAGCTGAAAAGCTGTGAAATTTCACTAGACGGCAGTTGGAATTGTTACGCTAATCCGGGGAGGCGGTGGAGAATGGAATTAAAACAATATGGATAGATCAGACAGGATGAAGCGGGGAAATCAGAAATAGAAGTAATTCAGACGTGGTGGATGGGAGGTTGTTGACCTTTGATGAGTTGGAAAAAACATATGAGCTGTAAAATGTGGTTTTCTTTCATTAGCTGCGACATGCAGCAAAATCTCAGTCGGGGAAGGGGGGGGGGGGTTGCTGAGGGTCACAGAAAAAACTCAACAACACATATACAAACATGTGGAACAAACCATCATGCAACAAAAACAATGAAACATTTGTAAAGCACTTTTCTCCCGTAGGACCCAAAGTGCAAAGATTGTCTCGAATCAGTACATAGTGACAGTTATTATTATTTATTAGATCTACAGTATATAGCACCAACATATTACGTAGCACTGTACAATACATAAGATTGCAGACAATGATAACCCGAGTGACCAACAACACAAAACAGGTAATAAACAATAAGATACTCAACACAATACATGTAATAATACAATCCCAGATCTTACACTGGAGTGGCAGTCCCAATAATACAAGTTCATATTATTCTGGGTAGAGTGCACAATCAAGTATGATACACAAGGGGAGGGGAGGGGGGGAGCTTCCAACGGCTTACAATCTAGAGGGAGAGGGTGGTGGCACAAAAGGAAGGGGGTTGCGTTGAGAGGTTCTGGGCAGAGAGAGGGCAGCGTTGCAGTGGGGTAGGCCTCCTTGAAGTTTTGTTGAGGGCTCGTTTGAAAGTGTTGAAGGAGGGGGCAAGCCTGATGGGCAGTGGGAGAGAGTTCCACAGGATGGGGGCAGGTCTAGTGGAGTCCTGTAGTCGAGCATGGGAGTGCGAGATGCGTGGGGTGGTTAGAAGGAGGTTGTTGGAGGAGCGAAGTGGGTGGCCAGGTGTGTATCTGCTGACCAGGTCAGAGATGTAGGTCGAGCAGGACTTGTGTATAAATTTGTAGGTCAAACATAGGATCTTGAAGCTGATTCTGAAGCGGATTGGAAGCCAATGAAGGGATTTGCATAGGGGAGTCGTGGAGACAGAATGGTGGGAGGAGTGGATTACTCTGGCTGTGGTGTACAGGGGGAAAAGTTAAGCAATCATAAATGCCAGACTAAACAGGTGGCTTTTCTTCTTTTGTTTACTAAAATACAATTATGCAAATGGACTTTACTAAATATTCTTACAGTTTCATAACTATTGTTTTTACTTCTATTGACCTCCACAGAGCAAGATGGGGTACGTGGCGTTATTACTCTCTACAGCGCACGCCGCAGTGTTTGGCTGGAATAAGTGGGCGGACTTGAAGCAGTTTATTTGGTACACGCCCCCCACGTTCATGCTGGCGTCGATCCTCCCCACCCTCGTCCTGCTCTGCAGAGCGATCTTCTTACTGCCCTGCTTCAGTCGGAGGATCCAGAAGATCAGATGTGGCTGGGAGGCCAACAAGCCAGCGGGAAGGAACTGTGCGCTCACCCACTTGTAGCGTTTATTACAAATACCGTATTCATAAACTTCTGTCTCTGCCGGGATTTATAGGCTTGTTATTGTTAAAGTACACTCTGCACTCACCAGAAGAAAAAACGTTTTCAAATAAGGAAAAAAACTGAATAAACATGCGTATAATAGCCAACTGTGCAGATCCTGTACTAGATTGATGAACTAATCATTTTATGGTCACTTCTGTTTACTTTAGGGTGGATGAGAAAAACTTTATGCTGCCCTTGTACAAACAAGTCAGTGGTTTTGAGTTGCTATTCTCTGACACTTAAAGTGGACCTGAACTCTTGCACAAGACAGAGGGAAACAGAGAGAGATGCACCCTATGCGTATTTAGAGATTTTAGCCTATCTAATTCCCCCTCATCTGTCACTATTCACAAGATAAAGTGTAGAGAAACCGAGAGCCCAATATAGTGTAGTATGTTAAGCATAAATGAAGTAAAGGTTATCGTGAGAAAATTATACTCACAAACGTGGGTTACCACAAAGGCAACCACTGTATAGGCAGGTGAGGAGATTAGACCTGTCCTCACTCAGGGATAAGAAGTCGCTCTCTGTAGATGCGAAAGGGGGTAGATCACCCCTCCACCAGGGGTGGACACGGTATAGCAGTAGGAGAACAGAGGCGCCAGCAGGATAAAAGCAGATAAAAACTTTAAAATTTGCTGGGAGGAAGTGGTGGACTTACCTCCATAAAGCAGACACGAAAGACTGCCTGAATAGCAGCAATCACATTTATTAAATAGTACCCCAAAAAATAGTATATTTTCACTGAGGCGCTACACCTGCTATTGCCGAATTTCTGTTTTGTCCCCATGTTTATTGCCTGATGAAGCGGGTGTGGCCTGCGAAACGCGTTGCACTTTTGGGGTACTATTTAATAAATGTGATTGCTGCTATTCAGACAGTCTTTCGTGTCTGCTTTATGGAGGTAAGTCCACCACTTCCTCCCAGCAAATTTTAAAGTTTTTATCCGCTTTTATCCTGCTGGCGCCTCTGTTCTCCTACTACTATTCACAAGATGTAATTTGACCACTCAGCTGTGTCAGCTGACTGCCACGGCAGAGCAGCTAATAGGTAAACATGGGATGTTAACAACATGTCTGCTTCTATACAAGCAGGAAGTGGACACACTGCAGATGTATTGCAGGATTTGTATCAGCTGTAGCAAACAAATTTTTTTCGTTTAAAGGATATTATGCTGTTGCTTATCTTTTAGAGCAGAGAGGAAGTTCTGAGTTCAGGTTCGGGCTCTTTTAGCTGACATGCCGAAGTGACGCTAAGCATGTCTGCCTGTCTTGGATTCTCCCTGTTCTGTGCTTAGTGGTGATCTTAGTGGTGATCACCAACTAGATGGGAGCTGCCATGCAGGCAAATAAAAGCAGGCAGCAGAATTCAGCTATGGAAATAAATATCACTGGAAACAATCTGTGGTGAGCATGTGTTACCCTCTGAGATGCAGATACTGCCATCTTACTATAGTTTCAGTGAATACTTGCTTTAAACTGCATTCCAGGCAAACAGCTAAATATACATGAAATCTGGTACTCCCAAATGACTGTTCTATGCAGCTAGTTCTGTGATTCAGTTGGATGTAGACAGTACAGTCATGACCTGACTATGCAGAGCAGCAGCACATTGATGAGTCATGTCTGTGTTCACCCCTTTTGTTCAGAAGCTTAGAGTGTAAAATGGGCTTTACACAGTGCAAACAGCTGTTTAATTTTTTAGCGCATACACAACTGAATAAAAGGGTGCAATGGTGGTACTTGCTTATGAAGGTTACAGCCAGCTCTCAGAACCGTCAGACAAGGGTAAAAAAAGGTGTCTTGTCACAGACAGGACCTCACAGATTTTACCCTTTGCTGGAGAGGTTAAACTTATAAACTTAAAAGTATTTAGTATTCAAGTACACTTTAACCCTTCCTTGCACCTCCCCCCTCCCCCCAAAAAACAAACAAACCCCATCAAGCTAACCCCCAGGTGCTACAATACTTCCAGTGATAGGGAAAGGTAATAAAATTAAGCCAGGGAGGCTTTGTCAGGTCGCTTGTCTTCCAATTCCGGGTCACTTGTCTGCCATCTAGTGGTAAATGCTGTGCCAAGTGTACCGCTACTCTACCTGCTAGAAACAGAACTGATAACTGGTACCATTTTAGCCACCCAAAGACTCCCCAGAACATTACCATAAAGGGGCGGGACTGTTGGCTATTCTAGAGTATGGGATGGATGGAGCTTTTCTACTATCACAATCAACATAGAACCATGGACCCTCCAAAGAAAGGAGCACCAGGAACCAAATGAAGCATCCTGGAAAGGTATCACCTCTCCCCACAACAGGCATCATTAGGGCCAGTTCTAGACTTTTCCACGCTTGAACCAATACATGCCGAGGAAACCCCCAAGGCAACAGTTATATCTTACCCAGCAGACACATAGGTGGCTGTATTGTTGTTTGCCTTTATGCGTTCAGAAATCTCATTGGTTGCTTTGGTTCTGGTATTACAATAAAGATTTATTCGATATACAGTATTGTTGTCGTTTGTAGTGCACATCATTTTATGGGGTCCCTCCCTCTATCCATTCACGTAAACTGAACTGACACCCCCCACGGATGAAGCATGCTTGAATAGTAGAGATGGGACTTGTGAGCATGTGGCTGTTCTGCATATTAAATATCTATATACTATATTTTAGAGCAGATGAGGCTGTTGACCTGCATGGGACACTTCCTGGTCAATGGAGATAATGTCGGTAGGGTGTGGCAGGGGGAATTTTCAAGTGCTTTACAGATAATCTGAAGTAAAAAAAAACATATACCTAAGGAGAGGAAAGTCTCTGGGTCCCATAGAGCCTTCTTCTTCTCCTCACGGTCCCCGCATTCCAGTGCTGGATCCCCGATGCAAATCTCCCACTGCGGGAGGCTTCGGAAGTCTTTGGAAGCACTCGGGTTTAAAAAGACGGGCGACTCTGTACTGCACACACGCGGGTGCTCGAGAGGTCACTTGCGCAGTACGGAGCCACTCGTCTTCAAGAGCCCGAGTGCTTCCGAAGCCCACCAGAAGCAGAAGAGAGCATGCTTCGTCGGAGTCAGAGACTGCTAATGGGAGAGCCGGCGGGGACCGTGAGGAGACCAGGAAGGCTCTATAGGACCCAGAGCCTTCCCTCTCCTTAGGTGAGTATCTGTTGGTTTTTTTTGCTTTGATTTTTTTTGTTGGGGGGGGTCACTCCAGACTCCCTTTAAGTCGACCCATCCTCATTGTGGCTGAACTAGAAAGAGACATGCTACTGAAGTCATCCGCACACCTACTACACATCACCCCCTACCAAGCACAGCCAAATCTGAACTCACATCCAGACCTGTTCTCCAGCCACCTGCTATTCCATCACAAAGCCACAGTAGTGACACAGTCAGCAATAAAACCCACAAACCGTTCTGGCTGCATGCTTCACCCGATGAGAAACCCACATAACAACTGATGCATTACATCACCAAGGCCAGTACAAGTGTGCAGCATAGCTTTGCGGTTGCACAGACAGCAATAAAAACCACTAATGGTAAAAGCAAGCAAAACATGCACAATGAAATTTGATAAGGATCGACAGACGTCTCTCTCCACATACTGCACACCAAAAATATACAGGAGATAGGGCAGCAAGTCAGTGCTGGCTCCACAAATAATACACTGGGAGGGCAGTGCTTAGGAGAACACATGGAGAAGCATTTGAACAGCCGATTTGTAAAGCTCTGATTTGCTGTGATGACTTTTATTGAACACATGATCATTCATGGCCAGCAAATCAGAGCCTTACAAATCTGTCAGCTTAATAAGGGACACTGAACAGTCAATAAAAATAAATCCGGAAGTTACCTGGGGCTTCCTCCAGCCACCATAGGCCGCAAGGTTCCCCGGTGCCCTCCTGGCTTCTCTCCCGGTTCCGCTGGCGGCTCTGTTACTGGGCCTGGCGACTTTTGGGCTGAAGGTTGGCAGCACACTTCCTGGATGGGAACACTCCACGTCATCACGCTGGCCGGCGTGACAGACCTGCACATGCGCAGTTTTCTAACTCTGAACCGTGCATGTGCAGGACTGTCACGCCGACCGGTGTGATGACGCGTAGCGTGACCGTCCATGAAGTGTATAGCCGACCTTGAGCCCGAAAGTCGTCGGTAACGGAGCCGCCAGCGGGACCGGAAGAGGAGCCAGGAGGACGCCAGGGGACCCTGTGGCCTACGGTGGGCTGGAGGAATCCCCAGGTATGTACCAATTTCATTTTTATTGACGTCTCAGGGTCCCTTTAAACTGGTCAAGGAGTCAGAAATCGGTGGTTTCATAAACTGAAGAGTCGGAGTCATATGATTTTTTAACCAAATCCATAGCCTTTGTAAAAATTAGACTAAGGAGTCGGAGCAATTTTGGGTACCTGGAGTCGGTGGTTTCATAAACTGAGGAGTCCGAGTTGGATGATTTTTGTACTGACTCCACAGTCCTGCCCATGGGGCACTGACCTGCTAGTTAATAAAATGTGCAGCTGACCTCGGGCTATATTTACCAATAGGGAAGGCAGAGATGGTAAATGTCAGTTTGTAACCAAATCATTGACCCATTTCCAGCATTAGCGCTGCTGCTAATGAACCTGTTCTGCGGTTAATGTATCACCCATGTCACTTACCAATAATATATGGGCATGTATACATATTAACTCACTTCTTTGTGTGCAGCATCCCCTGCCGATATCTGGCAACTCGCAGCACCGACAACTGCTTCATTGAAGACACATGCTCACCCAATCAATTTTCTCTCCAAGTAGGCAACACCCTGTTGGGCTTTAGGGGAAAAAAAAGTCACATATATTGGGGCAGAGATCCATCCTTGCAAGACGAAGGGCTCATTCACACTAGGGGCATTTTCTGCATTTCTTGAAGCACGTGCGATTTTTAGATTCGCCCACAAAACGCCTGTGCAATGAATCGCTATGAGAAAGTTCATATCGTGCATTCAGCAAAGCAGTGCCTGTACCATTTTTGAGGCAATTTGGCCTCAATAGAAGGCAGGGCTGGATTTACCATAAGGCACAGTAGGCACGTGTCTACAGGCACCTGATGATGGAAAGGCGGCCCAATCCCCTCCTCGAGTGCCTCACTCCCTTTTTCCCTAGGCAGAGTCCTGATGAGATTGTAAAGGAGAGTTTACTCACCCTGCTTGAGAGATCTCCCTTTAGTCAGGGGCACCTCTAGCTACTTAATATTGAGTGTACTTCTGGCTATCCAATACTAAGGAGCACCTGTAGCTTCCTATGATGGGCAAAGGAAGTAAGGGAGAAGTGACAGCTGGGACAGCCAGCACATTTGCGGTGCAGTTCGGTGGGGGGTTTGTAGGTTCATGGAGGGTGAAGTCTAAGGTGCCAGGACATCTGTGCCTATAGGCTACTATGAGGTAAATCCGGGCCTGATAGAAGGTATAGGTAAAAACGCAAACACTCACAAAACCACTTTATGCGGCGATTGCGCCGCTCATGCTTTTAAAGCTAATGGGAACCGGATTTAAAAAAAAGTCAGATACTCACCTAAGGGAGGCTCTGGGCCCCATAAAGCATTCCCTCTCCTCTCCCGGTCCCCGCTGCTCTTCTGGCTCTCCTGTCAAATACCGCTGTCTCCCGGCCAAAGGGAGGCTTCGGAAATGCTTCGGGAGCCCGAGTGCTCCCGAATGACGGGCCACTCTACACTGCGCATGCGGGCGCGCCCTCTATGACGCACTCGCGTGTGCGCCGCCTATCTTCGGGAGGACTCGGCTTCCGAAGACTTCCGAAGTCCCCCTTGGCGGGGGATACGAACAGAGGAACCAGCGCAGCACCAGGAGAGGAGAGGGATGGCTCATTAAGACCGAGCCTTCCCTCTCCTTAGGTGAGTATCTGACTTTTTTTTTTTTTTTTTAAACAGGGTTACATTAGCTTTAAGAATAAATACATTGTATTTATTCTTTTCCGGGTCAAAGAGTTCACTTCCTGACTTGCGTCAGGGAGTGAATGACAAAACCGCTCTGGAAAAGAGCTTTAACCAAAAACGCAGAGGGGGGGAAAAAACCCGCCCCACAAAACCGCAAAACGCTTGCGTGTGTGATTACGATTTTAGATGTGAATGAGGCCTTACTCTGTGGGTAGCTCAATATGAAACGTATTGAAGGAGGGGGACAGGCGGGGGTGGTACACCTAAAGGGCAGCATCGGCAGTGGAGCCCACACCTATCTGCCTGCCAGCGCACCTGCTCCGGTGTTCGGTGTCACCACAAGCATTTGTACCATGTGGCACCAGGCACATGTAGTGTTATCATATATGTGCCAGGTGGTACAGGTGCTCACGGTAACAACGGAGGAGGGCAGGAGTTGCGCCGGTGGAGAGGTGAGGCTTTACACCACACACGGGCGCAGGGTGGACATTTATACACATGGGGGGACCGTCGGTCATCGCGATAATGAACGACGTTACTGAGCATTTGCAAAACAGGATTTTCCAGCATGTTCGATCAATCCTTCTGACCGATTTTGGCTGAAAACCGATTACAAAATCAATCAGGTGGCAAGGTTGCAGCACAAATGTTCTTCCATTTCGATAAAATTATCGAATCAGAAGGTCGATCGAGCTGCAATAGCAAGTGATGCACGGACACATTTATACGACAAGACTTGACAAGAAGGCTGAGGCTAAGTTCACAGTGGGATGTTAAAGTCGCACGTTATAAAAAAAATTGTAACGTAGAGAAACGCATTGCTATAGTAAATCAATTCGCCGTTTACAGTGCACACGTTGCGTTGTTGTATAATGCAACACGTTAAAAGAAAGTACTGCATGCAGTGCGTTAATACACAACATGAGCTGCGTTAGTCTGTTTGCACATGCTCAGTACTGACTTTCACAGGTGCTGAGTAAATAATGACATGACGGCATTTATAATCATCATTATGCGACCATAAAGTCGCATTTAAATGACGTTCATGCATAACGCAGTAGAACTTAATGTATATCAACACAGTGTGCTATGTGCGCCTTTACGTTACAATCTGTGTTGCGACCTTAACCTATTTTAGTTCCTGGACGTAGAAACTACGTCCAGGAACCATGCGCGCTACCGCGCGCTCCCGCAGCCGATTGCGCGCGTGCACACGCGCTTCTGGCCCACGGTTCGTTAGCCAGGAAATCAGTGAATCGGGCTATGATGCCCTATCACTGATTCCTCTCCCCCGCTGAAAAAGCGACAGCTTCTCTCGGAAGCTGCGCCTTTTCTGGCTGTTACCTCCCCCATGTGTCTCTCTAAGCGTCTGTTACGCTTAGAGTGACGTCATGTAAACAAACTCATGGCCGCCATCTTGTGGCCAAAAAGTAATACTACAACTAAAAGTAAAAAAAATAAAAATCAACACACATTTACATTATAATCCTATTGTTTACATCCCACCCTCCCAAAACTACCCAAATAAAATGTATAATATAAAAAAAAAACATTACTATGAAAAAAAACATGTAATATTTACCTAAGGGTATAAACTTTTTAAATATCAATGTAAAGATGAAATATTTCTATATATTTTTTTATTTTAAACTTGTAAATAGTGATAGATGCAAAACGGAAAAAATGCACCTTTATTTCCAAATAAAATATTGTCGCCATACATTGTGATAGGGACATAATTTTAACGGTGTAATAACCGGGACATATGGGCAAATACAATACGTGAGTTTTAATTATGGAGGCATGTATTATTTTAAAACTATAATGGCTGAAAACTGAGAAATAATGAATTTTTTCAGTTTTTTTCTTATTCTTCCTGTTAATATGCATTTACAGTAAAGTGGCTCTTAGCAAAATGTACCCCCCCCCCCCCCAAAGAAAGCCTAATTGGTGGCGGAAAAAACAAGATATAGATCAGTTCATTGTGATAAGTAGTGATAAGGTTATAGGCTAATGAATGGGAGGTGAACATTTCTCAAGTGAAAACGACGGAACGCGAATGGGTTAACGTCGCATCATAACGCAATGTACTACTGTGAATCTAGCCTAAAGCAGAACTTTAACCCAGGATTCAACTCCATCCCAATCAGTGGCTGATATCCCTTGTCCCACAATCTTTAGCTTTTCTTGAATAGATCATCAGGGTGTCTGATATTGTGGTGAAACCCCTCCCACAGCGTGATGTCATGACCAAGGTCCTGACGGTTCCCTCTCTGTGAACCTCATTGCATTGTGCCAAGCAACTTGTATATCGCTCTGTGCTTAGAACTCTACGGGCCTGAGCCCACTAACGCAGTTGTGTCCGCTTTTCAGTTACACATCAATGTTACAGATGTTAAAAAGCGGACTGAAGCTGACACAACTGCGTTAGTGGGTTCAGGCCCTCAGTAACGAACATTGTTTACAGATCACCTGGCAGAACCAAAGATGTCACCACCAGTGATACATTTCAGAATGTAAATCGGAGAGGAAAGATTTCACAATGGACAAACCCTGACTAAAAAAACTATAAATGAATACAGTAAATAATAAGCAATTTTAGTCGACATGTTATTTTCCCTACAGTTTCTCTTGAGGGCCCGTTTTCACTACTGCGGAAACCGGGCCGAATTCGGAGAGTTTCCCCCGCGGGGGAACCGAGCGGGGAAACTCTGCCATAGGAAACTATGGCGCCTGTAAGAATTGATATTAAAGAGACCCTGTATCTCAAGTCTTTACTAGACTTCAGTACCTGAGACTAGAATTCAAGTATACTTACATTCTAACCGTGCGGTCGGCCGAATCGCTTACCTTAGCGGTTCGGCCGTCATTGCCGTCAGTTTCCGTGCGAGAGGCTGCGAATCCCATAGCCGTGCATGGCACTGCTTCTGGGATTCATCAGCGTTCCCGCTGACCAGGAAGTGCCACCGCCCTCAATCTTCTTTACCTGGGTGGCTGTTTTGGCCCTCAGTCTTCTACCGGGCCCTCAGTCTTCTTTACCTGGGTCACTGTTTTGGCCAGAATGTAATCTCCACCTGCCTGGTGCCTGTACCTCAGTGCACACAATGTGGCCATTTTTAGGGACAACACCTGCACCTCTGCCTGACAATCAGAAATAAGGAACCATTAGCAAAGCATCTATGCTACCTTCACTTCCACCACTGATGATTTTGCAACATAGTATCCACAGCACCCCCCACCTTCTCCCCCGTCTGGTGCTCCAGCCATCCCTCCTCAGCACCTTCCCAGGCAAAGCAGCAGCAGCGACAGCCAATCAGCGAGCGCTTCTCATTCCCCGCGGTGTAGGCGGCCGCTTAGAGGCGCTCCAGAATTGGCTGCAGAGATCCCGGCGAGCTGGCAGCCGCTCCTCCGGTCCACCGATCCTCGGCAGCATCACGTCATCATGTCCCCCTGACTGCTCATAGCCAGGTGAGCTGCACGTCATCCCCGGGCTCCTCTATGGTGGCTGCTGTGCTATCCGGGTACCAGGAGGGGGATCAGGGTGCATGCATCCATACCACTCATTCATATACAGTCTTTCCTGCTATCGTTTACCAGGGATGTTGTTTTGTGCTATCACTGATCCATTCCTAGGTGCAAAACAATGATAGAATATTTAGGGGCAGTGCTGATGGGCAGTGTATATTTAGGGGCAGTGCTGATGGGCAGTGTATATTTAGGGGCAGTGTATATTTAGGGGCAGTGTATATTCAGGGGCAGTGCTGATGGGCAGTGTAGTCAGTCAGTAGTGCTGTGTATCATTGTAGACTGAGGTGAATGTAATGCTTAACTGTGATAGGCATCTGTTTGGCTAAAAAATTGGGGTGCCTTTTTGTTCTGTGATATTTGTTTTCTTATATATATATATATATATATATATATATATATATATATATATATATATATATATATATATATATATATATATATATATATATATATATGTACACACAGTACATATATATATGGGACATGTGTATGTAAGCATATAATGTGGCAAAAAGTAAACAGCTGTTCCTAAATGTTTCTTAGATTCTGACCACACTATTTAGCTCAGAGATGCTTTTTTGGCTTGTGAGCTACTTTAAAAAATTAGGGAGTCAAAATGATCGACCCATGTACAATTTTGGGAGCACACTTCTATATCAGAATCAGAATCGTTTATTTCGCCGAGCATAACTGGGTCATGCCCAGAATTGTGTTTGGCACAGCACATACATCGCTACCGAGAGGTACATAGACAAAAGGCGATACAATAAGAACATGTCAGTAATACAAAATTCTCGAATATGTAGGTACACAAATATACATTCAGCGTCTGTGTGCAACTTCCAGACGCCCTGCTGAAGTCTACCAAAATGTGCAGGGAGAAGTCAATCAGTTTAAAGTGGAGGCTGGTGACTGGTTGTTCGGACAAGAAAACGTGTTCCTTTTGCAGACCGCTACTTTGCAGTTGGTAGGGCACTGATAGACGGTGGAAGGATGTTAAGGGAGTTCAGGAGGCCAACGACCGAGGGGACGAAAGAGTTCTTATGTCTGGTGGTCTTGGTGGGGATGACCCGAAGTCTCCGGCCCAATGGTAGTGGGGAGAAGAAGCAGTGGCCTGGGTATGAGGGGTAACTTGCGATCCTCAGTGCCCTGGCACGCAGTCTTGTGTTATACAGGAGGTCAAGTGGAGGGAGAGGTCTCCCAATAATCCTCTCCGCTGACCTGATGATCATCTGTAGTTTATGCCTGTCGCTGGTGGTGGCTCCTGCATAACAGACCAAGATGGAGGAGCAGAGGATCGATTCGGTGGTGGCTGAGTAGAAATGAGTTAAAATCTCCTGCGCCATGCTGAACTTCCTCAGTTGGCGGAGGAAGAAGAGCCTCTGCTGGGCTTTCCGCTGGGTTGCCGTAAATGCAAAATGTAGTGGAGTCGGGATCTACCGTGAAGTCCTTCCTGATCTACCTAATGGACACTCCTGATCTAGCTTAACCTCTGAATTCCGAGGATAACCCTAATCTTATAATTCGTGTCCAGTTCTAAGGTCATCCCCTACCTTGTCCCTAAACTTAACCTAACCCCCCTGCCTTGTACTAACTTTAAACTTAACTCACCCTTGTCCTCAGTGGCATAGCAAGACATCATGGGGCCCCATAACAAAACTTTCATAGGCCCATCAGATGTAGGCACTCTTAAGCAATGCTACCTGCCCCTACCCTACGGAAATGAGTTAACTGGGCAATTTACATTCTCATGCAATCAACACGGTACAAAGTTCATGGGCAGTAACTAGAAAGTCAGAGTGGGTAGAGAAACACCAGAGAGTTAATGGTGATTGCATTAAGTACATCTAGGCCCCCTCTGCTCCAGGGCCCCATAGCAGCTGCTATGGCTATTGCTCCCCCCTTGCTTGTCCTGTCCCTAACCATTACCTCACCCCTAACTAGCATCTAACCCTAACCTAACTTTTTGCCTTATCCCCAACCTTAACCTCACCTCCTGCTATATCCCTAAACTTAACCTCATCCGCATGACCTCACTCCCTGACCAGTTCCTAACTTACTAAAATATACTCAGCAGCACTTGGTGTTTGGTGTACACAGGCTTGGTGTTTCTTTAACAGTTTCACAGCATCAGAACTTTGTTTTTCTTACCCAAGCCTCATTTTTAGCTGCACAGAAGCTAAGCTCCGCCCCATAAAAGTAATCTGCCTGGGCATTTTTCCCCTAATGCTGTGCAAAGCATGATGGGATTTGTGATGTTGTTGTTCTTGTACTGCTGTTTTGGCACAATTTTTTTTTTTTTTTAATTTGAGGTTTGAAACCTAGCGCACACAGCTGGGAGGGGTGATCAGGACACAGGACAGTTGGAACGGTGTCTCATGCTCCCTGTCACCTCCTTTCAACCAAAAAGATGGCTGCCCCCATGAAATCACAAACATTTTCCTGTTCTTTTAAAACAGGGTGGGTAAGAGATTATATTACCTATCTATTATAATTGACATAACTAATGTAACTTAATGACAGTATGTTTGTTTAGGCTGAAGTTCCTCCTTAACTTCATCCCCTGCTCTGTCCTAACCTTTACCTCATCTCTGCCTAGTTCCTACCTCTATACCCACACACCTGGCCTGGGCTTAACTGTAGCCTTGCATTCTTCCCTGTGCCTAACTCTGACCTCACCCCAGTCTGTGCCTTACCCAGATCTAACACCATCTTTACTGCAACCCACCCCTATAAGCCCTAACCTCAACACCTCCCTCCCAGGTCCTTGACACCAACCTTGAACTACGCTCTGTGTTCCAGTGTAGAATCAACCTTCTCCTATCTACATTGGCTACATCTACTATTATAGCAATAGGGGATACAGAGGTTTGCGGCTGCACCAGTGGCCTTGGGCTAGAGGGGCCCAACCTCAAACGCAATAATCACTTCTATGGATGCTTTGAAGACTGTAATCATTCACAAAACTGGTCCAGTGCCTATGCTTACTTCTCTGATACTGTGTATGACCTTGGCAGGTTTCTGGCGCCATATCACTTGTTATTTAAAGAGTGCTTGGGGGCCCCAATATAAAATTTGCACTGAGCCCCAAAGCTCCATAGCTACGCCACTGCCTAGCTCCATACTTTCATCTAACCAATAACCCAGACTGTGTGCATAAGGTGATTAAAATGGGTCCCTGACTCATACTGTGATATAGATTCACAGATCGATACCACTGTTCACTAACTGTGGAGTGGTTTATTGTCCTTAAAGAGGAACTCCAGTGATAATAATGTAATAAAAAAAGCGCTTCATTTTTACAATAATTATGTGTAAATGATTTAGTCAGTGTGTGCCTGTTGTAAAATCTTTCCTTTCCCTGATTTACATTCTGACATTTATCACATGGTGACATTTTTACTGCTGGCAGGTGATGTCAGTGGAAGGAGATGCTGCTTGCTTTTGTTTTTGTCAGTTGGAAACAGCTGTAAACAGCTGTTATTTCCCACAATGCAATGAGGTTCACAGACAGGAAACTGTCAGGGCCATGGTCCTGACATCACACTGTGGGCGGGGTTTCACCACTATATCAGCCATACAGAGCCATGCAACCCAGATGATCTGTTTGTGAAAAGGAAAAGATTTATCATGGAAAAGGGGGTATCAGCTACTGATTGGGATGAAGTTCATTTCTTGGTTACGGTTTCTCTTTAAGTCATCATCCTGCAGGTTCGCTGGCTGTGCAGTTATTAGTGAGCCTATTTTGGTGGACAGAACTGAACTGCAAGAGGGATGACAACTGTCAAAAATGAGTTACTTACTTATGTGCAAGGTCAGGGCTCCAGCAGAGTGCTGCATCAACAGAAATCGCGGTTGTTGCACATGATCTGCAGGTGACCCATGCAGGACAAAGTACTTCTGGGCCTCATCAACCCTTTCTCCCAAAAATATATGTTTGAAAATAAATATTATTTGCATTTTTCCAGCTGAGCGCAGCATTAAAGGTTACCTAAACAGAACTTTAAAAAAAGAGTTTAACTTGCCCGGGGCTTCTATCAGCCCCCTGCAGCCGCCGTGTGCCCGTGCCATCACGGAATGATCCTCTGGTCCCTCGCAGCGGCTCTGTTCCGTTTTCGGTGACTAGGCCAGTCGATAGTTACTGCACCTGCATGGCTCTGGCTGCACATGTACTTGATCATGCTCCTGCTGCCGGGAGCGTCCTGCACATGCACAGTACGAGCCCTGCACATGCACAGGATGCTCCTGCTGATGGGCAGGTGATTGAGGACGTGCGCGACCAGGTCCATGCAGGCGCGGTAGCCATCAACTGGCCCAGTCACTGAAAACAAAACTAAACCGCTGCAAGGGACCAGAGGTTCATTCTGTGACAGCGCTGGCACAGGGCGGCTGAAGGGGGCTGGTAGAAGCCCCGGGCAAGTTAAAACTCTTTTTTTTTTACGTTCTGTTTAGGTTCCCTTTAAAGAGAATCTGAAGCCAGATTAAAAATGGCTTTTTTAGCTTATATTCAGCAGGGGCATGTTTGGCCCTTCTAAAACGCCGTTATCCCATGGCATAACAAGGGGTCTTTACCCCCCAAATCCCCCCTGCAAAATCCACGACTTTCTTGGTCGTGGATTTTGCTGCCCCTGTGCGCTTCCGTGTGAGGCAGGGCTATGAGCTGCAGCCCTGCCTCACACGCGTCTGTCAGCGCGTATCTCCGCCTCTCTCCTGCCACTCTCAGCGAAGGCAGACTGAGAGGGGCGGGGGAGAGGCGGAGATACGCGCTGACAGACCCATGTGAGGCAGAGCTGCAGCTCATAGCCCTGCCTCTCATGGAAGCGCTCTCTGGGCACCACGGAGGGCATTTGGGGGGTAAAGACCCCCCGTTATGCCGCGGGATAGCGGCGTTTTAGCTGGGGCAAACATGCCCCTGCTGAATATAAGCTAAAAAGCCATTTTTAATCTGGCTTCAGATTTTCTTTAAAGAGGCCCTAGTTCTGGCTCATTTGTTTTTCATAATGAATATTGTATGGAATCCTATATAATAAAACCTAACTGTCCCCGCATTCTCCTGTCCCTGTGTCCTTGGGTCCGTGCTTTTTACTACTGTGCCGCACGGACAGCCGCTGGGACAGGAGGACGGGGCCGGGTGGGCGTGTGCGTGGGCGGACGGGTGCGCGCGCTTGCAGTGGGTGCGCGCGCATGCGCCCAGACATGCGGCGGTGGCGGCGTTAAGAAACAAACCTAGAGCCCTTTTTTAAACGGGCTAAGGTCACTAGTATATAATAATTTGCTAGGTGCAAAATTGTGTGCATCTCACAATGATTGGGTTGTTTATGTACGTGAAATGTTCGTTTACACTGTGTTCCAAAGCCAGTGGAAATAATACCTGGTCTCCCAGAATGCTCTGGGAGGAGAATTTTGCATAGCTAAACAGCCTAGGCTAAGCATCAATGGGAGGGCGGGGCTACATACCAATTTACAGCAATATATTGGTATAGGAAGAATTTCTAAAGCTGAAACAAGGATACATAATGTAAAAGTGAGTATCCTGAATAATTGGCTACAGTACTATATATCACTGCAGTACCTCTTTAAGAAGAACGTTACACGCCTCCTTTTGCGAACATTCTCAGTTCCATGCAGGTTCGGCACGATGAGCCAATACTGGATGCAAAATCAAGATATGTGGGTGTTGTTTTTTATTTCATTTTAAAGAACAAAACATTCTGGACATTGTGAAACTGCATTTCACAATATGTCATTTGCCAGAATGAAATCTCGTTTCCAAGGAAAACAATAATGTATTAAGATATTTCCCCAAAAATGTGTAAGCATTAGCTCTGTTATTATTATTATTATTATTGCCTGTGTTTATGTACTACCACCCTTTTATGCAGCCCAGCCTAGAACATTACTATTCATATTCCAGGGTATATCTCAGTGGAGATCAGGGCCAGATTTCTGTAAAGGCAACAAAGGCCCAGGCCTTGGGCGGTTGCAGCACAAGGGAGCACCTGAACATGAATGAAGGGTTGCTACGTATGAAAGAGCAGGCTTACAATAGAGAGCAACACATGAAAAAGAGAAAGCGATGCCCAAGGGAGCTGTTTATGAAAGAGAGGGGCGCTGCTGTACATGGATGATACACATGGAAGAGGGGGCGGCACATGACATGGGAGGGGTTGCTGCACATGGATGATAGACATGGAAGAGGGGGCTGCACATGGAATGGGAGGGGCTGCAGTACATGGATGATACACATGGAAGAGGGGGCTGCACATGGAATGGGAGGGGTTGCTGTACATGGATGATACACATGGAAGAGGGGGCTGCACATGGAGTGGGAGGGGGCTGCTGTACATGGATGATACACATGGAAGAGGGGGCTGCACATGGGATGGGAGGGGCTGCTGTACATGGATGATACACATGGAAGAGGGGGCTGCACATGGAATGGGAGGGGCGCTGCTGTACATGGATGATACACATGGAAGAGGGGGCTGCACATGGAATGGGAGGGGCTGCTGTACATGGATGATACACATGGAAGGGGGGGCTGCACATGGAATGGGAGGGGTTTCTGCACATGGATGACACACATGGAAGAGGGGGCTGCACATGGAATGGGATGATACATGGATGATACACATGGAAGAGGAAGCTTCATGTGGAATGGGAGGGGCAGCAGTATATGGATGATACACATGGAAGAGGGGGCTGCACATGGAATGGGAGGGGGTGCTGTACATGGATGATACACATGGAAGATGGGGCTGCACATGGCATGGGAGGGGTTGCTGCACATGGATGATACACATGGAAGAGGGGGCTGCACATGGAATGGGAGGGGCTGCTGTACATGGATGATACACATGGAAGAGGGGGCTGCACATGGAATGGGATGGGCGCTGCTGTACATGGATGATACACATGGAAGAGGAGGCTGCACATGGGATGGGAGGGGCTGCTGTACATGGGTGATACACATGGAAGAGGGGGCTGCACATGGAATCGGAGGGGCTGCTGTACATGGATAATACACATGGTAGAGGGGGCTGCACATGGCATGGGAGGGGCTGCTGTACATGGGTGATACACATGGAAGAGGGGGCTGCACATGGAATGGGAGGGGCTGCTGTACATGGATGATACACATGGTAGAGGGGGCTGCACATGGCATGGGAGGGGCTGCTGTACATGGATTATTATTATTATTATTTAGTATTTATATAGCGCCGACATATTACGCAGCGCTGTACAGTGTATATATATATATATATATATATATATATATATATATCTTGTCACTAACTGTCCCTCAAAGGAGCTCACAATCTAATCCCTACCATTGCCATATGTCTATATAATGTAGTGTATACATTGTAGTCTAGGGCCAATTTTAGCGGGAGCCAATTAACTTATCCGTATGTTTTTGGAATGTGGGAGGAAACCGGAGTGCCCGGAGGAAACCCACGCAGCCACGGAGAGAACATACAAACTCTTTGCAGATAGTGCCCTGGCTGGGATTCGAACCAGGGTCCCAGCGCTGCAAGGCGAGAGAGCTAACCACTACGCCTCCATGCTGCCCATGATACACATGGTAGAGGGGGCTGCACATGGCATGGGAGGGGCTGCTGTACATGGGTGATACACATGGAAGAGGGGGCTGCACATGGAATGGGAGGGCTGCTGCACATGGAAGTGGAGACACAACATACAAAAAGTATAAATCCTTTCTTGGTGGGGATGACGCCTCCTTAGCAGTTTTAGGAGAAGCCAGTTGAGCTGCCCGTATGAGCAGGGCTGTGGAGTCGGAGTCGAGGAGTCGGAGCAGTTTTGGGTACCTGGAGTTAGAGTCGGTGGTTTCATAATCTAAGGAGTTAGAGTCGAATGATTTTTATACCAACTCCACAGCCCTGCGTATGTGTTAGAGATTTTTTTTTGGGGGGGGGGGGGGGAATCCGAGGTCAATATGTAATCAATATTTTTTCATCAGTTTTCTCCTAGGTGATATTTTCACAGCTTGTCAATGAAATGCCTTTTAAACCACCTTCAAGTGGGCATACTGTGTGCACAAAATAATGTTTACAGTACTTTTTTTTAACCTACTTTTTGGTACTTTTTCGATTGCAAAGTGCTGAAAAGACAATGAAAAATGGTCTCCTAGGAGAAAACTCAGGAGAAATTAATTGCATGTGGGCCAGAGTGTCTGCGAGAATCCACCCAACTATGTAAATACATTAAAGGGACTCAGAGACAAGTCTTAAGCTAGTTTTTTACTTACCCAGGGCTTCCTCCAGCCCCGTAAGCACAGATGCGTCCCTCGCCGTCCTCCTGCTGTCTCCCATTCAGCCCGCAGTGATCCCCGGTAACGGGCTCAGTTGAAGCCAGTCAGGGTCTTCTGCGCATGCGCCGGACCTACTGCAGCATTCGCAGTAGACCCGGGGTAACGTCACTGAGCCTATTACTGGGGCTCACCGCGGCTGAACGGGAGATCGGAAGAGGACGGCGAGGGATGCAGCCGTGCTTATGGGGCTGGAGGAAGCCCCGGGTAAGTAAAAAAAGCTAGCTTAAAGAGGAACTCCAGTGAAAATAATGTAATAAAAAAATGCTTCATTTTTACAATAATTATGTAGAAATGATTTAGTCAGTGTTTGCCCATTGTAAAATCTTTTAAATCCCTGATTTACATTCTGACATTTATTACATAGTGACATTTTTACTGTTGGCAGGTGATGTAGCTGCTGCATGTTTTTTTGGCAGTTGGAAACAGCTGTAAACAGCCATTTCCCACAATGCAACAAGGTTCACAGACAGGAAACTGCCAGGAATACGTACTTTTCTTGTTTCTTGTGGGAGGGGTTTAACCACATTATCAGCCATACAGCGCCCCCTGAAGGTCTGTTTGTGAAAAGGAATAGATTTCTCATGTAAAAGGGGGTATCAGCTACTGATTGGGATAAAGTTCAATTCTTGGTCAGAGTTTCTCTTTAAGACTCGTCTCTGAGTATCTTTAACCCTGTCCTATCAATATGACCTCTGGGTGGGTCCTGGACGTGAGCTATGTTTTTACTCTTTACACAAGCTGCGGTCCCTTTAAATCTAGAGTGTGTCCTAGGAAAGGAGTCTGGGAATATGAGCAACTCAATGTTACTGGTGTGTTCTTTGGATGTCCTGGAATGTGGAATAGAAGAGAAGGAACTGAGCGAATCTTCCCATTCCAGCTGGGTACACCCCTGGCTTTTGCTCTGGCCAGACAGGAAGCCTGGGCTAGATAAGGCGCAGGTGCAGTGAGCTGCTCTGGGAAAACCCCAAACTCTGGACCAAGTGGGCGTATGTTTCCCAAACTTGTAGTGTGACAACTGCTGCAAAATTGAGATACGTGGGTGTTCTTTTTTTATTTCCTTTTAAAGAACTTACATTTTGGACATTGTGAAACAGCATTTCACAACATGTTATTTCCCAGAATGAAATGTCATTTCCAAGGTAAATAATAATATACCGTATTATGACATTTCCCTGAAAACCGGTTTTATGGTTAAGTATTAGGTCTGTTATTATTATAGTATTATCGCCTGTGTTTATGTACTACCACCCTGTAGCCCAGCCTAGAACATTACTACTCCTATTCCGTGGTATTCCTAATTGGAGATCACGCCTCCTTAGCAGTTTTAGGAGAAGCCAATTGACATACCCTTATGTGTGTTAGATATGGGGGGAAAAAACAGAGGCTCATATGCAATTAACCTTTTTTCTTGAGTTTTCTCCTAGGCCAGGCTTTGTCCAGGCATGGTGGCTGGATAGTGTACTGGTTAAGGGCTCTGCCTTTGACATGGGAGACCAGGGTTCGAATCCTGGCTAGGTCAAGTACCTATCAGTAAGGAGTTCAAGGCAAGACTCCCTAACACTGCAGGGTGGCCTCTTGAGCGCGTCCCTGTGGCTGCAGCTCTTGAGCGCTTTGAGTCCGAAAGGAGAAAAGCGCTATACAAATGTTCCAATTATTATTATTATTGTCTACCAGGGTTCCTTAAGTACTTTGCAGGGGTTTCTTGGCATTTCTCCCCATCCTGGGAGAAGTATGATAGAGCACATTAAAATATTACATGACCATTATATAATATGAACATTTGGTTAGCGCTTTCTCCTGTCGGACTTAAAGCACTCAAGAGGCCACCCTGCAATGTTAGGGAGCCTTGCCTAAGGACTCCTTACTGAATAGGTACTGACCCTAGCCAGGATTTGAACCCTGGTCGCCCATGTCAAAGGCAGAGCCCTTAAAGTGGAGCTGTCAGCCATACTATCACAGGATAAAAAAAGCACATATATAAGTAGATAAATACCTGCTCTACTTACATAACATGTATTGCACTGTCCACAGTTTGATTTTAGTGATTTTTCTACAGTAAAAAAAGCATTTCCTATTTGAACTGTGGCTATTTTGAAGCTAATCCTGATGTTACTTCCTCCCTTACTCTCCTCTGCCTGATTCTGTATGCATTGCCCGCCCTCCACTATAGAAAGTGCATTGTCTCAGCATTAGAAATATTGGCCAATCAGAGAGGAACAGGAGGTGTGGGAGGGGAAAACGGGAGGGAAAGAGGCTTCAGCCAATCTGGCTGTATTAGTTAAGTCTGAGGGGAAAGTAGAGAAGCAAAAAAGGACAACCCAGCATGCCCTACAACTTCCTTTGTGTGGTAGATGTACCAAATAAAAGCCAGGGAAACTGGGGAATGGTGTTTTTAAGGAGAAGACAAATAAGAGTGATTTTTTTTTACTTTTGGATTGTCTGGTTAGCATCCTAGTTACTTGTTTACCAGATAAAAATAAAGAATTGATTTTATGCCCGACAGTTACACTTTAACCAGTAATAGGGAGTAAACAGTCCATGCAAAGTAAACCAACAACCGTTTCGGGGCCACAGCAGGTCCCCTTTGTCAATGTTTGTTTGCATTCCGTCCTGATACCTTGATAAAGAGGACCTGCTGTGGCCCCGAAATGGTCGTTGGTTTGCTGTGAATGGACTGTTGTCACTTGGGATGGTCGGAAATGTTGATTTCCGATTCCGCAGAAACTCCGATTTCCGCCAATGCCGATTACCGATTCTGCGGATTTCCGATTGATTTCCTAGTCCGGTTTTCTGAGTAGTGTTTTTTTGGGTCATTTTTTGCATTCTCTGATTGGCCAAATACTTCCGAGTTGGCTCTGCATTCTCTGATAGGTCCGATGCTTCCAAATTCTGTGATTGGGCTAAAATTACCGAGCTGTAGTAATGCAGTATTTCCACAAAAATCCGGTTTTCGAGTTCCGATCGCAAATCCGGCAATTTCAATTGTGCGAAATCCGAATGAGCATCTCTAGTTGTCACAATACGTCAATAAACAATGCTTTATCCTGCAAGATTGAGTGTGCGGACCTTCTGGAATATTTGGCTGTAAACAGAAACACTAAATTGGGGGTCAAACAAGCGCATTAGTCAAGAGCACTAGAATAAGGATGTCCTGGAATAGAAGAGAAGGAACCGGGTGGATCTTCCCATTCCAGCTGGGTACACCCCTGGCTTTTGCTCTGGCCAGACAGGAAGCCTGGGCTAGATAAGGCGCAGGTGCAGTAAGCTCCTCTGGGAACGACCCAAGCTCTGAACCAAGTGGGTTGTGGGTTTCCCGAGCCTTTAGTGTGAATCCTGGGCCAGGCATTTGTCCCAAGTTGAACTACAGTGTTTCCCCCAAAAAGTTAATTCATCTGGACGCGGTTTATTACCCCAAAGAATATCTGTGCACAGATGGCACGTGGCGTTAGCGCTCTTGCCTTGCAGCGCTGGGTACCCGGTTCAAATCCAGCCAGGTCAACATCTCCAAGGAGTTTGTATGCTCTCCCCGTGTCTGCGTGGGTTTCCTCTGGGCACTCCGGTTTCCCCTTACATCCCAAAAACATACAGATAAGTTAATTGGCCTCCCTATAAATTGGCCCTAGACTATGATACATGCACTACAGGATACATACATAGACAAATGGCTATGGCAGGGATAAGATTGTGAGCCCAGTGTTCTACCCAGGCTCTTTTAGCCGGGTGCTCCACCCGGCTAGTTTTTGTGAGCGCCCGGCTGTCATCGGCTCACCACCTCCTCTGCTGTAAGCAGAATTGTGCAGAGAAGCACCTGCCCTGCATTCCCTCATATGGCCCCACCCGGCTACTTTTTCATGCCACCCGGCTGGAAAAAAAAGTCTGGGGAGAACACTGGAGCCCCTCTGAGGGACAGTTAGTTACAAGACAATATACTTTGTACAGTGCTGCGTAATATGTCGGCGCTATAGAAATACTAAAATAGTTATAGTTCCCCATCTTATTACCCTTTGTAGTATGTTTAAATCATCAAACTGTAATTTAGCCATTACTAATCCTCAGCGTTGCCACCGACTCCACCAGGGATTATGGGATAAGCACTAGTTAGCATGTCAGATTTTCATTATTTTCCGGTTAGTGTGAAAATATTCCAATCCTGTGATGTAACATGTTATGTGTCGCATCAGCAGCCCTAATAGCGTTATGGCCTCATTAAAAATGTGCTTTAAACTTTCAGTTTATTCTATACTAGTACACAGAGGCTTAAATGACTACTTGTTATTTATTTATTTTTTTCACAAAACATCCCCTGATCAATAAAGCAAATACAGGATAATCGTTTATGTCAAGTGATATGAATTCCAGTATGTGAGAAATAAAAACAAATACTATTTGTATCAGTTATTGCAATGAATCTTAAAAGTGGGATACAACTTATGTATTACCAATACAGTTATCATATTTGCTTCTGTGTACAAGTAGTATTGTTTGTCTACAAATTTGCAAAGTACATTTTATCTGCTGTGAATGCTGCTACTGCATTTTATTGCATAGCTGCTGTGTGTGTGTGTGTGTATATATATATATATATATATATATATATATATATATATGTATATGTATGTATGTATGTATTAGGCCTGAAAGATAAATCGAATTTAAACCGAAATCGCGATCACCAAGATCACAATTTCGGAATCGTCAAAGTGGCAATTATAGCGATCACGTCATTTCCACATGGGGGAAGTTTGAAGAAGTGGCTTCAAACTTCCCTAAAGTCCCGCCGCATGCGGCCGCAGCATTAGACATACCTTCCGCACGAGTCCAAAGCTGTCCTCCTCTATCGCCATCTGTCGGCTCTTGTGCTTGGCAAAACTCCGGTGTTCCTGTATGTCACATGACATATAGGAAGTATTCCGTGCATTAGAGCCTGCAGGAGGCGAAGTGGATAGGAACGCATCGTTGGACTCGTGCTGGAAGCTATGTCCAGAACTGATGCAGCTTGGGGGACAGAGGAGGCACAGAGAGGGACAGAGGAGGCACAAAGAGAGACACAGAGGGGGCACAGAGGAGGCATAAAGAGGCAAAGGGGGCACAAAGAGAGACAGGGGAACAGAGGGGGAACAAACAGGCAAAGAGAGGGAACAAAGCTTGATTTGAAGGAAATTGTGAATCGAATCTAAATTGCAATTTCAGACAGAAATCGCTCAATTCAATTTTTTCCTAAAATCATTCAGGCCTAGTATGTATGTATGTATGTATGTATGTATGTGTATATGTATATATATATATATATATATATTCCGTTCTGCTGTAGTTGATTTAGTGCTGTGAATAATCTTTTACAGCAAAGAGGAAATGCTGAGTTTCATACCACTTTAAATAATATAAAGTTAGGACCTAGGTCCTGACATCACACTGTGGGAGGGATTATACCACAATATCAGCCATAAAGATGTCCCTGATGATCTATTTGAGAAAAGGAATAGATTTCTCATAGGATAAGGGGTATCAGCTACTGATTGGGATGAAGTTCAGTCCTTGGTTGCAGTTCCTCTTTAAATAACTCAGAGAAGCTCTTTTGCATAGATACTGGAAGCTTCCTGTACTGGAAAACAACATGAGACTTTTTCTTTGCTACTAATGTTCTGTTTTTTATCTGTACTATACACATACAATTCATCATCTCGTTTATTGTCGTTTCAGATTTTCATCAGATAGGTGAAACTGCTGGTTATCAGATGTATTTAAAATACTTTTTTTTCTAGAACTAAAGGACGGAGAACAATTTTCTGGGCCATGGAATCCATCACAATGATGGGAAGTCCGAAAAGCGTGAATGAAACTTTCTTACCCAATGGCACCAACGGCATCAAAGAAGACAAAACCACCATCGGCATCCTGGGAAGCGGAGACTTTGCCAAGTCCTTGACCATCCGGCTGATACGGTGCGGCTACCACGTGGTGATCGGCAGCCGGGAACCCAAATGTGCCGCCGACTTTTTCCCCCATGTGGTGGACGTGACCCACCACGAGGACGCCATTTTGAAAGCCAGCATCATCTTTGTAGCAATACACAGAGAACATTACTCTTCCCTGTGGGACTTGAAGCACTTACTGAGCGGGAAGGTACTGGTGGACGTCAGCAATAACATGAGAGTGGACCAGTACCCAGAATCCAACGCTGAGTATCTGTCTTCCCTCTTTCCAGACTGCTATGTGGTAAAAGGCTTCAATGTTATCTCCGCCTGGGCCATGCAACTAGGCCCCAAAGACGCCAGCTGCCAAGTAAGTCTAAATCCCCTGTCCACAGTTATACATAGAGCTACATTTATTTTTTTATTTCTTTTTGGGGGGGGGGGGGGGGACGAAAAAATTGGCAGTGCTCCTTATCAGGCTGTATCTGAAATGACTACCAACAGAGGCGTGCAGAGCCCCCTAGAGGCTAAATACACACCTTTTATTCAAAACAGATGCAAATTATGCAGTAAACTCTAAACTCAGATTAAAACAGTATACAAACTGAAATAGCACATGGATGCAGCTAGCAATAAGTAAACTTTCTTACATTTGCATGCTGACAGAGATACAGTATGGTGAAATCAGGCCTCAGGCAAGATAGCTGACTTGGCTCTCCATATCCTTGACACTTGCCTAGGTGGCCTTCTGTGTGATCTGACTCCACATGTTAGTATTATAGCAATGTTCTATTCAACGAGATGACATTACTAGATTTAGTAGCATCAGCCCTATTTTAGTAATAGGATTACACAGTTAAGGTGGCCACTAATTTGCAATTTGCCAAGTGATCGTTTATGAACATGAACGGTTGGAAATTATTGTTTGGGACCACTAATGGACAAAAATCTCCTAACTAGTCCGATCGGATTGATTCTGTCAATCTGATTATATTGGTTGGGAGATTTTTGTCGGTTAGTGCTCCCAAACGATTATTTCCGATTCTTCATATGAAATAATCATTCAGCAAATTGTATCATTAGTGACCACTTTTACACTTACCGTGTAGGGCATGAAAGCCATGCCCGCCAACCTGTCACTTCCCAGCAGAGATGTGGCTACAAATTATGGGAGCACACTGCAATTTGTTGATGGGGTCCCCAATACTAGACACACTTAAAGAGAACCTGTACTGAGTAAAAATATTTAAAATAAACACATGAGGTAACTTCAAATGAACATTACATAGTAACCTTGCCCTTAGTTCCTCTCAGAAGCTCACCATTTTCTTTTGATAATAATCCCTTCCAGTTGTGACAATATTTTGTCAGATCTGAAATATATTAGTTGATGTCAGTAAAATATCAGTTGCTGTCAGTTATGGCTGAGAGGAAAACTGATGTACCAGGTAATGTCCATGTTTCCCTATGGCTCAAGTGGGCGATGTTATAGTTTAACTGTGTGCTGACCAGAAAGCTGTTATTGGTAATGGCCATTTTCAAAATGGAGGACGGACAATTCCCTTGATCGCAGTGAACAAACAGGACGCGGGACAGGAGAAAGACACTGAGGAGTAGACTACTTGGAAGGTAAGTATGTAAGCCTTTCCATCTAAATGAGCCGACATGGCAATATATAGTCTCTTATGGATTCTGATATCTTGTTCATTGTATCCAAGGTGTGGACACAGAGATTGATTGCCCACACATCTTCCAAAATCACTTTTGGAAATCTTTGTACCTTTCCAGCAGGGTCTTTTGACTTGTGATGTCATTTCCTGCTTGGGAGAAAAAACGTACTTTTCATTCAGAGTAATGGCAAGTGGGTGGGTGTAGCTTTGGTCATTGGTGCGGGTGATCACTCCAAATTTGCAATGTTTCCTGCTTTGTGCAGCTAATTACTCATGCAGGAATATTGGGAATCACTGGATAGTTACTGGGTGGAACACAGAAATTGTAAAAGTACCAATTTCAGAGTTGTTGAAACTGCTTTTCACAGTTAAAGGCCTTTTTAAACAGGTATAGCTGGCTGAAAACTGAAACAAATAAAAGTCAGATACTTATTAGCGGGAAGAGGATCCAGTGAGAGGCTTCCTATGTCTTCCTTGACCCCACTGCTGCTGGACGACCCTTTTCTTCTTTGCAGCCATGGTCCCATCTGTGTACAAGGTCAGGAACACTGCGCAGGCGCCAGTATAAAGGAAAAGGATGAGGGGGGGCATTTCAGCTGCTCGTGGGTCAAGATGAGGAGAAGCTTTTTGCTAGTTGGACTCTCAGGAGCTCCAGCAGCCTTTAACACTTTTTGCCTGCACCTGCAAATGGGTCTCTGGAGTAGAACAGCTAGCATTGCAAAATGTAACACAAAATTTGTATACATATATGACTTGATGTATATTTGTACATTTGAAATGTGTTCAGCGTCTCTGTAACTTACTGCTATGTCTGTGAATGTGACATGTCTCTAAATGAAAACAAGTTGCTGTATTGGTTCACTAGTGGTGTTTTGTGGTGTTTCCAGGTGTATATCTGCAGCAATAATGTCCAAGCCCGCCATCAAGTCATCGAGCTGGCTCGCCAAATGAACTTCATCCCGATCGACATGGGGACATTATCTTCCTCCAGGGAGATTGAGAACTTGCCTCTCCGTCTTTTCACTCCATGGAAGGGTCCTGTCGTGGTGGCCATCAGCCTGGCAACCTTCTTCTTCATCTACTCTTTCGTCAGGGACATTATTCACCCGTACGTCAAAAACCAGCAGAGTGACTTCTACAAGATCCCCATAGAGATTGTCAATAAGACCTTGCCCATTGTTGCCATCACGCTCCTGTCGCTGGTGTACCTGGCAGGACTCCTGGCGGCGGCCCACCAGCTGTATTATGGCACAAAGTACCGCCGCTTCCCCCAGTGGCTGGAGAGCTGGCTGCATTGCAGGAAACAGCTGGGACTGCTAAGCTTCTTCTTTGCGGCTGTCCATGTGGTCTACAGCCTGTGCCTGCCTATGAGACGGTCTGAGCGTTACTCCTTTCTCAATGCAGCTTATCAACAGGTGAGACTTGTTCTTCCTAATGAAGTGATGGTGAGTTTGGGCTGCATGGACAAAAGGTGATAACTGCTCCTGATGCACTTCCGCAGTCTTACCTGGAGTCTGAGTTGCTGGTTTCATAAACTTTTTGTAAACTTTTTCATAAAATTTTTGTACCGATAGCGATTCCACAGCCCTGCTTAAATTCAGGCTGTCCTCATGAGAAAAACAAACAGTAATTGAAAGTATAATAACCTTGGGGGTTCCGTAGAATCCAGTCTTTGTGCTGTATAGTTGAGACTGCTGGTTAGTTGTGTTCCGGATAACCGAGACTCTACCGTAGTAGGAAGTGTTCAGACCCTACTGCAGCCCACTCATCCAACATAGAGACCCTGTTTGCCTATTCAACTCCTGCCAGTCTAATAGGTTTCTTCTGGTCATTTGTGACTAAGGTCTGGGCATGCCCAGTGGAACGAGACACTCGTGCATGAATGAAAATAGCTTTGCACATGCATTTGGTTCTACTAGGCATGCCCAGACCTTGATTGCACGTGCTCAGTTGGGATGGGTTCATCCACAGTTGAATAGGAGACCCTGCACAGAAAAGATGATCTGTAGAGGTATACTTAAAGCCTCTGGACCATCGGGATGCTTCCAACCACTGGGGTAAGTATCTAACTTTTTTTCGCTTCAGGTATACTTTATTAGATGAACAGGAGCTATTCTACTAAGGAACAGTTACGTTGTGGGTTATCGATTGGACCTTCTAGTCACTGTCACTTTTTCAGTGGGAAAATCCACTGTAAACTCAGCATTGGTTAGCCTGTCAGTCCATGGCTTCCATTAGTATATTGTTATTGTAGTGTAATAGTACAGAAAGACATTAAGCTTTTGATGCTTGATTGTGATAATGTTGTCTGTCAGTTTGATGCCTGCACAGGCATCCCTTGTATTTGGCCCCTGCCTTCATATAGGCAAAAAACAATCTGCAGTGGAAATTTTCTAGCCAATTGCTTTATCCCTGGGTGCTGTGGGGATCAGTGATGGTCTAGGAGAACTCATAGAGAATCATGTGATCGGTTTGGTCAGGTGATAGATATGCAAGTCTCTGATTTGCTAGTCATGATCATGTGATAAAGCAGCATATGATCACAGCAAATCAGAGCTTGCATATCTATCACCTGACCAAACCGATCACATGATTCTCTGAGTTCTCCTAGACCATCACTGGTCCCCACAGCACCCAGGGATAAAGCAATTGGCTAGAAAATTTCCACTGCAGAAGATTGTTTTTTGCCTATATGAAGGCAGGGGCCAAATACAAGGGATGCCTGTGCAGGCATCAAACTGACAGACAACATTATCACAATCAAGCATCAAAAGCTTAATGTCTTTCTGTACTATTACACTACAATAACAATATACTAATGGAAGCCACGGACTGACAGGCTAACCAATGCTGAGTCGAGGAGTTGGAGCAATTTTTTGGTACCTGAAGTCGGAGTCAGTGGTTTAATAAACTAAGAAGTGTGGATTATTTTTGTACCCATTCCACAGCCCTGCAGCAATGTGTGTAATAGACTTAGGCCTCAATTCACTAAGATCATGCTGGAGATAATAAGGCAAGAGAGTTCCTTAAGTTACCTCCTCTGTAGTTAATTTACCTCCTCTGTAGTTAATTTACCTCCTCTGTAGTTAATTTACCTCCTCTGTAGTTAATTTACCTCCTCTGTAGTTATTTTCACATGCAGTTAATTAACAGCCTGTCTTTAACTCTGGAGTTATTTTAAGGATTGAAGAGTTAACTTAAAGACAGAAGAGTTAACTTTAGGTTTGCCTGAGGTAAAATGGCCTCAATTCACTAAGCTTATCTCCTGTCTTTAATAACTCTTCTAGAGTTGTTACCATGGTGATAAGGCATGCAGTATTCAGGAAACATTTTACCTCAGGCAAACCTAAAGTTAACTCTTCTGTCTTTAAGTTAACTCTTCAATCCTTAAAATAACTCCAGAGTTAAAGACAGGCTGTTTATTAACTGCGTGTGAAAATAACTACAGAGGAGGTAAATTAACTACAGAGGAGGTAAAATAACTACAGAGGAGGTAACTTAACTACAGAGGAGGTAACTTAAGGAGTGAAGAGATAAGATAACTCTCTCTTATGTGGAGGTAAGTTTTCTCTTGCCTTATTATCTCCAGCATGATCTTAGTGAATTGAGGCCAATGTTTCCTGAGTACTACATGCCTTATCACCATGGTAACAACTCTAGAAGAGTTATTAAAGACAGGAGATAATATTAGTGAATTGAGGCCATATACTCCTGTCTTGCGGGTGTCCAGCAATGTGTGTAATACATACATGTCAAACTCCGGCCCGCAGGCCAAATTTGGCGCTCAGAGCCATTAAATTTGGCCCTCAAGTGGTTTCCCCACTTTGCATTATGTTTGGCCCACTCTAGACCACCAGGGAAGCTATATTGGAGGTGAAGCCTTCGAACACCAGGGAAGACAATTGGTTGAGGCAGGGGAACTGTAATAAACACTAGGGAACTGTATAGAGGAGGGGATGGGTCTCTGGACACCAGGGAACTGTACTGTATATTGTAGGAAGGACCACTAGACACCAGAGAACTTTATAAGGCAGGAAGGTGGCCAGTAGACATTGAGGTTGCCCCGTGACTAGGTCCCAGTGTGCAATTTTGGCCCACTTTGTATTTGAGTTTGACACCCCTGGTGTAATATAATAACATCCCTGTCTTGCAGGTGCCCAGGAATGTGTGTAATATATGTAATATAATAATACCGCTGTCTTGCATGTGCCCAGAAATGTGTGTAATATGATAACACCCCTGTCTTGCAGGTGCCCAGAAATGTGTGTAATATGATAACACCCCTGTCTTGCAGGTGCCCTGGAATGTGTGTAATATGATAACACCCCTGTCTTGCAGGTGCCCAGGAATGTGTGTAATATATGTAATATAATAATACCGCTGTCTTGCATGTGCCCAGAAATGTGTGTAATATGATAACACCCCTGTCTTGCAGGTGCCCAGGACTGTGTGTAATATGATAACACCCCTGTCTTGCAGGTGCCCAGGAATGTGTGTAATAGAAGAACACCCCTCTCTTGCAGGTGCCCAGGATTGTGTGTAATATGATAACACCCCTGTCTTGCAGGTGCCCAGGAATATGTGTAATATGATAACACCCCTCTCTTCCAGGTGCTCAGGAATGTGTGTAATATGATAACACCCCTGTCTTGCAGGTGCCCAGGAATATGTGTAATATGATAACACGCCGTTCTTGCAGGTGCCCAGAAATGTGTGTAATATGATAACACCCCTGTCTTGCAGGTGCACAGCAATGTGGATAATTCGTGGAATGAGGAGGAAGTGTGGAGGGTGGAGATGTATATCTCATTTGGCATAATGAGCCTGGGGCTGCTCTCCTTGCTGGCAGTGACTTCCATCCCCTCTGTCAACAGCGCCTTAAACTGGAGAGAATTCAGCTTCATTCAGGTACAGTCACAGCTCTTTACTGCAGTGCTGCGAATAATGTCTGCTTGCTGGCTTATCCCCGCTGTGATTCCAGCCTAGCTGTATCCTAGCAACCAGGCAGAGCAACTCTGACAACAGCTTGGTGGTCCTAAACAGGGGTTTAATGCTGCATTTAAAAAAGAAATAGCGTATATAGAAAAAAAGGCGCATGGAAATTTGGGTGCCCAATAATCCCAGGTACAGTATTTAATGTCAATTTTTTACTGTGTAAAAAATCAGTATTAAAGTGAACCTGAGACCAAGGAATAAAAAAGTTTTATACATACCTGGGGGCTACCTCCAGCCCTCTTCGCGCTAGTCCCTTGCTGTCCTACTCCGCAATCCGGCCCGGTAATTTCGGCAAGTCGGAGCTTACTGCGCACGTGCTCCCCCATCGCACTCCCGTCACTGGGAGAGTTCAGGAAATGCTTTTGAAGACAAAGCACAAACCCTGAAAATCCAGCATGAGGAGATGGACTAAGCCAAAACATGTCAGTTTTTAACTGCTTACTTTTTTTTGCTGGAGTGGTCCTTTAAATTGATATAGTTCTTATTTTTAAATGTTAAAATGAAGGCTAACTAATGATGATAGAGAGGATCAGTGTGGTCTGAGTGATTGAACTGTGTATTTTGCTTTAGAATTCTTTCTTGTATCAGTGATTAGGGGTGTGACAGGGATGTGATTAGAGGTGTGGCAGGATTGTGCCGGATGTGAACCTCATTCCATTGTGGGAAATAACAGCTTTTTTTAACTGCCAAGCAAGCAGTATCTCCTTCTGTGCATAGAACTCTCAGTAAGGCCCAGTGCACACCGAGAGGTTTTTTGAGCGATCCGCCGGCCGCATCCGCCTATAAAAACGCTTGGCTAATGCAATGGGATGGTGCACACCGGCGGTTTGAGGTTTTTGCCAAGCCGCAAACGTGCCTCCTGCAGCGCGTTTGCGGGTTTCTGAAGCGTTTCGTCCTCAATGTAAAGTATAGGAAAAACGCAAACCGCTCTGAAAAACGCTACTTCAGAGCGGTTTGCCAGGCATTTTTGTTACAGTAGCTGTTCAGTAACAGCTTTTACTGTAACAATATGTGTAATCTGCTACACAAAAACGCACCCAAAACCGCTAGGTATGTTTAGAAAACCTCTCTAAACATACCTAGAATCGCTCTGAAATCAGCTCCCAAAACCGCTAGCGTATTGCGGATCTGCTAGCGGTTTTGGTGTGCACTGGGCCTAACAAACATTCCATACAGATCACCTGGCAGAACTAAAGTTGTCACCACCTGGGATACATTTCAGAATATAAATCGGAGAGAGGAAAGAATCGACAATGGGCAAACACTGACTAAATAATCTATAAATGAATATTGTAAAAATATATAAGCAATTTTATTTAATGTTATTTTTACTACAGCTCCTCTTTACGCCTAACCCTGGGGGGCAAAGCAGGTCATTTTGCTGCTTGCTCACTGCCGCGCAGTGCCTAACTTGTTTCCAGCACCTGCCGCCAATCCCCCCCCCCCCAAACTAATCTATTCGAGAAAATGTAATGATTTCTGGTGGGAAAGGTGATATCGGCTACTGATTGGAATATTCATTCCCGGGTTACCATGCCTCTTTAATCACCCCCCACGTCTAACTTTGACCATCCCCCTCCCCCGGCCACCAGTCCCATGGAGAAGAAAACACAGTTTGCACCTGCACTTCACATGTCTGCATTTAATTATAAATGACTGATCTGATTGGCTGAGCATTTTGCACAGGTGAATGAATCACACTTCCATTGCATCAGACTGTCCCGCTTCCTCTATGTCTGCTGCCATTTATATCCCTTCCTGGAACCACAGCGCACATTGGCAAACAGCGACGCGCTCACAGTCAACACTAAACTTTACTTTGGCTCCTTGTTTTTTCCCTTAGCATTTACATGTCATGTCTCAGGTTCCACACAGGCTGCAGTAACACAGACCTTCCACTGAAGGCTGAACTCACAGCTGCAAAATGTGGTCTCATCTTCCTGATAAATATTGACAAATCATTACTGGGGGGTTGGAACGTCACTGGCTGCCATTAATCGCACTGTACACTGAAATACTGGTGCGCTTTAAAGGACCACTACAGAAAAAAAGTAAGTAGTTAAAATCTGACAGGTTTTGGACTAGTCAATCTCCTCATGTGGGATTCTCAGGGTTTTCTTTGTTTTCAAAACCATTTCCTGAATGGCAGTTGAAAACTCTAACTGACAAAATCGTATGCACCTGAGTAGGGAGGCTGGCAGATACAGTGGGTTGCAAAAGTATTCGGCCCCCTTGAAGTTTTCCACATTTTGTCACATTACTGCCACAAACATGCATCAATTTTATTGGAATTCCACATGAAAGACCAATACAAAGTGGTGTACACAGGAAAAGTGGAACGAAAACCGTACATGATTCCAAACATTTTTTACAAATCAATAACTGCAAAGTGGGGTGTGCGTAATTATTCGGCCCCCTGAGTCAATACTTTGTAGAACCACCTTTTGCTGCAATTACAGCTGCCAGTCTTTTAGGGTATGTCTCTACCAGCTTTGCACATCTAGAGACTGAAATCCTTGCCCATTCTTCTTTGCAAAACAGCTCCAGCTCAGTTAGATTAGATGGACAGCGTTTGTGAACAGCAGTTTTCAGATCTTGCCACAGATTCTGGATTGGATTTAGATCTGGACTTTGACTGGGCCATTCTAACACATGGATATGTTTTGTTTCAAACCATTCCATTGTTGCCCTGGCTTTATGTTTAGGGTCATTGTCCTGCTGGAAGGTGAACTTCCGCCCCAGTCTCAAGTCTTTTGCAGTCTCCAAGAGGTTTTCTTCCAAGTTTGCCCTGTATTTGGCTCCATCCATCTTCCCATCAACTCTGACCAGCTTCCCTGTCCCTGCTGAAGAGAAGCACCCCCCAGAGCATGATGCTGCCACCACCATATTTGACAGTGGGGATGGTGTGTTCAGAGTGATGTGCAGTGTTAGTTTTCCGCCACCATAGCGTTTTGCATTTTGGCCAAAAAGTTCAATTTTAGTCTCATCTGACCAGAGCACCTTCTTCCACATGGTTGCTGTGTCCCCCACATGGCTTGTGGCAAACTGCAAACAGGACTTCTTACGCTTTCTGTCAACAATGCCTTTCTTCTTGTCACTCTTCCATAAAGGCCAACTTTGTACAGTGCATGACTAATAGTTGTCCTATGGACAGAGTCTCCCACCTGAGCTGTAGATCTCTGCAGCTCGTCCAGAGTCACCATGGGCCTCTTGACTGCATTTCTGATCAGTGCTCTCCTTGTTCAGCCTGTGAGTTTAGGTGGACAGCCTTGTCTTGGTAGGTTTACAGTTGTGCCATACGCCTTCCATTTCTGAATGATAGCTTGAACAGTGCTCCATGGGATGTTCAAGGCTTTGGAAACTTTTTGTAGCCTAAGCCTGCTTTAAATTTCTCAATAATTTTATCCCTGACCTGTCTTGTGTTTTCTTTGGACTTCACGGTGTTGTTGCTCCCAATATTCTCTTAGACAACCTCTGAGGCCCTCACAGAGCAGCTGTATTTGTACTGACATTAGATTACACACAGGTGCACTCTATTTAGTCATTAGCACTCATCAGGTAATGTCTATAGGCAACTGACTGCACTCAGATCAAAGGGGGCCGAATAATTATGCACACACCACTTTGCAGTTATTTATTTGTAAAAAATGTTTGGAATCATGTACGATTTTTGTTCCACTTCTCACGTGTACACCACTTTGTATTGGTCTTTCATGGGGAATTCCAATAAAATTGATGCATGTTTGTGGCAGTAATGTGACAAAATGTGGAAAACTTCAAGGGGGCCGCATACTTTTGCAACCCACTGTATCTTACTATTTTAGCATTTATACTGCCATTCAGGAAATGCCTTTGAAAGCTAAGAAAACCCTAAGAATCCCCCATGAGGAGATAGACTAGTCCAAAGCCTGCCAGTTCTGCAGTTAAATTGCTAACTTTTTTTTTTTTTTTTTTTTTTTTTTTGCTGTAATGGTCTTTTAACTGATAAACTGTTCCACAGCAGTGGCTTGTGAAAAAGCTTGCAGTTGAAATTCATATAATGTGTAGTGACCCATAGGGAAGCATAGACGTTACTTTCACCTGGGCTGCAAGTCAGTTGTCTGGCTAGTAAGTAGTAACCTCCTCCTGCCCAGACTGAGCTCCCATAAGCCCTTGCTACATGGCTGTCAGCGTGCCAAGGCACTGGAGGAGCTGTGGGCGAGGCTTGTTTAGTTCAGTGTATAGGAATTAGGGCCCTTTTCCACCAGCGCGTTTGCGCTGGCTGAATCGCAAAGTCGCAAACCGCTAGCGATTTTACAATCACTACGGTTTGCTTTTTAACATAGGAATCGCGGTAGGTCATTTCCACTACCGCGATTCGTTTTTTACCCGAAAGCGAACGCGCAGCGGAGCGATATTTGCCGCGATTTTGCTATGCAGTGCATAGCATAGCAAAATCGCGGCTGCAAAACGTCGGGGAATCGCCGGTTTTGCGATTCAGCAATCGCTAGCGTTCAGCGTGAACGCTAGCGACTGCAGGTGGAAAAGGGCCCTTAGGGTATTAAAGCAAAAACAAAAAAGTATTTGGCTTGAGGAATGCCCTATAAACAATAGGACAGGAACACAATTATGCAATGAGTAAAAGTTTATCTCTGATCCACTTTAAATTCAGCAGTATGAGGCGATTTCCATTAAATAAGTCCTGGTAGTGCTTTGCCAACTGGAATGTGGCACTATATTTAGACAACTTTTAAGTGTCTGCTTTGCATAAAATATTCTGCTGGTAAAATCATCCTATAGCAGCCCGGCTGCTCTGCTGCTGCTGCCGATAACTAGGTCACCCCAGCCTGTTCTCATATTCTTGGAGATGCATATGGGAAGGGAAAAGGCAATGTTTGCAGAGAGAAACTCAATGTCTTCCTGTTTGGCTCCATATTCTACAAAGGTTAATGACTACCATTATCTCAGCCTCATTTGTATGTGGGTAAGAGACCCACCAGTACTCCACGGCATAACTAAGATGAACTGAGAGACAGCAGTTTCATCGTTTGCTGCCAGTCAGTGGATTAGTGCAGGTTATAAGGGAAGGAGGTACCCCAAAAAGTATGAAACACTTAAAAACAGAATAAAAGGGTAAGAGGAATTTACCGCAGGATGGCACATGGTTTAGGGCAAAAAAATAGTTTATTTTTTGAAAAAAACAAACAGATGATGCGTTTCACAGCAGTCGAACTGCTTCTTCAGACTCCTGTGGAACGCGTTGCCTGGTGTGTTTTGTTTGTTTGTTTGTTTTTTACAAATAAGCTACATCTTTTTTACCCGTAAGCCTCGTTCACATCTGCTGCGCTGAAAAACGTGTTAAAGCGCAGGGTAAAAAACGCATGCGCTTGTGCGCGCTTTCGTCCGCGTTTCTGTGCGTTGCGCTGCGCTTCTTTAAAGCACGTTTTGCTTACTGTAGCAGCAGCAGTTGTCAATAAAACTTTGTTTTTGTATGTAAATGTATTTTTTTCTCCAATTAGGGGTAAAAAATGCATGCGCTTCTATGCGCTTGTACGCGCTTCTATGCGCTAAAAAAGCGGACCCATTCACTTGCATTGCTGTGCGCTTTCCAGCTCAACGCACAGAAATGCCTGCAACACTACGTTTCTGTAACGCTGCTCAGCGCAGCGCATAGATGTGAACCAGCTACATTTAGTTACATGGAAAAATCAATACCTTGCTGATCGCACAGGGCAATGCGCTGTGAAAAGCGCACAGAAACGGCCCTGATGTGAACGAGGCCTTAACCATGTGTCATCCTGAGTTAAAAAGGAACTTCAGCGAAAAGGGGAATAACATGAATCAATACATTGCAAAGTGAGAAATTAAAAAATAGAGAGAGATCAAGATATGATTGATATTCGCCATGCAATTTGTTCATATTCATAATCAGCCTGCACGTAATCATCTTGACTACTGGTAGACATGAGAAAAAAAAAGGAAACACAAACTGCCATTATCTATAACCACACCCCCTAACAATGCGATAGGCTAAAAGGTTTTTTTTGTTTTTTTTAATAGCTATACATGATACATATGCACAAAGAGAGATACTGGTTACTTGGTAGCTGGGAAAAGCCATTATTTCCCACGATGCAACAAGGTTCACAGACATAAAACTGTTAGGACCATGGTCATGACATCACACTGTGGGAGGAGTTTCACCTCAATAGCAGCCACACAGACCCTCCTGATGATCTATTTGAGAAAAGGTAAAGCTTCCTTATGGGAAAGGGGGTATCAGCTACTTGGTTACAGTTCCTCTTTAAGTTCCTCTTACCTTTCAAACTATTTTTAAGTGTTTTATACTTTTTATGGTACCTGCCTCCCTCTCAAGTTACCCCCTATGGGGGTTGTTATCAGTTCAGGCCATTGACAGTCTCCCCCTTTGTGACCCTACACAGTTTCTGGAAAGTAAGAAAATCAATTCAAGAAATGTGTGATTGAATACATCTCACCTAAAGTTTATATACTGTGGTTTGCGTTCTACAACCCAGGATTGTGAATACCACTTTTATTGGTCTTATTTTTACTATTTTCATAACTTACTACACCATAGGGGACTCCTTGTTTCTCCTGTGCTCTGTCCTGTTTCTAGAAGTTTTCCAGACCTCTGTGATTAGTGCGGGTGTTGGGAGTGGGAGTTTCTGGATTGTCTCATAGGGTAGATGGTCAAAGATATGCAAATCATTCTGGCTTGCATGCAAATTGTAGGCAGCTTGAAACAGGGCCAATCAGAAGTGACAGGAAGTTAATTCGATTGGCCCATTTCCAAGATGCATATAGATTGCATGCAAGCTGGAATTTTTTTTTAATTTCACTGAGCATCTCTGTCTCATAGCAACAGCATCTCCACAGGGAGTGCAGCCAGTTCTGTTGCCATGGTTGCAGAGATGAGCTTACTGTCAGTTTGTGAATTCTTAGTCGCCTACTGAAATGAAAAGATGATTTTTAATAACATTGAATTATTAAAATACCGTGCAGCACAGATCTACAGCAGAGACGAGCAACAAAATTGATACGTGGGATGGAAGGTCTCACTTATCGAGAAAGGTTAGATAAACTGGGTTTATTTAGTCTAGAGAAAAGACGCCTTAGAGGGGATCTAATTAACATGTATAAATACATCAGAGGGCAATATAATGGCTTGGCGGATGAGCTTTTTGTCCCTAGGCCTTCTGAAAGGACTAGAGGACATGATCTGCGCATGGAGGAAAAACATTTTAGCCATTTATTTAGGAAAGGGTTCTTCACAGTAAGAGTGATTAAGATGTGGAATGCATTGCCACAGGAAGTCGTCATGGCAAACTCTATACCTGCATTTAAAGGGGGCTTAGATGCTTTCCTTGCGTTGAAAGACATCCATGGCTACAATTACTAGGTAATGCCTAATGATGTTGATCCAGGGATTTTATCTGATTGCCATCTGGAGTCGGGAAGGAATTTTTCCCTTTAGGGGCTAATTGGACCATGCCTTGTAAGGGTTTTTTCGCCTTTCTCTGGATCAACAGGGATATGTGAGGGAGCAGGCTGGTGTTGTATTTTGTTCTCTGGTTGAACTCGATGGACGTATGTCTTTTTTCAACCAAAATAACTATGTAACTATGTAACTAATTATTACTGCAATTTCACAATGAGCGTGGAACTTCCCTTTAGGCTGGAAGCACACTTGACCGTGTAGAGGACGAGTTTTCTGCCATTAGCGTTTGTCTTTTTCCTCTTCATTTTGCACTAACCCGTGGCTGGATTTCTGGAGAGTCCACAAAGTCCTGGGCCCCCTATCCTTTGTACAACCCTAGGGACAAAAGGGTTCATCTGCCACGCTTTTGTACTGCCCTCTGATGTATTTATACATGTTAATCACTCTCAGTCACCTTTTTTTTTCAAATCAAGTAGACCCAGTTTGTCCAGCCTTTCTTGGTAAGTGAGCTCTTCCATCCCTCCGATTAATTTAGTTGTTTGTCTTTGTTCTCGTTCTAGAGGTCAATGTCCTTTCTATAGTGTGGTGCTCAAAAACTGTATCCCGTACCCCAGATGTGGCCTCACAAGTGATTCATACAGAGGGAGTAGTATACTAGCATCTTGAGATATTATTTCCCTTTTTATGCATCCTGGAATTTGATTTGCTTTAGCTACTGCTGCTTGGCATTGTATACAATTACTTAGCTTGTTAGCATCTAGTATTCTCAAGTCCTTCTCCAAGTCTGATGTTCTCAGCTGTATGCCATTTATTTTATATGGTGCTCTACCACTGGTCCATCCAAGGTTTTACCTTTATCGACATTAAATTCCATCTGCCATGAGCCTGCCCATATGGCCGTGTTGTCAAGGTTCTGTTGTAATATGTATGCCACTGTCCGTTTTAGTGTTGATAATTCTACATAATTTTGTATCATCTGCAAAGATGGCTACATTACTCTGTATTCCATCTACTAAATCATTAATACATAAATTGTAAAGAATTGGACCATGTACAATGTATGTACAATAAAAGCTGTTTGTACTAGAGGTAGTCCCTGACTTACAAACGCCCACCTTGGAACGACCCGCTGATACGAACGCTATGGATTCTCTGTGGGAACAAGTTAAAAAAAGAGTTGAAGTTGTAGTTTTTGAGAAAATCGATATTAAAAAATGTCAAAGAAAAAATGGCTTTTAAACATAAATAAGCAAGTACAGGTGGCAGAGGTGACACAGAGGGGGGCACAGAGGAGGTACAGGGGACAAAGATAGCACAGTGTTCCGACTAAAGAATACATTCAGGTTAAGAACAAACCTACAGTCCCTATCTCGTTCGTTAACCGGGGACTACCTGTACTTTAAAACTTTGTATCTGTTGTAAGGCATACTTCCTAAGTTTATGCAATTCTTTCACTAACTATTTTGTTATGCAATTAGAAATGTGAATGTTTGTAGACCGTAGATATGTTGGACTATGTGGGGGGCATAAGACCCCCGCCATGAGGTCCCAGTAGTGAGCTGGGTCAGGTACAGAGGACAGGGATAAACTGTGTCTGGCTTTATAGAGGAACTCCTAGCTCAAGGCCTGCAGTAAATTACATGGAATGACAGAGAAATGCTTGTATTTTGCACACAATGACAATACAGTGTGGTCCTTCAGACTTGAGCCCCGCAGATCCGTGTCAAGTGCGGCTGTAGAAATCGCTTGGCGTGAGGATGGGGAAGTCTTTACAAGGTCTCCTGAGCAGGAAATTACACAGATCTAATTCCAGGAGATAACAGGAGATGTAATTCGGGAAGATCAGGGGGAATTATAGTGGACACACAGATGTAATTCTGGTAGATAATAGAGCTCTTTATCCCTACCTGCGCTGGCATACTGTCAGTGGAATGTGAGCAGTAGCTATGGCAACATCACCGCCTTATAACTGTATAGGGTGCAGCTGCTCCAATACCTCATGAGGTGTCCCTAAACTCCAAATCATTAAGGCCCCTTTTACACTTAAAGAGAAACTCCGACCAAGAATTGCACTTTATCCCAATCAGTAGCTGATACCCCCTTTTACATGAGAAATCTATTCCTTTTCACAAACAGACCATCAGGGGGCGCTGTATGACTGATATTGTGGTGAAACCCCTCCCACAAGAAACTCTGAGGACCGTGGTACTCCTGGCAGTTTCCTTTCTGTAAACCTCGTTGCATTGTGGGAAATAGCTGTTTACAGGTGTTTCCAACTGCCAAGAAAGCATGCAGCAGCTACATCACCTGCCAACAGTAAAAATGTCACCATGTGATAAATGTCAGCATGTAAATCAGGGATTTAAAATATTTTACAATGGGCAAAAACTGACTAAATCATTTATACATAATTATTGTAAAAATGAAGCACTTTTTTTATTACATTATTTTCACTGGAGTTCCTCTTTAACACACTTCTTTTGTGTTGCATTAAGCCCAATTTACACTTCAGTTGGTACTTGTTTTTTTTTTTTTCTTCTCCATAGCAGTGCATTATGAAAAATCTTTCAGTTAAAACGCGTATAGTGTGAACTGAGCCATTGGGAAACATGGGCATTACTTTGAAAATCAGTTGTCCTTTCAGTTATAACTGAGAGCAACTGATTAAGTGTAACCGGCCTTACTCTATCTAAAAGCAGGGTTACGCAACAGCACAGAAAATGTATGGGGCCTAGTACACTAACCTTGTTGCATGGTCTTGCACCGGAAGCTTCCGATCCACTGCCGCAAAAATGGTTACGGAAGCCAGGCCTAAAGGTGGCCACACAATATACAATTTTTTTATACATTTTTTTTTTTTGCATTCGAGAATTTTACGATGGATTTTTCCATTTGATTGTAACTTTTGATGTATGTCACCAATGTATTGTGTTGGATTTTTCCCCAATTATGAAAAGAACAATTGAAAACTCTGAAAAAAATGGCTAAGGTCTAGAAAGCAAGGAATTGACAATTTATCCTACACCATTCAGATTTCGGATAAATTCAAAATTTTCCGCCATTACTGATTGACTTACTGGTATATAGAAAAAAATGGGAAACTTGATAACAGTTCTCATTTGAAAAATAAATAAACGTTTAATTTTTCAGTGTGATCGATTGTTTTTTATTATTAATAATATTGTTATTGATTTATAAAGCGCAAACATATTCCGTGGCGCTGTACATAGTATGAAAACAAACAAGGGGTACATAATGATACAGACAATGATATACATCAAATATGGACACTGGTACAAAATACAGAACTGGTGGTTACCATGACAGATGTAACATGATGAATAAAATGTATAACAAAGAGTGAGCTACGAAATGAACACCAAAATCCAAGACACAAAAGGGTGGGAGAGCCCTGCCCCTGCGAGCTTACAATCTAAAGGAATGGGGGTGAGGGAACAAGAGGTGGGGGTTTTATCACAAATGGTAAAACCATATTGTTTTTTGTATGGTGTGTGGCCTCCTTGAGGAAAGGCTTTATGATTAAAGGACCACTATCGCGAAAAAAGTAGGCAGTTAAAGGATACCCGAAGTGACATGTGGCATGATGAGATAGACATGTGTATGTACAGTGCCTAGCACACAAATAACTAGGCGGTGTTCCTTTTTTTCTTTCTCTAACTGAAAGAGTTAAATATCAGGTATGTAAGTGGCTGACTCAGTCCTGACTCAGACAGGAAGTGACTACAGTGTGACCCTCACTGATCAGAAATTCACCCTTTTACCTCTTTCCTGCTCTCAGAAGTCATTTTCTGCTAGGAAAGTGTTTTATAGTTGGAATTTCTTATCAGTGAGGGTCAAGACTGAGTCAGCCACTTACATACCTGATATTTAACTCTTTCATACAGAGAAAGAAAAAAAGGAACACAGCATAGTTATTTGTGTGCTAGGCACTGTACATACACATGTCTATCTCATCATGTCACATGTCACTTTGGGTATCCTTTAAAATATAACAGAACCTGTCGGTTCTGTCAGATTTGAACTGCCTACTTTTTTCACGATAGTGGTCCTTTAAAAATAATTTACAGCAAATATAGGTGAAAAGGATTAACTAGGAGGTTCATATTTTTAACTTTTTATCTCCCCTCAGTCCACCCTCGGCTATGTGGCGTTGCTGATCAGCACCTTCCACGTGTTAATCTACGGATGGAAGCGCGCCTTTGAGGAGGAGTATTACCGCTTTTACACACCGCCAAGTTTCATCATCTCGCTGGTCCTCCCAACCATCGTCATCCTGGGCAAGATTGTGCTGCTGTGTCCGTGCGTCAGCAGGAAGCTGCGACTCATCAAGCGAGGCTGGGAGAAGAGCCACTTCAAAGAGAACTCAAGCAGTAATGCAGCCCACGTCTCCCCGGAGAGGGTCACCGTCATGTGATGGGAGACCTCCATCTACATGTTGTCAGTACATCACTTACCTGACTGGCCAGCAGGGGGCACAATATCCTGCAGTGGCAACAAACTACTGGAGAACAGAATGTCCTGGGCCTAATTTATCAAAAGCGCAAGGAGGAATATTTGTATTACCTAAAGCATCCAATCAGATTGTTCCGTTCATTTCTTGCCCCTGCAGTGGACAGCTGTCAGTGGGAAACTGCTGGGTTGCTAGGAGCAATAATAAGTGGAGAAAGTAATAATGATTTACAATGTATTCCAAGGCTTAAAGCACACCTCTCATGAGGGAAACCAAGCAGTTACCTTGTGAAAAAAACCTGCATGTCAAAATGACTGGAAGTTCCAACGTTGCAGATTGTGCCATATGAAAGCAAAGCTGAAACAAAAAACAAAACTAAAAAAAAGACTAAAAAAAAGAAAAGACATAATGAATTGAATGTGTAGTACTAATGACGAATAGCACATTAGTAGCAAAGAAATGAGTCTCATTTTTTATTTTCATTTATAAAGCTTTTTATGTTTTATATAACATTGCACCATTCTGTCATATTTGTATTTAGAAACCACAGCCTGTCTTTTAAGCTATAAAACAAATGGGCTGCAAACTGTCAGAGGGATGTACCGGTGGAGCTATATAACAACACTAGGTCCAATTAGGGACTAAATAGCCCTATAAGAGTACTAAAACCTAATTGCCTTTATTATTAAAAGTAATATGCATGTATACCAATCAAACTAGGAGAAAGAAAGACTGGGAGGGTCCTTGTTTATCCCCTCCCCCCCAACCCCCACTCCAAACAGTGTTTCATGGAGCAACTATCTCCCAGGTTTCTTTAAAGGGACTCCGAGCTCACAATAAAAAAGAAAGTTGAACTCACCTGGGGCTTTCTCCAGCCCAGTGCTGGTCGGGAGGTCCCACGACGGCGATTAAAGCGCGCATGCGCAGTACTTTCACGCCGGTCGCCGTGATGACGCGAGGTGGCCGGCGTGTGACGGCATCCGCGTCATACGCGGAAGGAGCAGCCCGACACTCGGGAGAGTGTCGCCCGGGCTGCGGCCTGTCAGCCATTCCGGATCGGGGTGTTGGAGAGGAGCCAGGACGCCGTCGTGGGACCTCCCGACCAGCACTGGGCTGGAGAAAGCCCCAGGTGAGTTCAACTTTCTTTTTTATTGTGAGCTCGGAGTCCCGGCCCGTTCAGATCAGAAATGCGGATGGCTATGCGTGCGGAACGCGTGCGGACCGCAACGCGTACGAACGCATGGCCATCCGCGTTTGTGTGCGTTGCGTGGCTGATCCCATCACTAAAAAGTGAATGGGACAGCCACGCGTTTTTGCAAAATCTGCGTGCAGCATGCGTTCCCGGATCGCACAGGTCCGGAACGCATGCAGTGTGAACATCAGACATTGCACTCTATGCAATGTCTGATGTCGTGCGTTTTGGCCACCTGCACGCGTTTCCAAAACGCGGCTGGAAACGCGTGCAGTGTGAACGGGCCCTAAGGATATATCACACTTTAAAATATACATTTGTTTTAACATACAAAGGCAATTACCTGTTAGTACCCTTATAGGGCTATGTAGTCCCTTAGTGGACCTAGTGTGAGCTATAAAACAAAGCAGAAATAATGACCCTTTGAATTTTCCTGCAGTAAAACCTTATCTCAAGCTGTCTCTCTCACTGTTTCTTGGCTGTTTAAGTGCTTCAGAAAACAGGACTGTATTCAGCCCAGTGGGTGAAATAGCTCAGAGAAGCACTTTTGCATAGATGACAATTGAAGTTTTTTAACTTCCTGTACTGGTAAACAATATGAGACTCTTTTTCTTTGCTACTAATGTTCTATTTCTTAGCTGTACTATATATAAAATTCATTATCTCAAGTTTATTTTAGCTTCAGGTTTTCTTTAAAGAGGAACTCCAGTGAACATTTTACTGTTGGCAGGTGATGTAGCTGCTGCATGGTTTTTGGCAGTTGGAAACAGCTGTAAACAGTTATTTCCCACAATGCAACAAGGTTCACAGACAGGAAACTGACAAAAAAAAAGTTCAAACTTTTCTTGTGGGAGGGGTTTCTTGTGGGAGAGGTTTCACCGCAATATCAGTCATACAGCGCCCCCTGATGGTCTGTTTGTGAAAAGGAATAGATTTCTCATGTAAAAGGGGGTATCAGCTACTGATCGGGATAAAGTTCAATTTTTGGTCGGAGTTTCTCTTTAAGGAAAATGTAAATGCCAAGAGTGAGTTTAGCTACACAGCTTCCCTATTGGTCCAAGTCGCCTGTCCTATTTGAGGACCAGTTGGAGGTGGAAGGGTGCGTACACACGTCCATTTTTTATTCGCCAGTTTTACCACTTTCATGTCATATGAGGACCAACCAGATTTTAAATACTATGAACAGAGAGTGTAGATAAGCTCTCATACTATATGGAGGTGGTAAAATTGGCCAGTGATTGGCCAATCGTAATTGAATGTGTGTATGCAACCTTGAAGGTCCACTATCGCAAAACACTTTGGAAAATCTAAAATAAATGTAAACACATACAAATAAAAAATACGATTCCTCCAGAGTAAATTGAGCCATAAATTACTTTTCTCCTAAGTTGCTGTCACTTACAGTAGGTACTAGAAATCAGACAGAACTGACAGGTTTTTGACTAGTCAATCACCTAATGTTTTTTTTTTGTATTTTGTTTATTTTGTACAAAAGTAATCCCTGGAAAGAATCCATACAAAGATGCAGCCCCACCACCACCTGTTTGCACACTATTTTGGCAGTTGGACTGATCAACTGCCATTCACTAAGTGCTTTTGAAATAAAGAAAACCCGGAAAATCCCCCATGAGGAGATGATCTAGTCCAAAACCTGTCTGTTCTGTCAGATTTCTACTACCTGCTGAAAGTGACAACGACATGGGAGAAAAGTAATTTCTAGCTCATTTTCCTCTGGGAGCACTGTACTTCTTAGGTCGTATGTGTTTAAAGTATTTTACATTTTACAATTTTTGCGATAGTGTTCCTTTAAGATGTTGGAGGGGTGGGATTGAGCTCGACAGGAAAAAGTCAAAATTTGCATTTTTCTTCGGCCTCCTATGCTTCTGGATCCTCTGATCACTTTGATGTGTTATTTTATTTATCTTTTAATTATGTGTTTTTACATCCTAAGCTCAGTTTCCATCCCGCAACTTCATCAAAGGTTTCTCTAATTATTTTTTCACAGTTCCTAGCAGTCACTTCTAATTAAATGTAACACGTTTTTTTTTTCTTCTTTCCACACTCGTGATTAACAAGGCCTATTATTTCCAGCAACCATACTTCATTTTTTTCTGTTTACAATTCCCTTCCTTGTGCCAAATACACGTCGCCTACAAAGCATGACGGAAGCCATTTTGTGAGGCTGTTGCCGCCGGGTTACAATGTTCTCAGTGACACTTCAAAATGGTTTCTTGAATGCTGCGACTATATTGTAATGAGTGTTGTTAATTTTAGATCCTGCCATTTATAAATAATCAGCCTTTTCTCCCTTCCTGCTACCCCCCACTTTAGTGAGTAGCAATGACTTGATCTACGTCATGGTGGGGTTGGGTCAGCTGTGATCCTCACCGTACTGCCATTGGCTGGCATTCTGGGAGGAGGCGTGATCAGCCCCGCCCCTCCATGACGCGGACTGCCTCACTTACCTGGCTGAGGGCTGGAAGGAGAAAGGGGGATTGTAAAGAGCCGTAGGGTGTTGGCGGAGAAACACCGGTGACCAGTGATCCGTTACCTGTTAGCCCTGCAAGTTACTATTGTTATGTTGTGAAAGGAAGCACTTTTCCGTTGTAAATGTAATTACATTTTTTTTTATAATTGCATTTCTAAGAAACGCAGTTGTAAAAATTGTTCTTGAACTTTTTGAACTAGCTTTGAATGGCCAATTCACATATAAGGCCACGTTCCTTCTGGCATTAAAACGTTCTGTTTAGAGGAACGAAACAGAATGGATACAAACAGAAACCAATGGTTCCTGTGCAAAGCAATAGGATTCATTCACATCTGTCCATTTGGAACAGGTCCATTCCGACAAGCGAAACCCAACTGCATGATAATTCCAGGTCCACCGGTATCGCGTTCCATTTGGGTCCCTGCATGGAAACAACGCTGGTATACCAATCCCAGAGCCCCATCAGGCTCCCGTTAATTAATAAATCAATAGAAGGATACATAGACCCAGCGAGGATTCTCATTGGTTCACTGAATAATCGACCAATGAAAACCCTCCCTGGTCCTCAGGGAGGATACACATTAGTCTTTTACATGCCAATGGGAGCCTGGTACTTCTGATGAGTCTCGTTGATCTGTATACCATTGTTTCTTCTGTGCAGAGGACCCCGAGCAGTGGTGCCAGCAGGGCTAGATTTTGGGGCCACAAAGGCCTGAGTCTTGGGCGGCAGCTTGCCAAGGGGCGGCTGGACATGGATGAGGGAGTGCAGCCTATGGAAGAAGAGCCTGTAAATGTATTATGGAAGCTGCAATTAAGGAGAAACACATGGATATAGGGAGCCACTGCTGCTCAGGGGATCTGTATATAACTGAAGGGGCTGCTGTATGTGAAGGTTAGACATGGAAGAGGGGGCTGCACAAGGAATAGGAGGGGGTGCTGTACGTGAAGGTTAGACATGGAAGAGGGGGCTGCACAAGGAATAGGAGGGGGTGCTGTACATGAAGGTTAGACATGGAAGAGGGGGCTGCACATGGAAAGGGAGCTGCAAGAAGGTTGGCCTAGGAGTGGAAAAACTATAAATCAGGCCATGGGTGCCAGTGGCGGGGGGGGGAAAGAGAACGTGAAGGCGGCAGCCATCAAGTGATGCCCCATTCCCTTCTATAGAAAAGAGCTACACCACCATGATGGTCAGTGGCAGTGCTAAGCGCTGTGCATTGTATGGTTGTGGGCAAATTTAGTTATTTTCTGCTTCATAGTGGAACTATAGTTTCCAAAATAACCGGCCCTGGAAACCGATACTCTTTACTGTGTAAAAATGTTAATAAAATAACATTACTCACAAGGTAAGAGTTGTTTTTACCATGTAGTAAAGTAGCAGTGTCTGGGTGAGGCGGAGATCACAGAGAAGGTATAAGGCCGGGTTCCCACTTTAGCTGAGAAGGGACATTTTTCTGTCCGTTCTCCGCTTATTGTAAAACTGACAGTGAACAGCTCCTGTTTTATATATAGCAGTCGTTCACACTTATCACTCTGCAAGGATCCATTGGACCTGTTGTGGTAATAAGTGGACCACACTTCTATGCAGTCCACGATAATCCCGGAAGAGCAGATGTTCCTCATGTAGCCTATGGGGATAATGCATCTGCCCTGGGCTCCAAACGGACCATCAGAGCGGACACTAACTACACTGCTCCCACTGGCCGCACGTACTCCAGCACAAGTGGGAACCGAGCCTTACAGAATCATCTCTGTACTGGCAGGAACAGCAATTGTCCGGTGCCCATTGTCCTAAATGGCCAAATGTAGCAGCAGCTTTGAAAATGATTAATTCAGGTAAACCTCGGGTCAAAAATCAGATACTTATCTAAGCAGAGGTGAAGCCATCCTTGGACCCTCTGGAAGATCAGGGCCTCACTCCTCTTCATGCATGGCCGCAGGGCAGCCATCAGGGGGGGACAACTGACACTGCAGTGAGGGGCCTCTGGCTTCTGGGGGCCCTGGGCCCCCCAAAAGCGCTGGAAGGGCCGTATGTGCTGCGGCCTGTGGCTCACTAACTAGCATACTGGGCCACCACCTATACCTGGCTATCTATACTGGGGCTGGAACCACCAGACAGAAGGGGACAAGAGGTAACACAGGGGGATAAATGAAGCACAGGGGGAACAGAGGTGGACAAAAGAGGCACATGGAGAAAAGTGATGAGACGGGAACATGAGGTCACACAGAGGGACAGAAAAGAGGCACAAACTGAGGTGAGACGGAGGGGGACAAAAGAGGTACAGGAAGAAAGGAGAGGGGCAAAAGAGAACGGATAAAGGATAAGAACGGACCTACAAGTCCCTATCTCATTTGTTAACCGGACACTACCTGTATTTTGCTAGTAGTTGGCTCCACCCACAACATGCCATGATCACGCCCACTTTTTGCCGCATCACGCTGTGCGTGCGTTATCTTTAGTGTCGAAGACATGCACATTTTTTGCCGCAGCGGACTTCGTACAGGGGCACGGGGGTGGGGTGGCTAGTGGACGGGCACAGCAACCAGTAGGTGGGCCCAGGCCTGTTGATGTGTGAGGGGCCCCAAAATTTCTGATGGCGACCCTGCATGGCCGTGCCTGCACAGTAGTACGGAGTCACTCGAGATTGAGCGCCTCAAAGCACAGCTGTACTTGCGCAAACATAATTCAGATATGGGCCTCACTCCTCTTCATGCATGGCCACGCCTGCACAGTAGCACGGCGTCAGTAGTAAACGAGGGCCTCAGAGCACAGCCATACTCATGCAAACGGATTCAGATCTGTGCCTCACGCCTCTTCATGCATGGCCACGCCTGCGCAGGAGCACGGAGTCTCTAGTGAACGAGGGCTTCAAAGCACAGCTGTATTCGTGCAAATGGAATTCAGATCCGGGCCTAACTCCTCTTCTTGCGTGGCCACGCCTGTGCAGGAGCACAGAGTCACTTGTGAACGAGGGCCTAAAAGCACCACCGTACTCACGCAAATGCCACATGGTCACATTTGCATGAAGAAAAGCGTGGCCTGGAACTGAATTCCACTCTTGTCAGATTCTTTTGGGTGTCCACGAGTGGCAGCTGGTGCAAGTGACAACGTGGGAAGCCTCTACAGCAGAGGTAGGGCACCTATGGCTCGGGAGCCAGATGTGGCTCTTTTGATGTCTACATCTGGCTCCCAGACAAATCAGTAGGGGTTGATTCACTGCTCAAGCAGCGCAGCTTAGTGTGGTAGTGAAAATTACATTTTCAAAGTAGGCACGCTACTGTTGTAACGTGCACCACTAACTTACTCGCACTTTGCCCAAAACTAACGGCCACTCCAGATGTCCCACCCTGGACCCTGTCTTGTCCAGTGACTTTATAGGACGAGATCCCCGCACTTTGATTGGTCCAATAGACTGCCTGTCACTTGACAGACAGCCTATTGGGCCAAAGTGCGGGGATTGCATCCTGCAAAGTGAATCAACCCCCAAGTCAGCTAGCTAATTGTACAAGCTATTACTCGTACAATTAGCTAGCTATTTTTCTTGTAGGTATTTCTCCTGTCTGGCTCTCAGGGAGATTGTTGATGTTGCTGAAAGCCAAGAGAAGCTAAAGTCGTGTCTGACACTTCCGCTGCCTGGTGGATCAACTGTATACAAATCACCATGGTAACATGGCCCTCTGCTGCGCATGCGCACTGTCCCAGTTTGAAACATATTGTATAGCTGTCACAGAATTACATTTTAAAATATGTGGCGTTTATGGCTCTCTCAGCCAAAAAGGCTCTTGACCCCTGCTCTACAGGATCTAGACCAGGGGTCTCAAACTCGCGGCCCGCGGGCCATTTGCGGCCCTCGATACAATATTTTGTGGCCCTCGCCGGCAAAAGCTTCCTTATAGTTCGCTTCAGTGCTCCCAAGTAATCCGCCGCATCCCGCCGCTAAACGAGGGCTGCAGAACCCCCAAATCGCCCGGGGGGCAATCCGCCGGCATTTCCTGGAAGGGGCAGAGCTTTCAGCTTCAACTCTGCCCCTCCTGACGTCAATCGCCGCCTCTCCCCGCCCCTCTCTGTGAAGGTAGAGTGAGAGGGGCGGGCAGAGGCAGCGATGCGCCGCGATTGTGAAATTCCTTATGCGGCCCAGCCTCATCCTGACTTTGCCTCCTGCGGCCCCCAGGTAAATTGAGTTTGAGACCCCTGATCTAGACGCTTCCTTCTTCTTAGGTAATTTTCCAATTTTTGACCTGCGGTTTCCTCAGTTACACTTTAACGGGAGGAACTGATATCAGATGTGCACTTGCGCGGTAATGTAGATCTGTTTTAGCATAGGGGATGAGGCAAAAAGTCACTTCCGTCACATCGCGCCGTACCACGTCAGTATGAAAGTCGCACAGACTTTCATTGCCCTGCAGTGGGGTGCAGTAAAATCACCCCACCGCCCCATTGTAAAAGGGCCCTTATGATTTCCATGCATAACGCTCAAACTAGTATTAATTCTTCTATAAAACTGATCAACAATCTTACAGCTCAGCTGAATGTTTGCAAATCTTCAGTCGCCAAGATCTGTAAAGATTTTTAACTTTTTTTTCCCACAGCAATGGGCGATAACTTTTTGTAACATGCACACAGACTTGTAACTTCTGCCAAACCCATAGAGGTCTTGATAACTTTTGAAAATGATCCAGAACCGCGATCCAATCGCAGAGCATCATCAGGACAATATGTACTTCTCTCTAATGGTCTCAAAAGCAAAGATTTTTTTTTTTTTAAAGTGACACTGAAGTGAAAAAAAACGTATGATATAATGAATTGCATGTGTAGTAAGGATGATTAACAGAACATTAGTAGCAACGAAAATAGTTTCATATGTTTCTTTCAGTTATATTGCCTTTTTTTTTATAACATTGCATCATTCTTCATTATTTGCAGTTTACAACTACACTCTGCATTTTAAAAATAGAACAGAGGTAATGACTGTTTTGAACTTGCAGTAAAATCTTATCTGAAGTTGTCTTTCACAGTTTCTTTGATGTGTGAGGCCTCGTTCACATTGCGTTCCGTCCGCATTGGGAGGTTTTTTACACATATTTTTTTTCGATTCCTGCTACTTGGGTGGGCAATTCGTTTTTGTGCTTAGCAGTTTTCTAAGTGTTTTTTTTCCAAGCAGTTTTGTAATTCACACCCTGACGCAAGCCAGGAAGTGAACTCTTTGACCTGGAAAAGAATAAATACAATGTATTTATTCTTAAAAACGCGAGCGCAATTGTCTTATTGCGCGTTTTGTTCGCCTGTTCCGATACCTTCCATTGAGGCGGAATTGCCCCAAAAATGGAACACGCACCGCTTTGCTAGCCGCACCGTGCACGACCCGCGCTGATATGAATCTTCTCATAGACATTCATTGGCCACACGGTCGTTTTTAAAAACCGCACGCGGCTGAAAAAAACTTGTAAAAACGCCTGCAGTGTGAACAAGCCCTAAGTGCTTCAGAAAATAGCACTGCTTTCTGACTAAATTAGTCGGAGAGCTCAGAGAAGCTCTTTTGCATAGAAAGCAAGCAAAGTTTCTTAACCCTTCCTGTACTGGAAACAATGTACTACTAACGTTCTACTTCTTAGCTGTACTACACATACAATTTATTATGTCATAAGTTTATTTTCACTTCAGATTCCCTTTCATGAAACAAGTTGGATGTTGGTAATGTATGGAGCGAAGTCGTCATAGAGTAGCACGCTGTGAGAAAGTACAATATGCGCATAATGTTTCCATGTTGTGGCAATACCATTTTGATGGACTTTGTTTTTTAGTTTTACTTCCGAGAACCGATTTGTGCACTTTTCTGTGTATTTGTGCAGTGTTTGAACCTCTTCCATGGTGTTACAGGGATTTTAATAGCAGGCTATATTGTGTTTTATAGTCATGGCAATCCTTCACAGCATCTGCTTTTTTTGGTGATGTTGTTTGTTTTATTTTTTTAATCGAGTAATTTGTAAACTAAAAAAAAAAAAGAGGTTTTGATTCATGAATGTAAGAGTTGTCTAAGATGACAGATATTATATGTAATATACATGTGTATGCTGCCAAACATGACGTACATGGATCTCTGTGTAGCATGTGTGCCAATAAATACTTTTACAATTGTTCATAAAGTCGTTGAGTAATGCAGTGTCATTTCCTTGTGGGGATTAAAGACTAATCCCAGGTAAGTAAAGAAAACGCTAAAGAGGAAATGTTGTGAAAATTTCATACAGCCTTATCAATCCCTGCCATGTACTGATGAGGACCAAAAGTCCGAAACAGGCTGTCTACATGTGGGTTTGATATGGCTGTGTAAAACTTAAAGCTATAGGCTTGCTATATACCAGCGGTTCTGGATGCTTGCTTGGCTTAACAAGGGCGTAAAGGGATAATTTGCATATTTAGTGGTAGTGCATTGTGGGTAACCACAAATGTTCATTTATAACTTAATTATTGCAAATTTCCTTCTGTTTTAAGAAGGCAATTACACCAAGCTGTGCTTTTTTAGTAGGAGGGCTTTTTGGTCCCTTTTATCCCCCTACACATTCCTAGTAGTTTGGGTCACCCTGAGCTGCTTGGTTACTCTGTTATGAAAATACCAACATGAATAAAATTTCTTATTTTTTATATTTATAAATTATTTAGTCAGCTTTTGCCCATTGTAAAATCTATCCCCACCCCAATTTACATTCTGAAATTTATCACTGTCCACATCTTTCCTGCTGGCAGATGCATCACTGTGAAATGTTTGTTTACTCTGTGTTCTGAAGCCAGTAGAAACAACTCTTGGTCTCCCAGAATGCGCTTGGAGAAGAATTCTGCACAGCTAAATAGCCTAGGATAAGTTCTTTGGACTTCATGGTGTTGTTGCTCCCAATATTCTCTTAGACAACCTCTGAGGCCGTCACAGAGCAGCTGTATTTGTACTGACATTAGATTACACACAGGTGCACTCTATTTAGTCATTAGCACTCATCAGGCAATGTCTATAGGCAACTGACTGCATTCAGATCAAAGGGGGCCGAATAATTACGCACACCCCACTTTGCAGTTATTTATTTGTAAAAAAATGTTTGGAATCATGTATGATTTTCGTTCCACTTCTCATGTGTACACCACTTTGTGTTGGTCTTTCACGTGGAATTCCAATAAAATTGATTCATTTTTGTGGCAGTAATATGACAAAATGTGGAAAACTTCAAGGGGGCCAAATACTTTTGCAAGCCACTGTACTCGTTCGCGATCACGCGAGAGCCGTAGCTTCAGCAATGAGCTTCACTGTCGCTTTGGCGACGATCGGACATGACGTCATGCACAGTCCCGATCCTCCCCATAGCGAAGCCTGGAGCTGATTGGGAGGCTGCGCCATCGTGGGATCCCTGGGGGGTACGTATACTGGCAGCGATCGGGGGCAATCGGTGGGGACCAGAGGGACTTGCCACACATAGTTAGCTAGTGAAGTGCTAGCTTAACAATTTAAAACAGTTTTTTATTAAAAATAAATCCTCCCGGGGCCATGTGATCCCCTGCGGCGGCTAGCCCGACACTGTGTCAGGCTTACCGCCAGGGAGGTTAAACCACATCCAGAGATGATAACATTATATTTTGTTTACATTCCTCTTTTGATACTACCGTCTTTCCCCTAAAATAAGACCTACCCCGAAAATAAGGCCTCCCTTATATTTCAAGCATGCTTGAAATATAAGACCTACTCCGAAAATAAGGCCTAGCTGGGGGGGGGGGGGGCGCTGTGTGTATGGGGTGGTTGTGGGCTCTTACCACACCTCCCTTGTGGCTGCGTCCCCCACCATTCCAAGTAATTTTCCCGGTGGTGGCGGCGGCGGCAGAATGGTATTCAAGCTATGAGGGCGCCCTTTGACCCTCACGCTGCACGCAGTGCGCTTTGCCGGCTTGGCGCTGACGCTCCCCTCATGTGATAATCAATGTGCCCCTGGGACGTATCAGCAAGGCGCACAATTATGATAGGAAGGGAGCGCCAGCGCAAAGCCGGCAAAGCGTACTGCGTGCAGCGTGAGGGTCAAAGGGCGCCCTCATAGCTAGAATACCATGTCGCCGCCGCTGCAACCACCGGAGGAATTACTAGGAACGGAGGGGGACGCAGACACAAGGGAGGTGCGGTAAGAGCCCACACACCTCCCCATACACACAGCGTCTAGCCCCTCCCCCTGAAAATAAGCCCTAGTACATATTTCCTCCCCAAAAAGAATATAAGACAGTGTCTTATATTCTGGGAAAGACGGTATTAGTTACAGCCAGCCACGCTAAAACGGAACTGTACTGAGCTGACAAGCAGAGACAGATGAGAAATTACCACTAGATAGCTGCTGTATATATATATATATATTAAAATCTATGAATAAAATGCAATGGCAGCTTTGACTGCAGATAAACTGTACTTTGGGAATTTGTTATTTGTAGACAGACAATATTACTTTTGCGCAAAAGCAAATATGGTAATAAAAAGTAGGAAAACACATTTTTTATTGAATGTTATGTCAGAGTTTTATTCCACTTTAAGCATGGGGCCCCACAAAGTATTTTTGCGGGGTTAGACCTATGCATCCTGGTTGTGCCCCTGTGCGGTGCCTATTTGAATATCAGTAATATCTCACACCAGAAGTAAGCCATGGTAGTTCTAAAATGTACGCCCTGCAGAGCCAGGCACCTTAGGTAGAGATGGAGCTAAAATATGCCTTTATTTCACTGAGAGGCATGTAAAAAGTTTTTGCTGCTACTTAAGTATATTGGATGACCTCCAGCCGAAGGCTGTAAATCCGTTCTGCTCCATTACACAGTCAGGATATTTAGAACTTCGTTTACACTGTAAGAGAGCAGTCACAGAAAGCTTTGAAAACTCTTTATTTAATGCGGCTTAGAGGTTGGCTGACATGCCGAGCGTTCTCATCCAGAGAGCTCAGGCGGCCAAAGTTTAATGAGATTTCTGCAAATAGCGCAGGGAAGATGGAATTACACACGCAGTAATCTGTCTGCTTATCAGTTCTTAAACCCCACATTCAGGTACAGTGTTTATCAGGGCTGGCGTTACCATATTGGCAACCTGGGCAATTGCTTCAGGGTCCCAAGTCAGCTGCCGGACAGTGTATGCATCATATAGTCTAGGGCCAATTTAAGGGGAAGCCAATTAACTTATCTGTATGTTTTTGGAGTATGGGTAGAAACCGGAGTGCCCGGAGGAAGCCCATGCACACACCCTAACCGCCGTCCTCCCGCAGTCTGCCGTTCAGCCGCGATCAGCCCCAGTAACAAGCTCAGTCGTCTCCAGTTTGGGTCTTCTGCGCATGCGTAGACCTCTCGCACGTGCGCAGTAGACCCAGACTGACGTGACTGAGAAAGTTACCGGCATAGCTTCCAACTGTCCCTCTTTCGGAGGGAAAGTCGCGCTTTGGGAACCCTGTCTCTCTGTCCCTCTTTCCTCCTCATTTGTCCCTTTTTCAGGACTTTGTTCCTCTTTCTATGTAAAAATATATATTTCTCTACTAAAAAATGTGTTTGACTCTAAAACTTTATTCCCATCCTTTAAATTGATATATTACTGTAACGATTGTGGAATCGTATTCGCGGTCAGCGCACGTGCGCTGACGCGGCGGATTTCCTCCACAAGTGTATATTTGAGGACACCCAGGATAGGTGCTATGCACCCGCAGAGGGCAATTCCCTCCGGCAGATGGCGCTGTGGAGTGCAGGCGAACACAGTCGCTGCACAGCCACAGATGCCAGACGGGAATTGTACAGATCCAGGACAAGGTACGATCAGGCAGGGCTGGATAGCCCACAAGAAACAGAGCAAAGGGACAGAACCAATGTGTGTCCACCAAACTAGTCGCCACCCAGCGACGGTGAACACACAACGGCGGAAACGAAGTGGGAATGCAATCGCAAGAATGGCGATTGCCGACAGAGACACAAGACTGAGCAAAACAGGGCACGAGGGTAGCAAAGGCACAGCAAATAATACAATAAGGAGATACGGAAAATAACAAACGCTAGCTAACCGCGAACACCGCACTCATTCGCAACAGTGCACGCGGTTATGCGCGGTCTCCACGTGATAAGCACAATAGAGACAAGCACGCCTAACTAACCATTAACAGACAAACATGAAACAGAGGACGCGAGTGCTTGCTTAACGGTTACCTCACCGAGCCTCCAGCAAGCGTAGCAGACAAGACAGACACACGAAAACAGGGACAAGCGAGAGATAGGATCCACAGCACTAGCGAAAAGTGGCTAGCGCGATCCAGGTACAGAGTAGCAGAACAGAAGGATCCCCAGCGCTAGCGAAAAGTGGCTAGCGCGATCCCAGAAGGCAGAACAGAAGGATCCCCAGCGCTAGCGAAAAGTAGCTAGCGCGATCCCAGGAGACAGAACAGAAGGATCCCCAGTGCTAGCGAAAAGTGGCTAGCACGATCCCAGGAGACAGAACAGAAGAGATAGCTGGTAGCAACCGCTGCACCAGCTATACTCCAAGAACAGAGATCAGAACCATTTCCTGTCGACCGCCGTTGGGACAGGACAATGGCAACAGAACAAACAAACAGATAATACAACCTGACTGGGCTAGAAGGGGAGCCTAAAGCAACCCCCAGGAATTAACTATACTAGATAGCAATGGCTGACACTCCAGCAGTGCCCATCAGGAACAGACCATGGAAGGGAAATGACCAGCAAAGCCTTCTGGGAAACATAAAGCTCTTATAGTGCCAGTCATCAAAGAAGGCAAGTAGGGGATTTGCATAACGAATGTATGCAAATTCCCCAGCAAGAGAACAGACCAGAAACTTGCAATGGAAAGACAGGTCTCTGTTCCAGAGACCTGCAGCCCACAGACTAGAGGAATGGACAAACAGCTGTCTGCCTGTGCAGCCAGCTGAGCGGATCATCACAGTACCCCCCTCCCCCTCTAGGGATGGATTCCAGACATCCCTCAAAACTGGTATCATCACAAAACTCTAACTGAAGACTCATGAAGGTCGGAACAGCCCGACAAGGCCCAATTCCAGAGTCAGTCCATCCGAAACCGACCTCATCGGAAGCAGAAGCCACCGAAACATGCCCATCAGCACTACAAGTCTCAGCGTAACACCCATCAGGACTGTGGACACCAGAGAAGAAGCCATCGACACCCTCCAGACAATACCCACCACTTTCCAAGGAGCGTCCAAGAATACCAAACCTGCCGCAATACCTGTTCGAAGTGTCCCTTACAACACTAAAGCCATTGTTGATCGTATTCAGGGCACCAAGCAAAACCTTTCCCGGAATCTCCCAAAACGCCTTGAAGCTCCGCAGAGATCCCAAGAAGCCAGAACGCTCACCAGGCTCACATGGAGAACCACCAAGAACCCCTATGGAACCTATGATCATTCCAGACTCAAAATTAGCAGGACACCCATCAAGATCAGGACTTTCAGGGACCACTTCTGGGCATGCAAGCAGGCAGGCTATATCAGAACATGTCTCCACTGAGGAAGCATCTGAGTACGCTGGTAACCGAGGAACACTTGGGCTTTCTGGGTCACAGAGCACATCGGGGTACACTAGTACAGGAGAAACCTCAAGACATGTCGGGGAACTGCCAACCTCAGAGTCCGACACGACAAGACCAAAACCAGTACCGGGCAGAAAATCATCACGAGTAAAGGTCACAGGTACTGGTCTTTCAAAAGAAGACTCGGACTCAAATTCAGAATTTTCTGTAACTGTAATATCATCATTGACTACACATGAATGAAGCTCCACAAGAGCTGCAAAAGTAGTCAGCAAGGCAGCAATGCCTACTGAAGTGGGCAACACCTCAGAAGGACCTGGGGGGCAGGAGACATCTCCTACAAGTTCTGCACCCTTTGGGAGGAACTCAGGGATCTCCAGGACATCAGACAATACCTCAGGAACACCATTTCCCAAGTTTTCTAAGAAGGATTCTGAACTATCCATGTTACAGGGCAAAACTTGAACTTTATTTTGTGTGCAGGGCAGATGTCCCAGGGAAGGTTCCACCATAAACTGAGACTGAATTTTATCATCAGGACAGGGATACACAGAAATATCTAGTGAAACTAGCTCTGACTTTCTGAGTTTTGCCTCACTACAGGCAGATTCTTCCATAGCAGTCAAACCAGACTGCAATTCCAAAATAGCAGAGAAACAGGTAACAATGGTTGCAATACCTAGACGAGCCTCTAGGGTCACTGCAGGAGATTTTAAACAAGGTAATATTGACTCATCCAGAGTACTGGGTGGAGAGTCAATACTTTCTTCAGAATCAGACTCGCAAATGTCAATGCGAGTGGACATCATGCCTTAATTCATGGTACAGGGCAGGTTCAGAGAAAGCTTCTCTGGACAAGGCAAAGAAGCTTCAGCATCAGATTTGCAAAACCGAAGCACTGTCTCACTCTTAGATTCGGCTAACAATGTCGAATCCGAGGAGTCAGAACGCAAAATTTGCGGATCCAAGATCGCTTTAGGTTGCGAAACTGACGCTTCCATATCGCAAACCTCCGCGATCTGCGGAGCAGACTGCAAGGCATCTAGGACAGAAACACTGGAGCAATTGTCATCAGGCAACAGGCCTGCACAGGTGCGAACAGAATAAGACATAGATTCATTTGCAAAAGAAGTGGCGACAACAACAGGAGAAACTTTATTAGACACATCAATAATTTTCTTAAAGTTGCATAACTTAGGAATTTTCCCCATGGCAGGCTCACAAACGGACGATCTTAGAGAACCTGAGGGAAAAAAATCTGTCTTCCTTAGACACAGGACCACACAGACCTTTTGCAGCCATACGTGCGGTGGCGACATCAGACCGCACTGGTTCAACTTCCACACAAGCAACTGCTCTGAACGACTTGCACTCAGACTTCAAACACTCAGTTGCTTTGGGAAAGGGAATGCATTCAAAACTCACTTTCTTTAAATCCAGAGGATTGGAACAATCGTCCGCTGACAATGTGTTTTTAGCAGATTGAAGCGCATGTAGTTCATCCAAAATCATTCTCCACACGTCAAACAGCGGAGTCACAAAGTCAGAGATACATTCACCAGTCTTGATTAAAGTGCACGCAGACTCAATGCACGCATACAAAACTGCTTCTTTTTTAGAAAGGTAATGATTGCAAAACGATCTCCAATCACATTCCAATTCATAGACCAGGAGCTTGATCTCCCATTTCTCAAACGGGGGCTCCCATGCACACTTAACAAAGGATGAACAATCATAGTGCGCACAGTCTACAGATGGAACTGGAGCAGGAACAGAACGGGAATCTTTTACCTCTTTATTGGGGTCAATTGATTGGTGTGTGTGTAATTCATCCAAAATGATCTGCCACACATAAATCACCAGATCCACATCACACTCATCACATTCATCAGAATCAATCAAAAGGCACACAGAGTAAAGGCAATCGTTCAGGACATCCGCGCTTTTTGCGATGTAAAAATCGCAAAAGGCTTTCCAATCCAAATCAAATTCCTCCACCAAGGCCTCGATTTCCCATGAGGCAAATGGCGGTTCGAACAACCCGATATCTAAATAATCTCCATATGGGTGGGGATCAGGAACGAGTACAGATTTTTTAACTGCTTTAATATAGTGTGCGATCCTACCTATAATAGGATCCACATATGCTTTTGTCACAGGCAATGACATCTGAAGCAAATCAAAGGTTCCCTCTGGCCTGGGAATTTTGGTTTGGCTGGTCATTCTGTAACGATTGTGGAATCGTATTCGCGGTCAGCGCACCAGATGTGCGCTGACGCGGCGGATTTCCTCCACAAGCGTATATTTGAGGACACCCAGGATAAACTTCAACTTCAGGCCTGCCTTGACTGCACAGACTGGAAGGCTCTGGAATCGCCTAACCTGGACGAGTGGGCAGACAATGTATCCTCGTACATTAGCTTCTGTGAGGACTCCTGTATCCCAACAAAAACCTTCAAACTGTATCCAAATGATAAACCGTGGTTCTCAAAAAGACTACGACAACTACGTCGTAGCAAAGAAGCCGCACATAAGTCCGGCAACCAGGTGGAATACAAGAAGGCAAGAAACGACCTAAACAGAGAACTGAGGTCCGCTAAGAGGGGCTACGCGGAAAAGCTGGAACAGAACCTCTCCTCAAACGACTCACGAGCCGTGTGGAAGGGACTGAAGGCTGCCACCAACTACAAGCCCCCCCCTCAGCACGCCACACCGAGCTCTGAGCTTGCCGAGAGTCTCAGTGACTTCTACTGCAGATTCGAGAGTCAGCCAGCACCTGCAGGACTCCCACAGCCACCTGCACAATCTGCCACGGTAGCCCTAGGCCCTTACTCACCCCCACCATCAGTGAGGGAGGAGGATGTACTGAAACACTTGCTAAGGCTAAATGCTAGGAAAGCCTCAGGTCCGGACGGTGTGTCGCCAGCCTGCCTGAAAACCTGTGCTCGCCAGCTCGCTCCCACCCTCTCTTCCATCTTCACGAGGTCCCTCCAGGAAGGCAAAGTTCCTGCGTGCTTTAAGAGGTCTGCCATTATCCCGGTCCCCAAAAAGCAGGGCATCCTCAACCTCAACAACTTCAGGCCCGTGGCACTTACATCCGTGATCATGAAAGCTTTTGAAAGCATGGTGCTACCTCTCCTTAAGCCCTCTACTGAGGGACTGCTGGACCCGCACCAGTTCGCGTACAGAGCGAACAGGTCCACAAATGACGCCATCAACATCTGCTTGGAGCACGTCTATGATCACCTGGATAGACCGGACTCCTACGCCAGGATCCTCCTACTGGACTTCAGCTCAGCATTCAATACTATCAGCCCTAAAATACTTCAGGACAATCTCGCTGCGCTAGGAGTCCACCCCACCCTACGCCTGTGGATCACGGACTTCCTCACCAACAGGTCCCAGGTCGTTAGGTTAGGCACCATCTCCTCACAACCTAGGATCACCAACACAGGGGCCCCACAAGGCTGTGTCCTGTCGCCGTTCCTGTTCTCTCTGTATACGAACAATTGCAAATCCACTTCGGACTCGGTAAAAGTAATCAAATTTGCCGATGACACGACCATTGTGGGTCTCATCACCAAAAACGATGAGAAGGCGTACCGCCACCAGGTCGAAAGCATATGCAGCTGGTGCAGAGAGAACGGTTTGGTCCTAAACACAGCAAAAACGGTGGAGATGATTGTTGATTTCAGGCGGAGCGCTTCTACCCCGCCTCCAATCCACATGGATGGCATGGAAGTGGAAAGAGTCCCCAGTGTCCGCCTACTGGGCACAACTATCTCCAATGACCTGAGGTGGAACACCAACACGACCTCAACACAGAGGAAAGCCCAACAGAGACTTTTCTTTCTCCGCCAACTGAAAAAGTTCGGTATGGCCCAAAAACTGCTGACAAATTTCTACTCAGCCACGATCGAATCCGTCCTATGCTCTTCCATCCTGGTCTGGTACACCAGCTCCTCCGCCAGCGACAAGCTCAAACTGCAGAGGGTCATCAAATCTGCAGAGAGGATCATCGGAAGATCCCTTCCCACTCTGGACCTCCTCTACCACTCCAGGCTGAACACCAGAGCATTAAAGATCGCCAACGACCCCTCACACCCAGGCTACCGCTTCTTTAATCAGCTCCCCTCGAGCCGGAAGCTCCGGTTCCGATCCATCTACACCAGGACCTCAAGACATAAGAACAGTTTCTTTCCCTCTGCTGTCAACCTCCTGAACTCTCGCCATGGAAATGCCTATCCCCACCCCAAAATACCAAGACGCACTGAGGCACTTTGCACATAGCTCAAGCGTACTTTTTTTGGTTGTTTTTTTTATTGTATTGTAACTTATGCCATTGTCTCCCTCTGCATACATGTTCTTTAATGCTCTGTTTTTCTGTATAATGTTCTGTTACTACTGCATGTCCTCTATCTGTAACTACTGTGTACCGTGTATCAGTACCCTGTAAGTGCCAAGCCCAATTCCGGGCACGACCCAGTCGTGCTTGGCGAAATAAAAGTTTCTGATTCTGATTCTGATATGTGCTATGCACCCGCAGAGGGCAATTCCCTCCGGCAGATGGCGCTGTGGAGTGCAGGCGAACACAGTCGCTGCACAGCCACAGATGCCAGACGGGAATTGTACAGATCCAGGACAAGGTACGATCAGGCAGGGCTGGATAGCCCACAAGAAACAGAGCAAAGGGACAGAACCAATGTGTGTCCACCAAACTAGTCGCCACCCAGCGACGGTGAACACACAACGGCGGAAACGAAGTGGGAATGCAATCGCAAGAATGGCGATTGCCGACAGAGACACAAGACTGAGCAAAACAGGGCACGAGGGTAGCAAAGGCACAGCAAATAATACAATAAGGAGATACGGAAAATAACAAACGCTAGCTAACCGCGAACACCGCACTCATTCGCAACAGTGCACGCGGTTATGCGCGGTCTCCACGTGATAAGCACAATAGAGACAAGCACGCCTAACTAACCATTAACAGACAAACATGAAACAGAGGACGCGAGTGCTTGCTTAACGGTTACCTCACCGAGCCTCCAGCAAGCGTAGCAGACAAGACAGACACACGAAAACAGGGACAAGCGAGAGATAGGATCCACAGCACTAGCGAAAAGTGGCTAGCGCGATCCAGGTACAGAGTAGCAGAACAGAAGGATCCCCAGCGCTAGCGAAAAGTGGCTAGCGCGATCCCAGAAGACAGAACAGAAGGATCCCCAGCGCTAGCGAAAAGTAGCTAGCGCGATCCCAGGAGACAGAACAGAAGGATCCCCAGCGCTAGCGAAAAGTGGCTAGCGCGATCCCAGGAGACAGAACAGAAGAGATAACTGGTAGCAACCGCTGCACCAGCTATACTCCAAGAACAGAGATCAGAACCATTTCCTGTCGACCGCCGTTGGGACAGGACAATGGCAACAGAACAAACAAACAGATAATACAACCTGACTGGGCTAGAAGGGGAGCCTAAAGCAACCCCCAGGAATTAACTATACTAGATAGCAATGGCTGACACTCCAGCAGTGTCCATCAGGAACAGACCATGGAAGGGAAATGACCAGCAAAGCCTTCTGGGAAACATAAAGCTCTTATAGTGCCAGTCATCAAAGAAGGCAGGTAGGGGATTTGCATAACGAATGTATGCAAATTCCCCAGCAAGAGAACAGACCAGAAACTTGCAATGGAAAGACAGGTCTCTGTTCCAGAGATCTGCAGCCCACAGACTAGAGGAATGGACAAACAGCTGTCTGCCTGTGCAGCCAGCTGAGCGGATCATCACAATTACTAATTATAAAATGTGAATATGAAGGAAAATGAACCAGGATAGGAAGGACCAGTGTGGTTTGAATTATAAAACAACATATTTTTCTTATTAAATCTTAATGAGATGCGTAACTAGGGGTGTGATGGGGGCGTGATCAGGGGTGTGGCTTAAGTGTCCCTCTTTCTCATCTCATAAAGTTGGGAGGCATGGTTACCGGGGCTGATCGCGGCTGAACGGCAGACCGCAGGAGGACGGCGTGGGACTCACACGTGTTTATGGGGCGGGAGGAAGCCCCGGCTAAGTATCAATTCTTTCATTTACTTTGTCTTTAGTTTACTTTAAACCTAAAATTAGAGCATTGGACTTCAGGAAAGTTCTATCTGGGATTAGTCCTGCAGGTACAAGTACTTATCTCACATGTTCATTTTTACTTCAGGTTTGTTGAAAGAGCGCTCATAAAAGTGTAACGAATGGTGTCAACACGCAGAGAGAATCTGATTATTGGTGAACTGCAGATTCACCAGTAATGCAGATATACATCAGATTATGAATGATCTGCAAAATCACTAATAATCCAGGTATGTCTAACCTCTGGACACCTGAGTGATGTGAGTGTTTGGTGTAACAGTACTACTCCTGAGCATAGACCACCAGGGACCCCGGTGGCCTGAGTGACTTGAGGAATACTCCCCTGACTGTGGGGAATATTCCTGTAGCCTGAGGACTCCCTAGAAGAAAGACCCAGGCTTGGTTGCAGGAAGCCCTGCTGCTAATATAAACAGGCTTGCCCTAACTAGGTGTGAGGGCCTATTCTCTATGCCCTGGAACCGGGCTAAGGTATAACATAGAAATGACACAGTATCCTAGTCTTGAGTGTGAGGTCCGTAGTCACAACACCCCGGAACTGGTCTAAAGCATAACATAGAACTGACACAGTATCCTAGTCTTGGGTGTGAGGTCCGTAGTCACAACACCCTGGAACTGGTCTAAAGCATAACATAGAACTGACACAGTATCCTAGTCTTGGGTGTGAGGTCCTTAGTCACAACACCCTGGAACTGGTCTAAAGCATAACATAGAACTGACACAGTATCCAAGTCTTAGGTGTGAGGTCCGTAGTCACAACACCCTGGAACTGGTCTAAAGCATAACATAGAACTGACAATACAAGTAATCTGGCTCAGTGTGAATTCCCAGGTCCTTCCTGGTTCAAACACACTGTTGGATCTGACTGAGGTCTGTGTGCTTACACATAAAGCATTTGCAATGGCAGACAACCAGCAACTGGCAAGCAAGCTGTATATATAGCTGCTGGAGTCTGCCGCCCCGCCCGAGCCACTCATGAGTCCAGCAGGAATCAGCTGATCCTCCTGATCAGCTGACACTTCCTCTGCTGGTATAAAGGTCCTGACATCTGGGCCGCGCGCGCGTAGCTCTCCATGTCGTCCATATGAACCAACAGACCCAGCCACACCAACCGCACGCCGCTGCGTACAAACTGCCGCGTTGGACGCGGAAACAGCCGCCTCGCCGTCAGTACCAGCAGCGGCTTTTCCGCGTTCCCTCGTGGTGCCAGGCGCACGTCTCCGCATGCCAGCTGCTGTGCTGGACGCAGACTCAGCCGTCCTGCCGTTAGCACACGCGGCGGCTTTTCCGCGTTTCCTCACAAAAAGGTTATAAATGTCTTGCCAGGGTTTTTGTCTCTAACTCACCCCACCCCCGAATGCCCCTAATTCCGGCTTATAGCCCCCCCTTGGCTACACACATTTGATCTGCAATCGCTGAGGCAAGCGTCACATTTGAGCAAATCCACAGCATTTTGCCGCAGACAAAAAACGAACGTGGAATCGCATATAATGATAATCTATTATGCTGCTGAGTTTTCCGGAGGCATATGTCACTCCACATAGCATTAAAAAATACGTTTGAGCGTACGTTCTGCGCTAATACTCTGCACGGCCTGGTGGGGTACATTTTAGATGGCGTACACCAACCAGGGGCCCATCATTCCAGCACTCTAACAGATCTTTTCAAGTTAAATCTTTACGACTCCCACAATCTATAGCTTTGATCGATTCCGGCAAGAAAACGACCAAAACTACAATTTGACAGCTATGTTGCGGCATCAACCTCCAGCAGATTCGATTACAATGTATGAGAACCTTCAGATTCTTTTTCAGTAGTTTTAAAACCAATTGTTTCCCACAATTGCAGATTGCAGTCAATTCTGTATATGCATGGTGAGCATTAAACAAATGACTAGCTAAAATAAAAATTCTAGAAAAATAAAAAATTGGTGTCAACCAGTAGGATGGAAGACTTTCGTGCAGCAAGTTGAGGAACAAAATGTAATCCGATGCTATATTAAAAGTATAGTATAGTATAGTTTTGAATTAAAAATGGTTCCTAATAATACAAGTCCATAACGGCTTCCAACTTTTTAAGATGAGAAAGAGGGACACTTAAGCCACACCCCTTATCACTCCCCTTCGCACCCTTAGGGTCTGTTTCCACTACACGCAGATTGGATGCAGAAAAACTGACTCCAATGAATGCCTATGGGAAAATCTGCATCAGAAAAATTGCGTTTAGTCATGCATACAAGATTTCATAAGAAAAGTATGCTGTTTTATAATTAAAACCACACTGGTCCTGTCTATCCTGGTTCATTTTCCTTCATAAAAACATTTTAAATTTAGTAATATATAAATTTAAAGAGAAACTCCGATCAAGAATTGAACTTTATCTTTATCCCAATCAGTAGTCAATACCCCCTTTTACATGAGAAATCTATTCCTTTTCACAAACTGAAACCCCTTCCAGAAGAAACTCTGAGGACCTTGGTACTCCTGGCAGTTTTCCTATCTGGAAACCTTGCTGCATTGTGGGAAATAGCTGTTTACAACTGCCAAAGAACCATGCAGCAATGCAGCAGCTACATCACGTGCCAGCAGTACAAATGTCACCATGTAATAAATGTCAGAATGTAAATCAGGGATTTAAAAAGATTTTACAATGGGCAAACACTGACTAAATCATTTATACATAATTATTGTAAAAATGAAGCACTTTTTTATTACATTATTTTCACTGGAGTTCCTCTTTAAAGGATGGGGATAAAGTTTAGAATAAATCAAACACATTTTTAGTAGAGAAATATACATATTTACACAGAAAGAGGGACAAGTCCTTAAAGAGGAATAAATGAGGAGGAAATAGGGACAGAGGGACATGACTTCCAAAGAGGGACAGTTGTGAGCTATGCTCCCACAGTTTGTTCAGATATGTAAAGCAATACTGTCGAGTTATAAACACCACTCAACAAAATGATCATGATTTATTGTTTTTTATGATCCTTCCTGCTCATCTGGGGATTAAAACAGGCTAAAAATCATCCGGCACAGCAAACCACCCTAGCGATAGAATGAAGGAAAAGGCAGGCAGGACGCGCAGCAGAAATGACGCAGGGAGTTTGGTCCTCTGCGCCTCCTGTAGCCAGGGAGTCCTGTGAGTCTTGTCGCCATGGGAACGCGCAGCAGCATGTGTTGACAACCAGCTGCACTCCCGGGAAAGAAGAGCGAGGTTTCCCCGACATGCCGGCTGCTCAGGAGCTGGCGGCGATGCCACTGCTGGGCGTCCACCGGTCGGGTAATGGCAAGAAGAGCCCCGGGAGGCCGGTGGTGCGGCTGGTGGTGACCGACACGGAACTGGGAGAGCAGTACGAGGTGACCGACCTGTCCGGCTGTGTTGGGGGCTCTGCGCATGCGCGGCTCTTGCCTGAGCGGACTGCGCGGGGAAACGGGGTGGGGGTGGGCTGAAGAAAGCACCTGTGGTTCTAACACAGCTACAGGACTGGGGTAGAGATGGTTTAGCTGAAAAGGGACCCTAGGCAAGTTAGTAGCCTTGGCACCCTAACATAGCTCACAACTGTCCCTCTTTATAACCCCTGTCCCTCTTTTTTCCTCATTTGTCCCTCTTTCACGACTGATGTACAGACCTGTGTAAATATATGTTTTATTCTACTGAAAAAAATGTGTATTATTGACTCTAAACTTTATTCCCATCCTTTAAATTGATATCTTTCTTATTTTCAAATGTTAATATGAAGGAAAATGAACCAGGATAGAAAGGACCAGTGCGGTTTGAATTATAAAACAACATTTTTTTCTTTTGAAATCTTTATGGTATGCAAGACTAGGGGTGTGCTGAAGGCGTGATTAGGGGTTTGGCAGGGGCGTGGCTTAAGTCTCCCTCTTTCTCATCTCAAAAAGTTTGGAGGCATGCCTCTAATAGTCCTTTATGGTTTATGGATCAGCAGGGTCCATAAACTTGATCACTCCCAGAGTGCACCTCAAAACCTTTGGAGCCAGAGCTTTCTGTCATGCTGCCCCTACCCTTTGGAATTCCCTACCACACCCAGTATAGAAAGCCCCATCCCTGGAGCTATTCAAATCCAGAGAGAAAAGCCACCTGTTTAGCAGGAACGGATCTAGACCAAGTTGCGCCTGGGGCAAGGTCAGGTTTCGGTGCCTAAACTGCCATTCCCCATCCAAATTTTGCCGCCTTTTTAAGAATTCAACAAACTGCGCCTGGGGCAAGATACCCGCTTGCCCCCCCCCCCCCCCCCCCTAGATCCGTCCCTGCTGTTTAGCCTGGCATTTCCGGACTTATTGAGTTCTTCCTCTGTACCACAATTTACCAATCAACCAATTACTGGCTTGAGCCATGCCTATGTGCTTTGAGTCCTATGGGAGAAAAAGCACTTTACAAATGTTATTGGTTGTTGTTTTGGTAAGCATAGGTGGAGAGGTTTTAGATAAGTTGGCATGTGGGCCTCTTCACACCCACTAGGCCCCAGGAACCACTGTTGCCAACCGTGAGTAAATTTACAATCAAAATGAGCTGCCTGTGAATTCCGTAAGGAATTCGGCAGTGTCCGTAAGAACAGGAGGTGTAGCAGCGCAGGAAGGAGGAGCGTCGCGCACAGTGGTGAGGAAGGGGAGAATTCTCCCCCCCCCCCTCCCTCACCTGGGGCTCACTCTTCCTCGCTCTCCCCTCCAGAATTAAGCGGCGTGGCAAAGGGCGGCAGGGGAACACTTCTTCCTATTCCAGGCGCGAGAGGGAGCGCTGTGTGCCGATGATCAGGTCTACTCAGTGACATCACTGACTAGACCAGACCAGTGGCAAGCAGAGCTCCTTCCCGTGCCTGGAATTGGAAGGTGTAAGTAGTACCTCAGCTGCCCGCTTCCACACCACTCAATTCTGGAGAGGGGAGCCCCAGTTGAGGAGGAGGGGGAAGTCCCCCCTTCCCCTCTGCTGTGTGTGTGCCTGCTGCTCCCCCTTCCAGGCTACCTAAACTTGGGACACCTATAGACCTGGCTACCTATACTGGGGGCACCTATAGACCTGGCTACCTATATGGGGGGCACCTATAGACCTGGCTATCTATACTGGGGACACCTATAGACCTGGCTATTTATACCAGGGACACCTATAGACCTGGCTACTTATACTGGGGACACCTATAGACCTGGTTAGCTATACAGATTATCTGTATTTTGGGGGAACCACTGCTGCTACATTAAGTGTTTTTTGGGGAACAGCTGCCAGAATATGTGTATGTTTGGGGAACCGCTGCCAGATTGTGTATGTTGGGGGAACCACTGCTACCAGATGACGCTTAATTTGGGGAACCGATGCAAGATTATGTGTATGTTGGGGGAACCACTGCTGCCCGATTATGTCTATTTTGGGGGAACCACTGCCATATTATATGTATTTTGGAGGAACCTCTGCCAGATTACATGTATTTTTGGTGAATTGCTGTCAGTTTACATGTATTTTGGTGGCAAACACTAAGGCAGAGCTCAAACTTCCCTGGCAGACCTTTTACACCATTGCTAAGGTCATGTATATTTGGCCCCACCCATGCCCACTCCCATGTTCTGTTGCTTGACCATGCCCATTTTCCGGTGCACAGGTTTTTTCAGTAAAAAATATCCTTTGTCAGTAAATTTTTAAATCATTGTCAGTAGAAAATAATGTGAAAGGTTGGCAACACTGCCAGGCACCTGCGTGGGGTGCCTTGTGAAAGAGTAACATATCCACACCAATACAATACCAGTGGATTATTGGACTCTATACACATTAAGAAAGTGGATCTCCCAAAACATGAAGCAAAGGACAGCCCCACTGAACATGTAAACTTCATCTTTAATCTTTATTGATATCACAGGGAAAAATCAAATTTGATTGGAAAAAAACACTTAAAATATCCATATATAAATATACGTAGTCCCCGTATAGCATACTATAATAATAATAATAATTCATGCACCTATACAATAATGTTATTTTACTACAGTAGAGTCCCGGTTATCTGGAAATCAGCCAACCCAGCAGTGTCAACCAACCAGCCCAAATTATCAGCAGTACTCACACTGGTGAAGGCCAACTTCTGTTTGTGGTCTCTGCTAAACCTGAACTGTGGGTGAAAACAGAGTTTCACTTACCTGGGGCTTCTGCCAGCCCCCTGCAGCCGCCCTGTGCTTGTGTCGTCACAGAACGATCCTCCCATCGCCCGCCACGGCTACGTTTAGTTATCTCCCACTTGCAAGTCGTTGGCCACTGCGCCTGCACGGCCATCCTCGTTTGCACTTCTGTGCAAAAATCTCTACTGCACCTGCGCAGGACGCTCCCGGCAACAGTAGTGCGAACAAGGATGCGCATGGCCAGGACCGCGTAAGCGCAGTGGCCATCGACTGGCGGACTCAAAACTGAGCTGCAATGGGGGACCACAGGATCATTGAGTACCGGCGCCGGCACAGGACGGCTGCAGGGGGCTGGCAGAGGACCCAGGTTAGTGAAACTGTTTTTTTTTTTATCCACAGTTCAGGTTACGTCCCACGTTACAGCAGCCTGTAACGCAGCCCAACAAACAGCAATGAAAAATCAATGGCGTGTATATCAAATAGCGCTGCAATATTCGTATGCCAATGTTAGGTCTATGAGAACCTGCAAAGTCTCTCAACTTAGAGTCAAACAGTTCCAATTAGTAGGCTCTGTGTATGCGCTCTTCTGCGGGATATAGCAAGTCCCTTTTGTAAAGTTCGTGTATGTAGAAAGCGCTCCACTTCAAATAAATAGATGAAAGAAGGTAACTTGTCCCCTTTAGGACCGCACTCACCCGTTAAGGTGGACCACTGTCAGACTGGTCAATAAGGCTCAGGGGATATTCCTCCTTGGCATCCGGGACGTCCTCGATGCGTAATCAGTCGGTTGTCCGTGTAGGGATAATCCTATGTGGGTAGATGACTCCTGTAGTCTAGATGCTCCTCATAGAGGGTATATATCTCCAATGTACCTCACAGAGGGAATAAATAGACCATAGCGTAACCCCGTAAAAGTTAACAAACTTTATTCTTTAAAATGTACTCACAAGCTTAGGTTTGGTACAGGCGTTTAGAGTAAGTAACGGGCTCTCCCCCGTGCCTCCCGGGTACCCCCTGAGCCTTATTGACCAGTCTGACAGTGGTCCACCTTAACGGGTGAGTGCGGTCCTAAAGGGGACAAGTTACCTTCTTTCATCTATTTATTTGAAGTGGAGCGCTTTCTACATACACGAATGAAAAATCAATGGGCTGTTCACAGTGCCCACGTTGCGTTTGAGTATAACGCTGTACGTTAAATGAAAGTGCAGCGTGCTGAGCGTTATACTCGTATTTCGCTGCGTTAGACTGTTTGCACATGCTCAGTAATTTTTTTTTTCTTTTTTTAAATGTGACGCATGCGCCGTTTTCGTTCGATCTGTATGCGTCAAAAAGTACGCATCACGTATGCATCAAGAGACGCATAACGCAGTTCAATGTAACGTCCAACTTTAAAGCTAACATGCGTTACGTTAGGGGCACGTTATGCGACCTTAACGTCGCATCAAACGCAACGTCCAAGTGTGAAAGGGCCCTTAAAGTAAACCTGAGATGTCACTTAAAGTGTATTTATACTTACCTGGGGATTCCTCCAGCTCCATGAGGTGTGGGGGCTCCCTTGCCGTCCTTTCCGGCCACTCAGTAATCTTGTAATTCCACCTGGTAATTCAGCTGGCGGCGCTCTTCTGCGCCGCAGTACCGTGCACACCCCCTGTGCGTCATCACGTCGGTTGCCATAAGCGTCCTGCGCATGCGCGACTTCAGCTGAAGTTACCGGATTACCGGAGCCATCAGCGGGACCACGGAAGGGACTAAGAAGATGCTGGGTGACCTTACGGGCTACGGGGGCTGGTGGAAGCCCCAGGTTAGTGCAGGTTTCCTTTTTTGGGCACTGCTCGGGGTCCCTTTATTACAGAGTTCATGTTATAGTTATAGAGTGGGGTATAGCACTGTATTAGCTGGGCCTATTTTTAACATTGAGTATCAAGCAACTAGAAAGCACTCTCATCTGTCATCAGCCGATCCCTGTCGGTGTCAGATAACTGAGATTCTACTATATATATTTTCCCCTTCTTTTTGTAGGCAGTTCCCTTTCAGCCCATGGATATGACCCGAGTATTGAAACTGTTTGAAGATCCGTTTTCTGTAAGTAGTATGAATTACTTTATAACATGTTCTCTTTTTAGCTACTAGAAATCAACCACCAATTGATCAACTGGGACTTTTTACCAATGCTGAGCACAAATCCACTTTGGATAAATAACTTCCAGGGCCGAGGCAGAGGCGAGAGAGGCTCCAGCCTCAGGGCGCAGTGTAGGAGGGGGCGCACAACTCACTCTATCATTCCCCTATTGTGTCAGAAATAAGAAAAGGGGATACATAGCAGTCACTGCAAGCCAGGTAACTAGAGATTAAAGTGTACCAGAGCTCACTAAAACAAAAAGATGTATACATACCTGGGGCTTCCTTTAGCCCCATCCGATTGGATTGGTCCCACGCCGCCGCCCTCCGATGTCTGCAGCGCCGGTACCCGGTCCCCGCACTTCCGTCAGTCGGAGCCAGTCTGACATAAGATAAGTGCATCCTCTACCTATCTCTCCAGCAGCTGCTGAAGAGATACGCAAACAGCGTATCCAATCGGATGGGGCTGGAGGAAGCTCCAGGTATGTACAGTGAGATGCGAAAGTTTGGGCAGCCTTGTTAATCGTCATGATTTTCCCATATAAATCGTTGGTTGTTACCAGGCACGTGCAGAGGGGGGTGCTCTGGGTGCCCAGGCACCCCCCCCCTTTTAAAATCAGCAAAAAAAGGCCCCTCAGATCGCGCAAAATAAGCCCCGCCCCCTACCGCAATAAGCCCCGCCCACCCGCGAGAAGCTCCGCCTCCGCCTGGGGCACTTTCAGGTGAAGAGGCCTGGATAGGAATCCTAGTGTGGCATACTGACCTCACCCCCCACCTAGGACCCATACTGACCTCTACCTCCCCAAGCACCCATAGTGACTTCTCCCTCCCCAGCACCCACAGTGACCTCTCCCTCCACCTAGCACCCACAGTGACCTCTCCCTCCACCTAGCACCCACAGTGACCTCTCCCTCCACCTAGCACCCACAGTGACCTCTCCCTCCACCAGCACCCACAGTGACCTCTCCCTCCCACAGTGACCTCTCCCTCCCACAGTGACCTCTCCATCCACCTAGCACCCACAGTGACCTCTCCCTCCACCTAGCACCCACAGTGACCTCTCCCTCCACCTAGCACCCACAGTGACCTCTCCCTCCCACAGTGACCTCTCCATCCACCTAGCACCCACAGTGACATCTCCTTCCCCAGCACCCACAGTGACCTCTCCCTCCACCTAGCACCCACAGTGACCTCTCCCTCCACCTAGCACCCACAGTGACCTCTCCCTCCACCTAGCACCCACAGTGACCTCTCCCTCCACCTAGCACCCACAGTGACCTCTCCCTGCACCTAGCACCCACAGTGACCTCTCCCTCCACCAGCACCCACAGTGACCTCTCCCTCCCACAGTGACCTCTCCCTCCACCTAGCACCCACAGTGACATCTCCTTCCCCAGCACCCACAGTGACCTCTCCCTCCACCTAGCACCCACAGTGACCTCTCCCTCCACCAGCACCCACAGTGACCTCTCCCTCCACCAGCACCCACAGTGACCTCTCCCTCCCACAGTGACCTCTCCCTTCACCTACCACCCACAATCACCTCTCCTTCCCCAAATCTAGCAGTGATCCTGCCTACCCCAGCACCCACACTGACCTATCCTTCCCCCAGCACCCACAGTGATCTTTCCCTCCCCCAGTGGCTACCCACCTGTCCCCTGCAGCACTTACAGGGACCTCCCATCCCAAAAGCAGCGCCCACCAGGGGCGTAGCAATAGGGGGTGCAGAGGTAGCGACCGCATCGGGGCCCTTGGGCTTGAGGGGCCCCGAAGGGCCCTCCCTCAACTACAGTATTAGCTCTGTATTGGTCCTGTGCTCATAGTAATCACTTCTATAGATACTTTGAATAGTGGTAATCATTAACAAGCTGTTC